>NC_140337.1:26424641-27024641 GCF_963514085.1 Chelon labrosus
GGGTGTTGGAGGCGTGGTCCTGTTCCTGAACCTTAGTTATTTAACTTCATTTCACTAACAAGACCACGCCTCTGATATTCAAAGAAGTTTATTTGACCAGGTTAAAGAGAAGGGAAAGATGGGAGATTGAACGGAAGGGTCGAGGGGTCGAGGGGAAGGAAAGGAGAATTGAGTAGCAACAGATGATGATCCTTGGACGTCTGGACGAAGGAACCCAGGGAGAGAGATTCAGGGTGGGGGCATATCTCTGGAGGCATCGGCTCCTTGGCCCCCAAAGGAGTTGCTGAGGCGAGTCGGAGATGGACTTTTCTGAGGTCGTTCAATTCAGTTCAGTTGGTAACACTTTATAATAAGTACACACTATTAAGCATTACTTAAGCATTAATAAATATTGAATTCGTCATTTATAACGCATGAATACTCATTAGTATGTAGTTTATAAACACAGTTATAAATGTTGTACTCATCATTTATAAGCACAGTAGTTATGGATTAGTAAACACTGAATTCATCATTTATAAAGCATGTTTCTAATGTAAATACTCATTAGTATGTGGTTTATAATCACAGTTATAAATGTTTTACTCATCATTAATAAGCTCATCTATATAAATGATGGATTCAGCATTTCTAAATTAAGTATTACATCACTTACCCACCAGTTATTTAGGATTTGTCAGTGGTGAACATTTCTATTTAGATGTACATGTCTGCATGCTCTTACACGTCCACTATTCAGACATGTACTAATGGTTAGTGAGTGTGTTAGTAGATGTTTTATAAAATCTCACAAATTCCATTTCCAACGGATGTCTTATAAACACTTATTAATGCAGGAATTCATGAATTCAGGCAGTTACAAAGCACTTACTACTCGTTAATTAAGCATTTTGTGTGAGCTCATCTAAAGTGGGCACTATCGATGCCTTATAAAGCATTTACAAACGAGATTTAAAGGCTGGCAAATCCTCAAAACTCACAAAAGTTCCAGTTATCTTAACAGACCAGGGAGAGACACAACACAGGGACATAGAACATATTGCATTGACATTTATTGCAACTTCCCAACATATCCTAACTGTACAACTCACAAAAAGTATAAGCATGGCTGGATAAAAACTTGCCAACACCAACAGTGGAAGTTTACATACAGTAAATAAAATGTTTCTCTGAAAAAAATAAAATAAAATCTTTCTGTATCAAAAAATAAAATCTTTGTTAGAAAAAAAATATATATATTTTTTTTCTGTATCAAAAAATCAAGTCAGAAAATATTTCAGTGTCACAATTCAACAATGAACTTTTTTGTCTTCTATCTTTCAAACATTTGACAGTATCAGTGTTAATCTAGCATTATAGCTGACTTTGTTTTTAGGGGAAGCAGCTTTCCAGAAATCTTAAAGGCTTTAACTGTGTCCACTATTCCTGGATCCTCCTTAATTGAAGTGGCACACTGTGTGGCAAACCCACTGAGTTTCACCTGACTGTTGTAGCTTTTAAGGAGTTCCTTATATTTGCTGGGGGCAGCAATGAACAGCTCTGCGATTGGAGAAGTGACAACAACCGTGTTCCGGTCCACCCCAACACGCTTGAAAGCAGCAGACATTGTCATCCCTCGACTAAACAGCCGAAGAATCTTTTTGTACCGGGACACGGCCTGATCTGGATTTTGGACTGCAATTTAGACGACAAAGAATTAGTGTTATCAACAGTGAGGAAAAAAAGAAAGGAAAAAAAAAGGGTTCTACACACGCTTTAAACATTGTACAGCAGAGCTAAACAGGACCAAACCAAAAACCCAGTGAGTAGAGAGGGATGAAAGTATTAAATGTAGCATATTTTACCTCTTTTACGTGTCTTTGGTTTCATTTTCTTTGACTTCTTGGACTTTCTCTCTTTCCCCTTCTTCTTCCTCCTCTTCTTTTTCTTGTCTTCCTCTGATGAGGATGTAGTAGAGGAGGAGTCAGACATAGCATCAGAGGACTCCTCCTCTGGGCTATCACAAGAGGAAGATGAAGACAAGCAGACTGCCTGAGTGGAACATGTATCCTCTTTTTTAAGAGCTGTTAAAATAGATTCAAACACAAACATTAGGCTAATACAGCACAAAAAGACAAATGCATAATCTAGAGTGCAGAGAATTTCTCTAGATATTGCATGTAGGGAGACTTACCTACTGCCAGCTGTTCTTTTAGGTAGTCTCTCTCTTTGATAAGCTCATCAATCTTCTCCTTTTGCAGCTCTACCTTAAGCTTACACATCTCCAACTCATGGGATTTCCTTTTGTCCACCAGCTGTGCAGTAGGGGCCAGGGACACACCTAAAAGAAAGAACGTTTTATTTATCATTATAAACGTCTAAGTATTCATTTCTATTCAATATATCTGTATATAGTCCGCCCTCCATTACATATGGGAAGTCAACCACATGCTTGAGCTTTACACTGCTGACTTGTACCATCAGAACAGACGTCCTGTGATTTTCAGCTTTCTACGATTATATTATCCTTTACAGCAGCCTGATAAACAATATGAGCATGTGCCCCCTCTATTAAGTATGAAAGGAGGCTGCTCTGATGATACAAGTTAATGGTCCTAAAATGTGTGTTTCTCTCCTATAATAAACATTCTACATCTCGGAGGAGATGTCTCTCCACACATCACCCTTTCAAAGGGTTGGGAACCGGTGGGGGAGACAGCCCGAGAAAGCGGGAGAATCGGGCCCATGAAAAAAAAACAAAAAAAAAAACTACAGTACCCAAGTCAGCGCTCCTGAAATGTGTGATTTTCTCCTATCATACACATTCTACATCTCGTGGTAGTAACTTCAGTCGGGAAGCGAGAGCTAATGCCTTCAGCTGCTAAGCTAACGTTAGCTATCATCCTTGTGCGCCAGTAAACAAACACATACTCACCACCACTAGTGCCGCTGACGGCCGTCGACTCCGATATATCCGTCTCCACATGGGCTTTCTTTTGGGCCCGCGTCCGCCGGACTCGCCGATTCAGTTCAGAGCGCTCCGTCTCCATCTCCATCTCTCCATTTAATCTAACCGCGCCGATCAGTAACGTGTGGACGTAAAGTGTCGCCGCCTGCCACCGTCATCACGTTGATGACGTGCTGAGAGCGGGATTGCAAGTTCAACGTACACGTCCCACTCCCTAACAGTATATGTCTTCATAAACCCATCAGTTTAATGTTTTTTTTCACATACAGAAAACAATGAGCAGATTTACCCGACTGAAGAAGCTTATTAATGACGAGACATCGAAAAGAAACGCCCTGAAGCTGATAAAGTGGCTTCAGAAGAGGAAACTGCTAAAAAGAAAAGTCAAATGCAGAACTTGCCATCACGACATGAAACTGAAAAAGAGGACGAACAGCGGAGATCTATATGCTTGGTGAGAAATATATAATTGGATAGATAAATTAAAACTAATTTGCAGTTATGTGTTGATTTGTCTTTTGTATTGATGCATGCAGGTTATTTTGGGATGTAATCAGGTTACTCTGTGCAAATCAAATGCAATTTATGTGATATTTAGCCTGCTGGTTAACAAACTGTAATCTAATCTAAATCATTTTGGATCAAACATTGATATATATTGTAATTGAATTTACAAAAACAGTACTGGCACAGAATGCAAATACATTGTGTGTATCCTTGTGTAAGTTTTTGCTGTAGCTATTCTCCTCTCAGGTTACTAGTGTTTAAATGGTGACTTTATTATTTTTGTTTAATGAGTTTTGGATGAAAGAGTATGTATCCTTTGTTTATTTACATTAAAAAAATTTAAGGTGAACATTTTGAGGAAGTGCTCCTCTTGCTTGACAACAATGTGGCCCTTCAGGCTACAGTAGAACATATACAGCATTCATAATTGGTCAAATCAAATTACCCTTTATGATTTCAAAATTCCCGTAGTTTAAAATACAATCAAACAAATAATCCTTGTAACTGACAATTTACACATTTTTTGTAACCTTATTATGTCATTTTGATTTACAGTTTACCATTACGACCCAAACCTGGGTTTGTGTGTGTGTGTGTGTGTGCGTGTGAGTGAGTATAGTATAGCATGAATCCCTTTCCTAATTTAACATTATTACCATACTTTTTAAGCAACACATATGGGAAAGGAAAAACAAACGTCTGTCAGGCACAAGTCAATCTTCAGTCATTCAAAGGTCTCCTTCAGTAACTGGATGCAGTTCATATACAGGTAGGCAAGTAATGGCAATAATAACATAAACACATATATCATAGAGAATGCTATTTGCATAAAACACTTAATATACAAAATAATGCATACCATGTTTTGTCAATAAATTTCTAAAAACCTTTTTTTTTCATTTGCCTTTGAAGATTTTGTCAGGGTCTACGATAGCGACAGATTGATATGATGGATGACACAATTGCAGCCAGTTCAACCACTCTCACTAAAATGGCAAAAAAATTAAGGGAGGTCTGTGTCACAGCAGTTGAAAGGATGAGAAGGCGTACAGGCCAGCAGATTGGTGGAAGAAGGGAGTTTGTTGTGATCGATGAGAGCCTTTTTAGGCACAAAAGAAAGGTATGTAATAGTGACTTTCATTAATTGTCAAATACAGTCAGACAAGTTATTGTGAATAGAATGTATCTGTTTACGTTTGTGTTGTTTTGGTTTCTGCATCAGTATGGGAGAGGAAGAATGGCTGGTGGTTGGAAAAGAAAGAAGTGGGTCTTTGGAATGTTAGCTGTGAGGCATCATCAAGGAAGAAGAAAGCCTATTCTACGTCTTGTGGAGAGAAGATCTCGAAGACATCTAGTCCCCTTGATTGCTCATCATGTGAAGCTTGGATCTACAGTTATAAGTGATGAGTGGCGTGCCTATCGCATACTCTCTGCACTAGGGTACAACCATCACACTGTCAACCACAGCCGGTGGTATGTAGATCCCCAAACTAGAGCCCATACCCAGCATATTGAGAGGGCCTGGAGATCCTACAAGGAGCAGATCTGGAGGCTTAGGGGAAATCGCACTGACAGTTTGCTTTCTGACCACCTTTCAGTGATTGAGTGGAATGAATGGCTCGCAAAGAAACACTGTGAGGGTGCATTTGGCAGACTGATACATGACATTTCCAAAAAATACAAGTAGTCATATGCAGCCACTGTAACCATTGTTAGAAAAAAAATCCTTTTGCTGCATTATTTTATCATGTCTTGAGTATATTTATTTTATCTTTATCTTAATAGATTTTTCTTGAAGAGAACTGCATTAAATTGTGACACTGAAATAGATTTTTTGATACAGAAAAAAATATATATATTTTTTTTCTAACAAAGATTTTATTTTTTGATACAGAAAGATTTTATTTTATTTTTTTCAGAGAAACATTTTATTTACTGTATGTAAACTTCCACTGTTGGTGTTGGCAAGTTTTTATCCAGCCATGCTTATACTTTTTGTGAGTTGTACAGTTAGCATATCTTGGGAAGTTGCAATAAATGTCAATGCAATATGTTCTATGTCCCTGTGTTGTGTGTCTCCCTGGTCTGTTAAGATAACTGGAACTTTTGTGAGTTTTGAGGATTTGCCAGCCTTTAAATCTCGTTTGTAAATGCTTTATAAGGCATCGATAGTGCCCACTTTAGATGAGCTCACACAAAATGCTTAATTAACGAGTAGTAAGTGCTTTGTAACTGCCTGAATTCATGAATTCCTGCATTAATAAGTGTTTATAAGACATCCGTTGGAAATGGAATTTGTGAGATTTTATAAAACATCTACTAACACACTCACTAACCATTAGTACATGTCTGAATAGTGGACGTGTAAGAGCATGCAGACATGTACATCTAAATAGAAATGTTCACCACTGACAAATCCTAAATAACTGGTGGGTAAGTGATGTAATACTTAATTTAGAAATGCTGAATCCATCATTTATATAGATGAGCTTATTAATGATGAGTAAAACATTTATAACTGTGATTATAAACCACATACTAATGAGTATTTACATTAGAAACATGCTTTATAAATGATGAATTCAGTGTTTACTAATCCATAACTACTGTGCTTATAAATGATGAGTACAACATTTATAACTGTGTTTATAAACTACATACTAATGAGTATTCATGCGTTATAAATGACGAATTCAATATTTATTAATGCTTAAGTAATGCTTAATAGTGTGTACTTATTATAAAGTGTTACCGTTCAGTTTAATTTGTATAGCGTCAATAACGATACAAATCGTCTCAGGACGCTTTGCGAAACCCGGCCTGAAACCCCCAGAGCAAGCCTGAAGGCGACGGTGGCAAGGAAAAACTCCCTTTTAACAGGAAGAAACCTTGAGCAGAACCCGGCTCATATGGAGGGACCCATCTGCCTAAGGCCAGCCGGGTATGGACAGAAGAAAGTGGCTGTTACGGATGTAGCTCAATCGGGCATACCTTGGCATACCTTGGGATACCTTGGGATCAAGAGGACATGCATAGAGGGCTAGTCGGGCATTCACATATTTCGCGTGAGTTTGAACGTTCATACGAGGATGAGGAAGCTGTAAATTCGGAACATCGCAGGAACCTGAGAAAGCTAGGAGAAACGTGACTTCAAGTGTAGAATCAATAGGAGGGAACAAATAACTTGTTCTGCCTGAATAACCTTTGCCTTTAACATGCTGACGTGAGAATGGAAGTAGCAGGACAAGGAACTCTGGTGATCGGTTCAATGAAGAAACTGATGCCGCTGATGTCGACTTGTATGGTAGTTTGATTTCTTGAATAGAATGGGCATACATGTAAAGCTAGTAAATGGGGCAACGTCTAATGCAGGGAAATGCAGACGAAGGGATGCATGGAAGCTTTAAGCAGTTCTAACCAGTGTAGTATGAAGAATGCGTAGCAGGTGAAAGGTTGTTTAAGATGGATTCTTGCGATGCTGATGCAAGGTGGTGGAGCTGAGTTTTTCCAATTAAATGTGGTGGCTGAAAACAATGGGACCGAAGTTGGATGAGGATCCGAGTCTGGAGCTAAGGATCTGAATTTCTGGAAAGAAAAACGAGACGGAATCGGCTATCGTGTTCACGTGACCCGGAATGTGGCTCGAACGTATGATAAATTGGCGTTGGGCTCGGATTAGGGCGAGTCTGCACATTTGGAACGGCCTCCGTTTATGATGTTGGTGGTGGCTATGTTGTCGGAATGGATGGGAATAACTTTAACCACTCAAGTCCCCCAAAGAAGGGATGCGATGACGATGGGGTATAATTCGTATGGGGCGGAGGAATGGGACAGTGAGGACGTTTCTGGTGGCCGCTGAGAAGCGAACCATACACTCCTGTAGTGTCCTCCAAATCCGACAGAGGGCACTGCATCTGTGCGAAGCTGGATGTCATCGGGCTGGGAGATGAAGTCGTCGAGAAAGAAAGAAATACTGTTCCGGAAAACAGGAAATGAAGCCACGTTTTAAGTTTCATTTTACTGGCTGGGCCTGGGCTGTGAGGGAAGGAGCAGCAGAGGCCGGTGACCTGGGGTGCTAAAAGAAAGGTTGACGTTGGGGAACGACACGGATGGCGAGATCATGATGGCTGAGGAGGGAGAGAAGCTGCTGATTGGAATGTCTGGGAGATAGAAGGAAATGGCAAAGAAATACGGAACAGTTTTCTGGTGGCAAGATGCTTGGAATTGAATAGAATTCAGAGTGATGCCAAAGAACTCTACAGAAATCTTGAATGGGGAAAAGGACGCATCGAAATTCGCTATAATCATAATAATTGCAGTGGTCATTGAACAATCGAATTGTAGCGCCGTGAGTCATAATCGAATCGAAAGGTGCCTTGGATGGCACGCCCCTAACGCGAGTGAGGTGAGACCAAGGGATGGGGTGGTTGCAGGTTGGATCAAGGGTGAAGGAATCGAGGAGGGAAGAAGCTGCAGAGGCCAGCGACGGGAGGTGCGAAAAGAAAGGTTGGTGTTGGGCAGTGATGCGGACGGCGTGATCGAGATGGCTGAGAAGCGATGGAAGCTACCGATTAGAACAGCTGGGAGCTAAAAGGAACTGGAAATTATTTATTTATTTTATTTTATATCTTACTGGTGGCAAAGATGCTTGGGATGAAACAGTTCAGAGTGATGCCAAAGAACTCATAGAAATCCTTAGTGGTGAAAAAGATGTATCGAAAATCGTGATGGTCATGATGATCGTGGGAATCGTTGAATAGTCGAATCGGAGCACCCTGAGTCGTGAGCGAAACGAATCGTGAGATGCCTTAGATGGCACACCCCTAACGTGGGTGTGGTGAGACCAAGGGATGGAGTGAGAATGAGGATGTAATGGTAAGTCACCTAAAAGATGTACTGCGAAAGGGAGCTTGTGGTTAACGAGGATCCGAAAGAGGGCTTCTGAAAAGGGGTGGGTGCTTCGCGACCGAAGGTGAGGCAGACTGAAGTGTTAGACCCATTTCTGTGCTACTCCTCCAGAAGTCAGGCCGTAAAGGCAAGACTTTAAAGGTGCTGGTGATATCGGGTTTGGCTAACTAGACCCCGTGGTCAGCTAGGCGAATTAATGAAGGAGCGGTTTGGATGGGTTCTAAGGACTGAATCGAGGGTGACGATTCTTTAAGAGTTGTTTTGCAAAACTGGTATAGTCACAAGTCAGGTTTGTCGGGGTTATGGGGACGACTGGGCCGGGAATGATCGAACTGCCCTGATCGAGTAAGGGTCTTCCTCTGCTGTCTACACCCTGGTGAATAGAGCCAGGGTTGAAAGGTGGAGTTTTGCTCTAGAAGGGTAAGAAGAGGATGGGTTGATGGGAGGAGGTGGAGCGGGTGGAGAAGGGTGAGAAAATGCAGATTGGGGTTGGATGTTTGGCGTTGAAGGAGGAGGGAGAGGTGCGACGATGATGCATTCTGTGACGGAGCTCCGCAAAGGAGGCGAGAGATGGCTGGGCAAGAAGCAACACTCTAGAGTACGGCTCCGACATGTGCCCAGATTGGATTGCTGTAGTCTGCTTGCGGCGTGGGAAGCAAAAGGACATGGTAATGACGAAAGCCGGTGCCTGCGAATCTGAATGAGAGGTCCAGAATAAGGATATATAATCGTCGAGTTCTGCTCTACGGTCTGGAAATGACGAGCGTGTAACGTCTCTAAAAAGGGGGAATGGCTAGAGCAATCGTTCTTGGTCGTTTGTTTTATTTATTTATTTATTTATTTTCTCTCTAAAAAGCAGTGAAGATGGGACACGGATGTGTTAGAATTGGGCGAGTCGCTGGAACGGTGGTTGCCAAGATTAAGTTGGTAAGCGGTAGACTGATTGTTGGAAGAGAGGAACATGCTGCTGGAGAGGGAATGGGAGGCGAAAGAAACGTGGAGTGTTGTTGGGAGGGAGGTTGGATTAGGGATGGGGAGGGAGGATAAGAGGGATAGGTGGGAAATCGTCTCGATTGAAGAGAACGGTCTACGTGGCTAGCGAATACCGAGGTGAAGGTATTTGAAGTGGATGAGAATGAGGGAGCTTATTGAAACTGTGGGCGCCATGTTCAAAATGGCTGCAGGAAGGGAAGAGGAAAGAATGCTGGGATGGTGGGATGTATGGGTAAGGGATGGGATAAAGGAAGAGAACACGTTCAACGAGTGGAGTGAAGGTGGAACTGATACGACCTGGCTTTGGCTGGATTTGCCTGGTGGAACTAGGACCCAACCTGGTGCTGCGGCCTGCGTGATGACGTCAGCGTGCACGGACGTGATGACGTGTTGGGGTCGAGCCGGAAGACCTGAGTCGAAGCGCGTTGTTCGTCTGGTGGAGGAGATGGAGTTTGGAGCAGTTTTGCCTTGTTATCGCTGCGGTGGAATGGAATGCCCTTCTTTCTCGAGACGTGGTGGAGACGAGCGACTGTCCGGTCTGCGATGGTAGTCGGGCGTGGAGGAGTGCTGGCTGGAGGTGAACCGATAGAGGGGCGGCCGATGCGGCATCTCGTTGCCGGCTGGCTATGGCGGTTTTCTTCTCAGGTGAGCGGCGCCGAGTGCCGCGGCCACTGTCTGGACGAGGTGAAAAATGAAAGTCGAAGTCGCTGGATGGAGGATAATGTACGAGGTTTTGAGGATCTTGGATAACGGAGCGTAGTCGGGAGAGGTGGCTACGGAGGCGAACGGATTGAAGTAGACGGAAGCAGGAGAATCAGGGATGATCGACGGGATGTCAAAAGATTCGCTGTCGGATGCGTAAAGGGCCAACTCGCTGTTCATGGTGAAGGTAATCTAGATTTCCTAAATCGTGTCTGTGCTCTCGAACGCTCGTTTGAGAACCGAGTCAAACAGGCGAGGAGAGGTTAGGTGCGTATATATAGGCGGGTGCGGGTGATTGGGTGTTGGAGGCGTGGTCCTGTTCCTGAACCTTAGTTATTTAACTTCATAAAGCTCAAGCAGAGTTCCAAATAGAAGAGCAAAAAGAAAAGCAGGTTATTTGGATTGGGCACAAAAGAAATAGGCTAAGCGACAATAGCTGGTTCTCGTGTTACTGCCTCAGTGGTAAAATGAAGATCTGGTGATGAGTGGGAGAGTGGAGAGTCCTCAAGTAAGGTTCAGCGTGATTGGATGATGAGAAGCAGGTGAGACGGCAGCCCAGCCCCAGCATAACGACCAGCAACAGCTCAACTCTGCACACCTGAGGAAAAAAAGAAACCAAACACAAAAGCAAACCAATAGAGGGCGACAAGTCTCCTGTTAACAGAGGAACAACTGTATTTAACTGATTTGTTTGTCATGATATTAGAATGTGAGTCCAAGATCTGTGGCGTGTGATTTAATGACAGGCGACAGTGTGACGAGATGAGGTGAAACCATGTTCGTTAATAAACCTTCATATTTATTCTTATTGGAGGACGTCTGTGGACGTCCAGGTTGTGAAGTGTCGAAGACAGTGAGTGTGCTTTAGTTGTCAGGATGTAGGGGGAGGCAGATCTGTGCGTCCTTTGCTCAGCAGTGAAAAGAAAGGTTGTGAATCATATGAGTTCATAGGAGCATGTTAGAAAAGAAGGATACAGCCTGTTCGGTGGGAGGAGATAAATGTGATTGTCTGTCTTGTTTTTCTGCTCTACACTATCCACTTGTATTCCACCTGGATGAACAAGGCAGAACCAGTGTAGAGTTAGTGTGTACTGCATGACTGGGACGTAACTTGTTAGGGAAAAATGTATGAAACAAACTCTGATGATGATGTATTTGATGAGCTTATTTGCTATAATGCATCAACACATGTGTATCAAATAGATGCTGAACTACAGGTAAAACAGATCACTGTTAAGATTTATTCAGAAACCCTGACACCTGGTATGGTCAATCTGTGAGGCTTGTGAAGAGAGTTGACTGACTGACAAATGTTCTTCTGCTCTAAACATCAACTCTGTATTTTGTGGTGTTTCAGGAGGAAAACTGCCTCAGTTATTCTCTCATATTAGCTCCACATTTTCTCCATGGCCTTTATTTGAGCTCCTGGAATAAAGACAGGAGACGGTAATTTCTTTATGTGTGACAAACAGCAGCTTTATTCATCATGTGAAGCTTCAGTTTGTTCTCCCATTAAATCAGTAAAGTCTGATAAATGACTCTTGTTCAGTGATTTCATGATTCACAGATTGACTTCATCCACACAATCAGTTAGTTGGACTCAGAATATCAGCTATGTACAATCAAATAATGACTGATGTCCTGATTGATGATGATCATGATCACTACAGTTGACATGAGCTCGTCTGTTCATCCATTTGAACAGCAACAACAACATGTGGTCTCCAAACCAATCAATGTTGATGTAATTGTAGAGTTCTTTCTTTCCTGAGCTAAAGTCTAACTAAGTCAGAGCTAAATCTCTGTGATAAAGAAAGGTCTGCTGATTTCTCTGTTGAGGCACATGAAGAGCGGAAGAGAAACTGGACAAATGTCAGTTTAGGTGAGTCAAAGTCATGGTGAGCAGTGAGAGCCTTATCTGGCTTCCCCCTGGTCATTCTGGGGGGGGGGGGGGTTCAGCATGTGCATGCGTGTATCTCTGAAAAAGGGAGAATTAATGAATCACAGATTTAAAACGTTATGGAGTTTAACGTTAATGTTTCTAGATTCTGTCCATATGAAATAGGAGAGGTAACTCCTCTCATCTATCTTTTTTAGTCCCTGAGATGTTCTTTCATTCATTCATTCATTCATCTTCTATACCCGCTTATTCCTGTTAAGGGTCGCGGGGGTCTGCTGGAGCCTATCCTAGCTGTCATCGGGCGAGAGGCAGGGGTACACCCTGGACAGGTAGCCAGTCCATCGCAGGGCTAACACAGAGAGACAAACAACCATTCACACTCACACCTACGGCCAATTTAGAATCACAAATTAACCTAATCAGCATGTATTTGGATGTCTTTGGATGGTGGGAGGAAACCGGAGTACCCGGACAGAACCCATGCAGACACAGGGAGAACATGCAAACTCCACACAGAAAGGCCCAGCCAGCCCATGGATTCGAACCGGTGACCTTCTCGCTGTGAGACATCAGCGCTAACCACCTCGCCACTGTGCCGCCCGAGATGCTCTTTCAATTCAAGATTAATTAGATCAGAAAAAGAGAGTGGGAACAGACTACGTCCTTTGACTCGTCAAGGTCCATAGGGTTCAAAGAGGCCCCTTTACATGTGTCTGTACAGCATCAGAGACTGGCACCTTGACTGCAAAGGTGTAAAGATTGGTCGATTAGAAGGGTTCTTCAGCAGGACAACCTCTTGAATTTACTTTCCAGAGAGGGAGAAGAGACTGATAGGACAGCAGGGGCCCCTACAGAGGGGAAGGGCCTCTGTGGACTTTGATTTGTTCCAGGATGAGGAGCAGTGTGAAGCTGACACTTTTTACAGAAGAGCACTTTTAAAAACATTGGTCAGCTCAGCTTTTAGGTGGTAAAGTCTTCTTGGGATCTCTGGTTTTAGAGATGTTTCCAAAGTTTTCATCGTCAGCTCTTCTGTTCTCCTAAAACAAACTTTGACTGAACAGTTTTGATCCATTATATCTGAAAGTTTTTATTTGATTTTAAACAACACACAATAAATCGTTCAATCGTGTGAGTGTGATGTGAATCTCCATCTAATAAAACAAAATGAAAAGTAGATCAATAAAATGTCTGGTCAGTCTCTCATATCAGTGCACGTTGAACTCTGCATCAGTATCACACATCTTGATAGGAGCTATTGAATCCAATAGGTTTTAAGGCTGTAGCCTAATCCTGTCCTTTATTGTAGTTTTATTTCTTTATACTTACAAATGAGAGGTTGTGATGGACCTTTATGGGTTTGTTTTTCTCTTGTCTCAAACTTTACATTGCTGCCTGCAGCCTCAGCCTGAACACTGTTGTACTTCTCACCCAGATCTAAAATATGGGTGAGAAATTCCTTGTGAAGTAAAGGATAGAAATAGTTGAAACGGTTCAGATCACACTGGAGCATCCATTTTAATCCCGGCTCCAACAGCTTCCAGCTACAGATTGATAAACAGATGATAATCCTGAGCACAGCTAGAAGATTTTTCATCCAGCAGGCTGCAGAGCTGGAGCAGGAATCATGTAGAAACTGTAGCACACAACGGATGTCTGTGATCCTTTCATTCACTGATACTGATACAACTGTAGCTCAGTTAGCTGAAGAGGTTCATGCTGGTTCTGATAGAAAGGAGTCAGGATACACAGTATGTCAGTTTGTTGCACATGGGGCTACATAGTCAGGGTGCCCATACTTCATACTTATACTTTCTTTCTAAATGATCTCATGGTCGAGGTAAAGACACGACTAATGTTACTAGACTGATTTTAAACATCTCTCACTCATTAGTTTATCTAATTAGTGATGCAGTGCTACGCAATGCAAACTATTGTTCTTCACTACTGTGGGGAAGCCTGGCCAAAGCGGTAGGAATCGGTAGGAGACAGACTCAAACATTGTTCCAGTCCAAAAAAAGGTGTTTATTTCTCCAAGCCAAGGTGTCACCAAAACATACATATAATGGAAAAAAAGGAATATCTACAAAATTTACAAAAATTAAACAGTTAACAAAGCTAAACTGAATAAAACTAAACGTATAGCAACTTAGATAAACTTAACATAATGTAACGTGCACCCAGCTACACAGACATGGTTGTTCTCCCCCTGAGGGCTGACAAGCAACTCCTTTTATAGTGCTACTCATTAGCACTTCACCGACATCATATTGGTGCATACCATTAAACAGGTACGTTCACCTTTTCCAGAATGGAAGAAGTAAGTGACAAGTTGTAAATATACTTTCTTTACTCAAACAGACCAGCACCTTTCTATTGGCCTTTAACTGCCATTGCTCTTTATCCTCTCTACCTAATCTTAAACAAACAAATAAACTATAACCTCCTTGCAAAATACCCCCATTGATGGACCCGTCTGTGATCCTCGGTGATGAGGTCACAGAGACCTTAAAAGCAGGAAGAAATCCAAATTTCCCTCCTTTTGTCTCTGGAACACATGGTGGGTATGGTAAGTAAATCCACAATTAACTTAAATAATGCACATTTGAAATAAACTAATTTTAACTTAACACTTGTCTGAGTCTGATTTTCTATGGAAATGTTGGAGTATGATTTGTAACCAAATACAATGCAAACACAAACAAACCCGGGATAGTAAGTGTAGGCATATTCAGAAAAAGGTGAAATTTGACAAACAAATATTAAATAAACATGATTATGCAGAAACGGTAAATGAGACAAATGGTGTGGTTCTCACCCACTTTGTCACACATCCCCCCCCTTAAGACCGTTACTCGTCAGAGTCACGGGACAGGAAGTCAGCAATGACATTCATACGTCCTGGTCGATACTGGACCTGAAAACGATAAGGCTGGAGAGATATATACCATCTGGTAATTCTAGCATTAGTGTCTTTCATTTTGTTAATCCACTGCAATGCACGATGATCAGTCTCAAGAACAAACTCTTTTCCAATGAGGTAGTATTTTAAGGTGTCTAAGGCCCACTTAATGGCCAAAGCTTCTTTTTCAACTGTTGAATACCTCATTTCCCTTGGAAAGAGTTTCCGACTGATGTACAGCACAGGCAATTGGTTTCCTTCCTCTCCTTGTAGTAACACAGCTCCAAGACCTACGTTAGAAGCATCAGTCTGTACTGTAAAGGGAAGAGTGAAGTCTGGACACTGCAAAACAGGTTCTTGACATAGACAGTTTTTCAAGTCTTTGAACACATTTTCACTTTCTTGAGTCCATTTTACCTTTACCGGGCTAGATTTGCGAGTCATGTCCGTCAACACTGCAGATCTTGTAGAGAAGTTGGGGATGAGTCGGCGATACCAACCCACGAGCCCCAAAAATGACCGCAGCCTCCGCTTTGTGTTAGGTAGTGGGGAAGCAATTATTGCTTCTACCTTTCCTACCTGGGGACGGATGCCTCCACCTCCTATCACATAGCCCAGGTACTGGACCTCAGGTTTGCCAATGTGACACTTTTTTGCATTTATAACCAGACCGGCACTCTGGATACGCTGGAATACATCAAAAAGATGTTGCACATGCTCCTCCCAGGTCCGGCTAAAGATCACAATGTCATCAATGTAAGCTGCTGCATAGTCCTCTGCTCCTCTCAAAACTTCATCAACTAACCTCTGGAATGTTGCTGGTGCTCCATGCAAACCAAAGGGCATCACTCTGAATCTGTAGAGACCACTCGGAACTCTGAATGTTGTCAAGTCCATCGAAGAGTCTGTTAAGGGCACTTGCCAATACCCTTTACAGAGGTCAAGGGTCGTCAAGAAGTTAGCATTCCCCAAGCGTTCAATAAGGTCATCAACCCTTGGCATTGGATAGGGATCAAAAGCAGACACAGCATTTAACTTTGAAAAATTGACACAGAATCTCAGTTTAGGGTCATCCTTCTTTGGGACCAACACCACAGGGCTACACCACTCACTGTGAGAGGGTTCTATGATACCTGTAGCCAGCATCTCCTCCACTTCCTGCTTTAATTCAGGAACAAGTCTAGCAGGAATGCGACAGGTGGTGTCCCGAATTGGCTTCTGGTCAGATGAATGCAGACGGATCTGATGTTCAACGAGATGTTCAATTCAATTCAAACTGAATTCAGAAATAAGACAGAGTCTGTTCAAAACTTTTATTTATTTATTTATTTTTAACTATTGGACAGACCGATCGTTTATTTTCCTCCGGATTTGACCGGCCTGCTCCCCGGCTGTTTGGCTAGCTGGGGTTGTTTTTAGCACTTGAAGCTAAACTTACCTGCCCTGCTCACCGGACGCTTCCTATCCTCGCCGGCCGCAGGTATGCTAGCGGTGTGTGAGTCCTGCCTCCCCACCCTCTCAAAACTAAGGGACAGCGTCTCTGGTCTGAGGGCTGACCTAAAGGAGAGGGACAAAATCCTTATGGATTTCTCCATGGTTGCCACGACCCGGGCGAAGCTGATTAGCCACCTGAAAACATCCGGGGCTGGTGACCAGAACATGACGGCCATGGACAACACCACCCTGCCGTGGACCGGCTCTATCACCACCGGAACTCCGGCACCAGCACTAGCCGAGTCCCGCTGGCACCGCCAGGGAGCTAAGCCCAAGACATCGGCACCCTCCACCTCCTGCCTACGTCCCGTGGAGGCACAGGGCTTCACCCGGGAGGTTGGAATGGTGAGCTCGACTCCACTCAAGGTGAGGGAACCCTGGTCAGTGGTGCACAGAGGTGCTGGGGCTCGTCCATCCACTCCTCCTCCGCCTACGGATCTGCCACTGGACAACAGGTTTGACATCCTGAGCCTGCAGGACTTCCCCCCCGTGGGGGTTTCGTCCAGCCTACCCCCGGAACCTGACCATTCAGTTGGTCGTGGCTCTCACCAGTCCAGGATCCGGGGCTCGCTCGTCCAGCTGGCCCCCTCCCCTCCATCTCGGCCAGGAACAACCGCGGCCAGGATCCGGGGCCCACTCGTCCAGCCAGGCACCTCCCCCCAATCTCGGCCGGGAGCAACTGCGGCCCGACGCCACCAACCTGATCGCCAGGCTCCGTCCCGCCTCCGTCGCACCTCCAGGCAGCCAGCGGAGCGACGCACCCCCTCTGTGCTGGTTATCGGGACCTCCATGGTCAGGCACGTGGCGGTGCACGGTGGCCGGACTTTCTGCCACCCTGGAGCCCGCGTCAACCAGGTCGCATCCTCTGCCCTCCAGCTGAGTGCTCAGCACAACTCGGCCTCCACGCTGGTCCTGGAGGCCGGCATCAACGACCTCAAAAACTGCCAGTCGGAGGTCCTCAAGCAGGACTTCACCTCCCTGGTGGATCGCCTGCTGGACACGGGGAAGCAGCTGATTATCTCCGGCCCGCTCCCCCCACCTAGGTATGGTGACGTCACCACCAGCCGCCTTCGTCAGCTGCACCTGTGGCTAAAGGGGTATTGCTTCAACAAAAGCATACCGTTCGTTGACAATTTCGCAGCTTTCTTAAACAGGCCTCATCTTTTTAAACAAGATGGCCTCCACCCAAATCAGGAGGGTTCTCGGCTTTTATCAGTAAACATCAACCTGACTGTCCGGTCCTGCACATCAGCCACCTCCTGACTCACCGTTAGATCATGTGCACACAGAGTATCTGCCCCTCGCTCACCCCCACCCTCCCCCACTACACGTTACACCCACACCATATACACCTCTTCACCAGTAGGCCTCTCTCTGCCACCAGAACCTCAGGACATCTACACCATCCACACCATCAAAACCATCATTACACATAGACAACCGAAACACAGCAAAGGTTTTAGAACTACAGGAGCTTTTAACATCCCTGTAAAATGCCACGATGAGCGCACGTTCAGCACAGACATCAAAATGGCTGTGCTGAACGTGCGCTCTCTTATAAACAAATCTTTTATCATAAATGATCTAATTGTAGATAATAACCTAGACTGCATTCTCCTTACAGAGACATGGCTTGGCACCGATGCACCTGCTGTTCTCACTGAGGCTTCACCACCAGATTTTAACTTTTTGTTTTCTATTAGGGGGGGCAAAAAAGGTGGAGGAACGGCATCTATATCAAGAACCGCGATGGCCTCACATGAAGTTCCTTTTAACAGCTACTCTTCATTCGAACACCATGCCTTTGTTTTAAGCAGCCCTCCTATTCTTTGCATAACAGTCTACAGGCCACCCCAGTACTCCACCTCTTTTATCAGCGAATTTTCAGATTTTTTATCAATTATACACACCACTTATAATAGGATTTTAATAACTGGTGATTTTAATCTACACATAGACAACACCTCGGACTCTGTGTCCAGAGAATTTTTAAACCTTTTAAACTGTATGGATTTTAAACAGCATGTCACACAGCCGACCCACAGCAGGGGGCGCACCCTGGACCTGGTCATAACCTATGGCCTGTCCGTGGGTGTGTCTTCTGTTGTGGACTTGGCTGTGTCAGACCACTACTGTGTGTTTTTTAACATCACCAGTTTTAACCAGCAGGAGGCCCCGGTGAGAACGGTGAGGAAACGCTACCTTACTTCTGAAGTGGCTGCAAATTTTATAGAGATTTTACAGAGCACTCCTGCAGATATTTTACCAGCACCCTGTGATTTTATTGTGAATAGTTTTAACAAAAATCTAAAATCAGCGCTGGACTCAGTGGCCCCTCTTTTAACAAAAACAATTAAGACAAAACCTACACCCCCATGGAGAACTGAGGAGATAAAGAAATTGAAAAGAGGCTGCAGGAGTGCTGAAAGAAGATGGAGAAAATCTAAACTAACGGTTCACTATGAAATCTTACGCCAAAAACTCAAAATCTACAATAGCACAATCAAGCAGGCAAGAATCTCTCATTTCAAAAAACTAATTTCCGACCACAAAAACAATCCTAAATTTCTTTTCTCCACAATAGACCTTTTAACAAACAGTAATTTTAACAAGTCCCACAAAACAATATCAGATACCCTCTGTGAGGACTTTGCAGACCACTTCAGAAGTAAAATTGATGATATCAGATCCAGGCTTTTATCTCAACAGATTTTAACTGTCGCCACACCTGGATCTTCGACTTTACCTGAGGAAACACTGGAGAGTTTTGTCCTGGTTGATGCAAGGACACTTGGTCGAGTTTTCTCCCAGGTAAACCCCACAACCTGCCTTTAAGATCCAATTCCCACACCGTTTTTTAAAACATTTTATGGGCTCCTTGAGGAACAGCTTTTAAACATTGTGAATTGCTCTCTTCAGACGGGTGTCTTCCCCACCTCCTTCAAAACGGCGGTGGTGAAGCCCCTTCTGAAGAAGAGCAATCTAGACCATAACATTCTTAATAATTACCGGCCTATATCCAACTTACCATTTTTAAGTAAAATTTTAGAAAAACTGGTTTTTAACCAATTAAATTATTTTTTAAAGTCAAACAATATTTTAGAGAGGCATCAGTCTGGTTTTAGGACGAACCACAGTACAGAGACAGCCCTTTTAAAGATTTTAAATGATATCAGGTTCAACTTGGATAATCATAAACTTACAGTCTTGGTACTACTGGATCTAACCGCCGCCTTTGATACAGTAGACCATCACATTTTATTAAACAGATTGAAGAACCTGGTCGGCCTCTCTGGTACTGTTTTCAACTGGTTCGTCTCTTACCTCACAGATCGCCACTTTTTTGTGAGTATGGATACATGTTCCTCAAGAACCCATGAGATCAAGTGTGGGGTTCCCCAGGGGTCAATTTTAGGTCCAATTCTTTTTAATCTATACATGATTCCCCTTGGGGATGTCATCAGGAGGCACGGCATCAGCTTTCATAGTTATGCTGACGATACACAACTGTACATGGCCGTGTCTCCTGATGACACAGGGCCTATTGATGCCCTTTTTAATTGCATTTTAGATATCAAGTCATGGATGGCAGCGAATTTCCTGCAGCTCAACCAGGACAAAACAGAGGTTTTAGTCATTGGTCCTGAAGGCCAGAGAGAGAAACTTTTAACAAAATTACAAGATTTTAAACCATCTCAAATTGTAAAAAACCTGGGCGTGATTTTTGACTCTGAGCTCAGTTTTATCCCACATATCAAAAACATAACAAAGATTGGTTTTTACCATCTTAAGAATATAGCCAGAGTCCGCCCATTTCTCTCTCAGGCCAGCACGGAGGTACTGATGCATGCTTTTATCTCTTGTCGTTTAGATTATTGTAATGCCCTGCTCTCTGGTCTTCCCAAAAAAGGTATCTCTAATCTCCAGCTATTACAGAACTCAGCTGCACGAGTGCTGACAAGGACCAGAGGGCGGGAGCACATTACACCTGTTTTAAAATCGCTGCATTGGCTTCCCGTGCGCTTCAGGATTGATTTTAAGGTTCTCTTACTTGTTTTTAAGTGTCTTAACAGTCTTGGGCCTTCTTATTTATCTGACTTACTTTTACCATATCAACCCTCGCGGACCCTGAGGTCCTCCGGCACTGGCCTTTTAACCATACCTAAAGTTAGATCCAAAACACACGGGGAGGCGGCTTTTAGTTATTATGGTCCCCGATTGTGGAACAGCCTGCCGGAGAACCTCAGGGCCTCAGAGACTGTTGATGTTTTTAAAAAGAGGCTCAAGACCCACCTTTTCAATCAGGCTTTTAATTGACTTTCTAAATTATTATCTTCCTCCTTTTAATCAGACTTTTACATTTTAACTATATGCTTTAGCTACATGTTTTTATCTATATTGTACGTTTTTATCCCATTTTACAGTTTTAGTTTTAGTCCCTCAGTTTTTAGCAATTTTTAGCTTTTAGTAGTTTTTATCAGACTTTTTTGTCATTTTCTTTTCCATTTTAATTTTTAATTTATATGTTACAAATACATGTTTTAATTTTATGAGCTGAAAAGCATTTTATCTACATTGGTCATTTTGTCCTATTTTACAGTTTTAGTCCTTGGCTTTTAGCCCCAGTGTTTCCTCATGGGGGCCGACCACACTGGGAGTTGCTGCTGGTCTTCTCACGGGGGTGCTGTCCTATGGGCGGCTCTGGCCCTGGTGGCTGGAGGGCTTTGCACCTTGGTGTGGGGCCTCCTGTCGACCCGGGTCGGGGCTGTCTCTCTATGGCAGTGCTCCCTGTAGTCGTGGGCTGGAGGCCCTCTTGGTGTGGTTGGGCCCCAAAGGTGGCTCTTTCCTTGCTCCAGGTCTCGGTGTCTAGCCATGTCTCTCTTGTGCGGGGTGTGTGTGGGGTGTGTGTGTGGGTGTGTGTGTGTATGTGTGTTGGGGGTGGGGGGTGGGGGTGGGGTGTGTGTGTGTGTGTGTGGGGGGGGGGGGGGGGTATGTGTGTGTCTCATGTCTCTGTGTTCTTATGGGGTGGGAGGGTTGGATTTTTTGTTCTGTTTTTGCTGTTTTTAGCCTCTGTGAGGCACTTTGTATTGCTTTTAATAGGTATGAAAAGTGCCATATAAATAAACTTGATTTGATTTGATTTGAGATGCGTACGACCTGGCTTCAGACTGAAGAGTTCTTTTGTCATGTGGGCTTCCAGTTGCTGGCGTTTATCTGGTGCAAGATGATTGAGATCAGGAAACACTGCTGTCTCAGCTGAAGCTGGAAAATACTGCTCCTGCAGTTCTTCCTCATCGGTCACCGTGCGCGCCCACAGGGTTGTAGTCTGGTCTGGATGCTCCACCCATTCCTTCAAAAGGTTTACATGGAAGACTTGATGTTTTTTGCGACGGTCTGGCAAAAATAGCTCATATGTGACTGGGCCTGTCTTTCTTTTCACAATGTATGGCCCCTGCCACTTAGCAAGGAGACTGCTGTCAGTGGTTGGCAACAATAGGAGAACTTTCTGGCCCTCCTGGAAAACTCTCCTCCTAGATGCCTTGTCATAACCCTGCTTCTGCTTCTGCTGTGCTTGAGCCAGATGATTACTGGCGAGTTCTTGAAACTGGTCCAGTTTGTCTCTCATTTTTAGTACATATGCAAGCTCACTGCACTGTTGTTGCGGAATGGGACCCTCCCAGGCCTCCTTCAAGACATCCATGGGACCCCTCACTGGATATCCATACAGCAGCTGGAAAGGTGAAAACCCAGTAGATGTTTGTGGAACTTCTCTATAGGCAAATAACAGAAAAGGAAGCCACTGATCCCAGTTTGACCCCGAATCATCCACAAACTTCCTCAGCATGGATTTGAGGGTTTTATTAAAGCGTTCAACAAGGCCATCAGTTTGTGGGTGGTAGGGACTTGTCTTCACACCTTTGGTTCCCAGCAGGGTATACACCCCTTTCAGCAAGGTTGAAGAAAAGTTGGTACCTTGGTCTGTGATGATTTCCTTCGGGATTCCGACTCTGGAGAAGAGCTGGATAAGGCAGTTCACAATTTGGCGGGCCTTGATCTTTCTCAAGGGAAACGCTTCAGGATATCTGGTGGCATAGTCACAGACTACCAGTATATACTTGTGACCTGCGCTACTCCTTTCTAGTGGCCCTACAATGTCCATGGCAATACGGGAAAAGGGTATGTCAATAATTGGCATATTAATGAGAGGTGCCCTATCTCCCTTCCTGCCAGAAGCTGTAAGCTGACACTGTGGACACGACTGACAATATTTTACCGTATCCGAATACTGCTGGGGCCAATAGAAACGGCGAATCATTCTTAGGAACGTTTTTGTCTGACCCAGATGTCCTGCCCAAGGGATAGAATGGCTAAGGTTAAGGATAGTGGATCTCAAACTCTGAGGAATGACTAGCTGGTCACCAAGCTTACTACGGCGATAGAGCCTGTCTTCCTTGACCACAAATATTTCCTTTCCTCTTTCTGTGACTTGGGTTGACTCATGTACACATTTAGCAAACACAGGTTTAAGTGTGGTGTCTTCCCTCTGTAGCTTCACAATGTCACTTGGAATGGGAAAAACATCAGAGTCTAAAGGCTCAGACACACATTCAGCTATCATAGTCCCCTGTACTCTGTCCTGTCGCCTCCGTCTCCTGCTTTTCCTTTCCTTTACGTGTTTTGACTTCTGCGTGTCGGGTACTTCGTCATTTGCAAATGGCAACTCTTCCCATCCCCCTGTTGGGCTAGCTTGTTCCTGCCTGCTTTTGGCTCGGGTGACAGCTAGCAAATTTTCACTTGTGCCACTGGCCCTGGCCTCACGGGACTGCTTAGCTATCAACTCGGGAAGGATAGGAATATCACAGCCTAACACCACTTGATAGGGTAGGTGTTGAAATACCCCTACTGATAACACATAGTGTTGACCATCCACCTGCATGGGTACTTCGGCTATGGGGTATCCTACCTTATCACCATGAATACAGAAAACATCCACAGTTCCTCCACAGAAAATGACATCCTTAGGGAGACTATCCTGTCTGACTAAAGTACGGTTACTTCCAGAATCTAGTAGAGCCACACATGGTCTATCCTCAATAAGCACACCTATTGTGAGCTCCTCCCGCTGACCTTCTGGAACATTTCCACTCTCTAAATCACCACTAGTAAACTGGGGGGTAAAACACATGTAGTTTTTGCTAATATTTATCTTAGGACACTCTTTCTTAAAATGCCCTTTCTGACCACATGAATGACAGGAAAATGATGCTTTATTTCTTGGATCAAACTTAACTGACATGGAGGGGGAGTGATTAGCTCGTGTAATATGGGTTCTGAACTTATTTCCGTCAGCAGGCTTACTTGATGGTGGAGATGGGCGGGGCTTGGCTGGGAGGTACTCATTTGAGGGGCGGCGGGCCGCCAGGAAAACCTCAGCCAATTCTGCTGCTTCTTTGGAGGTTTTTGGATTACGCTCCTTAATCCAGGTGCGAAGTTCAGGATTGAGACCTTTGTAAAACTGCTCCATGATGATGGTGTCTCCAATTTGCTCTTTCGTTTTAGTTTTTGGAGTCATCCACTTATCATAAAGGTCCTTGAGGCGTACCTGTAGCTCTTTGGGTGTCTCCTCTTGTCCTGGCACGCTGGATCGAAATCTTACACGATAGGTCTCTGCACTGATTTCAAACTTCTGCAAGACAGCACACATCATGGTATCGTCAATGTCCATTGCTACATATGCTGACCGGGCTTTACCGGTTAGCAGAGGGGCTAGGTGGAAAACCCACTCATCTTGAGGCCACTGGCACGCATGAGCAATTCTTTCAAAGGTGATTAGATAGTGTTCAATATCCTCACCTTCATTGTATGGTTGCATCTTGGGGCTTTTCCAGCCAGGAAACCTCACCATACTGGAAAGTTGTCCTGCATTACCCGTTTGCAATGGAGCAGCCTCATGCCTACTTTGGGCTGCGGGACTGTGGGAAGAATCACCTGCTGGCTCTATGAAGGGGATGGCTGTGGTGGTTGTGGCTGCCGATTCATCCCTTAGCTGATGACGATCCTGACGGTCTTGTTGTATTTCTTGTTGTAGCTGGAAAAACTGGTGCTGTATTCGCTTCCACCTATCCTCTTGTCGCTTGCGCTCCTGTTCTGCACAGGCGTCACGCTCGGCTTGTTGTTGTAGCAGGGCTTGCAAAAGACTGGCCAATGAAGCCGTGCTTTCTTGTTCCAAAAGTTGACCACCTGCTGCCCCCAGCTGGTCAGGAACATCTTGGGATGTGTCTGGTGGACACTCAGTTACTTGAACTTTCTTTTGTCTAGACATTTCTTCACTGTCTCCTACTGGCTTGGGACCCACAAACTGCCACCAAATGTGGGGAAGCCTGGCCAGAGCGGTAGGAATCGGTAGGAGACAGACTCAAACATTGTTCCAGTCCAAAAAAAGGTGTTTATTTCTCCAAGCCAAGGTGTCACCAAAACATACATATAATGGAAAAAAGGAATATCTACAAAATTTACAAAAATTAAACAGTTAACAAAGCTAAACTGAATAAAACTAAACGTATAGCAACTTAGATAAACTTAACATAATGTAACATGCACCCAGCTACACAGACATGGTTGTTCTCCCCCTGAGGGCTGACAAGCAACTCCTTTTATAGTGCTACTCATTAGCACTTCACCGACATCATATTGGTGCATACCATTAAACAGGTACGTTCACCTTTTCCAGAATGGAAAAGGTAAGTGACAAGTTGTAAATATACTTTCTTTACTCAAACAGACCAGCACCTTTTTATTGGCCTTTAACTGCCATTGCTCTTTATCCACTCTACCTAATCTTAAACAAACAAATAACCTATAACCTCCTTGCAAAATACCCCCATTGATGGACCCGTCTGTGATCCTCGGTGATGAGGTCACAGAGACCTTAAAAGCAGGAAGAAATCCAAATTTCCCTCCTTTTGTCTCTGGAACACATGGTGGGTATGGTAAGTAAATCCACAATTAACTTAAATAATGCACATTTGAAATAAACTAATTTTAACTTAACACTTGTCTGAGTCTGATTTTCTATGGAAATGTTGGAGTATGATTTGTAACCAAATACAATGCAAACACAAACAAACCCGGGATAGTAAGTGTAGGCATATTCAGAAAAAGGTGAAATTTGACAAACAAATATTAAATAAACATGATTATGCAGAAACGGTAAATGAGACAAATGGTGTGGTTCTCACCCACTTTGTCACAACTACGTTTTTTCTTTTTATTAAACTTTTTCCTACGAGATTTTCGAAACCTTTCAACTCAAATACCGTTCGTCGCACACAGACACAAAATACATCAAAACGTGCGTCTAGATCGGACTCGGTGTGCTTCTATACAGTTCTTTCAAACAAGATTTTTTCGCGACAGAGTCGCGAAAAAACTGCGACAAATTTCCCAATTGAAACAGACATTTTCAACAATGAACTGCTCTGGCATACTTTAACCGAGAGACTTCATTTAAACTTTAAAACGTAGGTACTCTAGCCTTCTCTTCAGAGATTCACTTCACTTATCGACAACTTTTACTGTTTTTAAACTATGAAGCCTCAGAGTTGTGTAGGTTTTTACTCAAATTTCAGGGTTTATAATGGGTGTGTGTTGCGCGGAATGTTTGTGCTAGAGTGGATGACATCATCAGCTAGAGTGAGGAGGGGAGAAGAAAGTTAGTCAAAAAACTGCACAGAAACTGCTCCCATGGCCACAAATTTCACACGACAGACATAATTTATACATAGAAAATGTGTCTTCTCACTCAAATTCGTATGCTAAAGCTGTAAGTCTTATAGTTTTGGCGTCAGACACAAAGATGCGCCAGCAACACCCATCCACAGCTCCATAGACTGCCATGTTAAAAAGGCAGGGAAATTTCTGGAGGAAAGCAGAAGTAACCTTTCTTTGAATCGCTTTAAATAGGTCACATTTCTTCATTTTACCCACAAACGGCATATGTAGACGTTCAGGAAAGCCTCAAGATGCCCAAAGTTAAGTCGGTTCAATGATTGGAAATACGGTTTGGCCACAAAGTCCTTCCTGTTCGAGGCGATTTTTCAGCATTTTCTCTCTCTTTCCCCGTCTTCCAACTGACATTCTAACAGGAGCAGTTGACCCTGGTAGCCATGACAACCAGACCCCAACCAGCTTACACACGTTCACACACGCAGCTGCTGGGGACGAGAGGCGGGAAAAGAGTTCTCAGTGGAAAACATGATCTGCCAAAACATTAAAACCCCCCAAACCATCCCTGTCTCCCTTGGTGCTTTCACACAGCTGCTGGGCCTCTTAGCTATAGCTCTTCTCATTGACTGAATGACAACTTCTCAGTCATGTTTGACCTTTTCCTTTATTTTAAACACAAATTATATCTGGCTGTTTTGCTGAAACTCCTGACACAACATCCCTGACCCGTTTCCTTCATCTTATTAGGTCAGTGAATAGCTAAACTGCTAACAGACGCTAACGACTAGCCGCCCAGTTATTTAGCCGACGACTAGCCTTCCAGCATAGCTCATGTATGTTAGCAAGCTAGCGGAGCTAACGGAGCTAGCTAGCCGCTACCTTAACGCCGCGGACTCAACCGCGGAGTTAGCCTCGAGCTAACCGCTAGCTAACCGGGATTTAACCGCGGACCCGCGGGAGTTAAACACGAATTAGCCGCGGCAGTTAGCCGTGAGCTAACGCGGAGGCTAGTGGGGTTAGCCGCCGGCTAATTCGCCGCGTTGCTAGTGGGTGCTTATCACAGTAATAATGTTGAAGTTTTACAATTTAAAGGGAAGATATTTTTAAATGAAACTGTGTCAAACTGAAAAATATATTATTCCACCACATAAAGTAGGAAACATTTATGGCTTGCAACAACATTACCCACTAAACATTAGACGTCTGATTGACGTGCAGATCAGGTCTATATTGCGTCCGTCGGTCCATGACCAATTATGAACGTCTACACGACGTGCAAACTAGGTCCGCTATTTCGACGTCTAACCATGACCCCATTTAGACCTCAATATGCCGTTCAACATTTGATCGTCAGACTAGATAACTTTTCTGGAGGTCATATGGACGTCTAAGACAGGTGCAGGAAATTGACGAATGTATTTTTTTTTTTATTTAAGATAAATATCAAACTTGTTGTTATCAACATGATTAATCAGTATGAATGATTAATAATTTATATTCATATTCATTGTTGATTGTTGATTTGAGATTAAAAAATATTTATTATTTATGTTTACATAATATTTTGTTATTTTACATTTTCGTATTTTTCCTACTGGTTTATTTAAGGGTCTCTGGCTAAATTTAAGTGAGTTCTGCGCCACAGTCATATCGGGTGAAATGTGTGCGAATTCGCGACTCTAACTGGCTGAGGCATTGTGTCGTCACATACACCGTAAGAGCCACTCCGATTGGCCCAGGTGTTCCTCTTCTGTGGAAGCAATGGCCGAGTCTGCACCGTAGGCTACAGCTGGTCTAAATCATCGTTCACTAAATTGCAGGTAAGTTCGGTCTCTGCCTAGTTAACTTTATGTTCATTCATAGTGCAGTTTTAGCTTTGTCGTATTAATCTAAACAGTTGTTGCTACAGTTAGCATTGCATCTTTTCCCATCAGCTCGTTAGCTTTTGAACACAACCACCGTGCTAACGTTTACAGACGCTTTAACGTGAACAATTGTACACATTAAAGCGTTTATTAGACGTCGAAATGTTTGCAGGGAACACTGCAAACAACAGTTGTTCGGTCGCTATCATTATGAGAGCGATAGTAGTTATTCCTGTGTGAGACTTTGGCTGGCCGCCATTGTTGGGATAACTGTTCTTGTTGTTGTTTTTTTCCGGCAATACAGACGCATTCTAAAAAAGCTGGCGGTGTTCTGCCGTTTCGATCGCTAATCATTTGTCTTTTTCTACTTGTGCAGATGGAGTCATCCTGTTTCATAATCGGGCAACTGAGGACTTCAAAGGGCACCTTTTTTTTTTTTAAACTTTTTTTATTATTATGTTATTGTTCTATTCGTATTATATTTGTAGGCTATTGTTACATTTTTATTCACAGACCGAAGGTAATTTTATTTATTGTATTCACCACTTTTTCACAAATTGTACTGCATTTTATGTTGCCTAAGACTGACGTTTGCAATAAAGATTGGGGAAAAAAACTGTCGGGATTGGATTGTGATTTATTGTAGACCAGACTGTAGTCTAAAATGAGTTTAAGTTTAACGTAGAAACGACGTCTAGAAGACCACATTCGGACTACAACTGGCTCCTATACAGAGGTCCTGTGGACGTCAGTAACGGACGTTCATTCGACGTCGGGAAAATACGTCGTGTGTTGTAACAGTCTGCACCTTCAGAGGACCAAACTTCGACGTGCAAAAACGACGTTGAAAAGACGTTATTTGAACGTGTCTTTGCGCAGTGGGTAATGACAGTATATATATAATTGGAGTAATTTAATATAATATGATGTTTTTAATTAAATAAATAATGAGCTGTTGAACACTCATAAGAGTTATATTAAGTATGTTACATAACATTATTTGACATGTCTATTTGTCTGCCTATAGTTTTCCTCCAGCTGATCCAGACAGACTGCAGTGACGTCCAACATGAGACGAAGAGCTGGACTCGCAGGACAATTTGAAGGTCTTCACTTAATCGCTGATTCCTTGTTACAGCCTGGATGTGTTAAGTTTAATATTATTGTTTTTCTAACTGTAAGACTGTGCCGTAAACTGTTAAACTATTGCTCAGGTAGGAGTAATGAGTTTTATTGTTAAAATTATTATGATTAACGAGCAAATTGTAATAATTGATCGTTAATCATAATAATTCACCTGTTCATATAGTCATAATATAATCCTGGTGGGGGTGTGACGATCCCTCCCACTCTCTTCCTTATTTGATGCTGGCTTTCAGGTGGAGCTGGGAGGGGTCTGCTGCCTGTACCTGCCCTTCAGTTTGTAGAAGGGCGTAAAGGACGACCCTTCTCAGTGTCTCTCTCTCTCAGCCAGGCCTACTGCATCCTCCTCATCCTGTTTGGTTTGTTGTACCCTGCATGACATCAAACTCACACCCATCCAGTCAGAAGGAACCAGGCCTTAAATGACTATTTGAGTTGTGCTTTTTGTTATAGCTGCTGCTCATGGTAGTAAAGACATGCTACTTAGTAAAGACATTCGCGACGTAAGTCGCGAATACTTTCATACCTGTCTTGACCTGACCATTACTTTTTGTAGTCAAACATGGATCATATTATGACTATATGAACAGGTGATCATTAAAGCATCATAGCATCTTAGTATAATTGCATTGTAACATCTTAGCATCGTAGCAACATAGTATCTTAGCTTTGTAGCATCTTAGTATCATAGCATCTTAGTATCTTAGCATCATAGCATTGTAGCATCTCGGCATAGTAGCATCATCATAGCATCGTAGCATCGTACTATCACAGCAATATAGCATGGTATCGCAGACTGCTGCGGCCACTGCATCACTCTCGCGATTTCCCGCAGGGGAATTGTCTAGTTCTCTATGTCCTTCTTTTCTTTTGTTGTTTTTGGTTCAATAAGCCTGACGTGTTCACTGTCAGGTCAGTTAATAAATAAATAATAAAATAAAATCCTTCAGAAATAAAGAATCTGATTCAGCATTGACGTGCTTCATCACTGCAGCTAGAATCATTCTTCGTCACCGGAAGAGTTGGACTCGACCAGAATTTACTGACTGGGTGAAGCTGATGACGGATAATGCCTCCGTGATGATAGCAAGGTTGAATGACAACACAGGGAAATTTTACCAGGTCTGGGGCCATTTTCTGAATCATATAAGAAGGGAATAGGTGCTTATAGCATGTAAGGGGACCAAGAATCAAAACTGTTCAGTCAAAGTTTGTTTTAGGATAACAGAAGAGCTGACGATGAAAACTGTGGAGAAATCTCTAAACCCAGACAGTTTATCACCTAAAAGCTGAGCTGACCAACGTTTTTAAAAGTGCTCAGCTATAAAAAGTGTCAGCTTCATGAATGTCCGGAAATTAGTACCTCGGTGCCGGTTGCTGGACCACTGTCTCATATCAAAGCCTCCACTGGCAAGGAGAGCTCTCATATTGTCAATGAGCTGTCTGGCTTGATCCTGAGACTGCAGAAACTGGAGACAATTGTCTACATAAAATGCTTGCATCACAGATTGGACCACGTCTTCATTGCCCTCACTGTGTTCTTGCACACGCTGCTGCAAAGCATAGGTTGCACAGCATGGGCTGCAGGAAGTCCCAAATGGCAAAACACGGCATTCACAGACATCTAGGCTGTAGTCTCTCTCACCATCACGCCACAGGAAGCGGAAGAGTGTCTGATCTTCAGGAAGGAGACATACCTGATGAAACATACCTTGGATATCTCCACTGATGGCCACAGTGTGTTATCTAAATCTCAGTAGCACACCAAGCAGCGGTGTAGGACCAAGAAGCAGGTTGCTATTAAGGCAGGCTTGTTGATATTTGAATGAGCAGTTGAATACAACTCTGGCTTTACCATTATGATAAACAAGATGGTCAGGGAGGAACCATGACTCTTTTGAACTGTTCACCTCATCAGCGTTGATCTTGACAACATATCCAGCCCTCTCCAGTTTGTGTATCTCCTTGTTATACACTGCGGATTGGGCAGGGTTGGTAGCACGGTGGTGCACTGTTGCTCTGAGGAGAGCCGTCACGGCCGTGGGTGGAGCACGGAGAGTGGGTGCGTTTGGTTTACGCAACAATTGAGTAGCATAGCTGGACACACCGTCAACTGTGACTCTAATGGTCTTCTTCTCCAGTTGTTCCATAGCTGCTTTATCTTCACAGGAGCGGATCACCCGTTTACTATTTCTGAATGGCAATGTGTCAAGCTGCCAGAGTCTTTCGACATTTTTGATGTAGCTCTTCTGAAGGGGAGATGAATGAAAAATGAAGACAGCTGTTCTCACCTGATCAATGCTGAAGGAAGGTGGCAGGTCCCTGCACCGCCCATCTCAGAGCCGTGCACACAGCTACATGTCCACCGATTGGTCCAGACCGAACTGGGAATGCTGGAGTTATCAGGTGAGGTTTGTCAGAACCGATGAGTAGCAAAGGCTTGATTCTATTGTAGGAGTGCAATGGAATGTCTCTCAAGTGTTGGTAGCTTTGTTTTAGGTTTTCAGCCTCACATGACTGTTCAGCCAGATTCAGCTCTGCTGCTGTGAAGGCATGTTGAAGGTCGTGTTTCATCCCTGACTCCCTCAGGGGTGACACTTTGAGTGAGGGCCCGTCCACACGTACGAAAACTATCTTTTTTCTCTCCGTTTTCAATCATCGTTTCAAGAAATATCCGCGTCCACAAGGATCCGTTTCAGCACGACCGAAAACGCTACTTCCTATTCCAGGCCTATAAGTGGCGCTGTGTCGGTTTCAGAAATTCACCAAAAAGGGAGATGAAGATGCGGAGCATGCGCATAAAGCTTGAGCGCTGTTTACAAATCGCCTTTTTTGCTCAGCGTGGTGGCACAGGAGCATGATATTTTGCCCTAGTAACCCTAATAGACTCAACATCGTCTCCAGCATGAAAACTAGCATGTAGTCCGCCATTGTTGTTGATGTTGTTACGAGACGTCTCGCGGGAGGTGGAAGGCTGCTCGGGAGTGTGGCGATGACGTCATCGTTTTCCCCGTTTTAGCCGTCCACAAAGAAACGCAAGAGCTGCGTTTGCGAATTTCTCCACCCTGGGACCCGTTTTCAGAAAAGTGCGTTTTAGGGCAATGCGTTTACAGGATACGTGTGGACGAAAGGCCAAAACGATGCAAAACTTATGCGTTTCGGCGTTTTTGCGTTTCTGTGTGGACGGGCCCTGAGACAGTAGCTCCCATTAACTGCACCTTGTCCTGTCTACTTGTCCTCAGAGAAAAGATTTCTTACTTTCCTATGAGACCAAGGTGTCGCACAGCAGCTGGTAGTATGATTGTTCTTTAGATCCGTCGTGTTTTCTTCCCATTGTGCAGGCATACTGGGACAACCTTCAACATCATTGGACCTGAATGGCTGAGTGGGTTCATCTAAATCATGCTGGGGGATGTACTCATAGTCAGGACAGTCTCTGTTTGTGTCACACCATGGAGCACAGATAGGTGTTGTTCTCAACAAGTTGAACAGGGCTTCTTTAAAGTGCAGTTGTCAGGTTTGTGTCCTCTCCCACACCTCCAGCCATTCACACTGCTCCTCATCCTGGAACAAATCAAAGTTCGATACCCCCCCCCCCCCCCCCCCGTTCTTGGAGCAGCTACACTCTGTTCTGATATTTCCCTTCATATCTGCACTTTGGACATGGGTGTAACCAAGATGAGGTGAAGTGTGAGAGCTGACTGGCTCCATTTGCTGTAGAATCACATGTTGTTCAGATCAGAGCTCAGACTAAAGTCACTTCTAGCAAACAGAAACTCACACAGTCGTCAACACTGAGAGGTGAAATGGATCAGAAATGAGTTCAGCTGGACAGAGAAAGCTTCTCTTGTTCCATCTGTCTGGATCTACTGAAGGATCCAGTGGCTATTCCATGTGGACACAGCTACTGCATGAACTGTATTAAAAGCCACTGGGATGAAGAAGACCAGAAGGGAATCTACAGCTGCCCTCAGTGCAGGAAGACTTTCATACCGAGGCCTGTCCTGGAGAAAAACACCATCATAGCAGAGTTAGTGGAGCAGCTGAAGAAGACTGGACTCCAAGCTGCTCCAGCTGATCACTGCTATGTTGGACCTGAAGATGTGGCCTGTGATGTCTGCACTGGGAGGAAGCTGAAAGCCTTCAAGTCCTGTCTGGTCTGTCCGGCCTCTTACTGTGAGAAACACCTCCAACCTCACTATGATGCAGCTCCATTAAAGAAACACAAGCTGGTGGAGCCCTCCAAGAAGCTCCAGGAGAACATCTGCCCTCGTCATGATGAGGTGATGAAGATTTTCTGTCGTACTGATCAGCAGAGTATCTGTTATCTCTGTTTAATGGATGAACATAAAGGACATGAAACAGTCTCAATTGCAGCAGAAAGGACTGAGAAGCAGAAGGAGGTGGAGGTGATGCTACAAGAAATCCTGCAGGGAATCCAGGAGAGAAAGAAAGATGTGGAGCTGCTTGGACAGGAGCTGAAGGCCATCAATGGCTCTGCTGATAAAACAGTGGAGGACAGTCAGGAGATCTTCACTGAGATGATCCGTCTCATCCAGAAAACAAGCTCTGATATGACGCAGCTGGTCAGATCCCAGCAGGAAACTGAAAAGAGTCGAGTCAAAGATCTTCAGGAGAAGCTGGAGCAGGAGATCACTGAGCTGGAGAGGAAAGGCTCCGAGCTGAAGCAGCTCTTAAACACAGAGGATCACAGCCAGTTTCTACACAACTACCCCTCACTGCCACCACCCAGTGAGTCTACACACTCATCCAGCATCAAGATTCGTCCTCTGAGGTACTTTGATGACATGAAAGCATCTGTGACAGAGACCAGAGAGAAACTACAGGACATTCTGAGAGAGACATGGACAAACATCTCACTGGCAGTGACTGAAGTGGATGTTTTACTGCCACAACCAGAGCCAAAGACCAGAGATGAATTCTTGAAATATTCATGTGAAATCACACTGGATCCAAACACAGCAAACACATGGCTGTTATTATCTGAGGACAACAGAAAAGTAACATTAATAAAACAACATCAGTCGTATTCTCATCATCCAGACAGATTCACTTATTTTTGGCAGGTCCTGAGTAGAGAGAATCTAACTGGACGTTGTTACTGGGAGGTGGAGTGGAGAGGAAGAGGAGTCTATGTAGCAGTCGCATACAAGAATATCAGGAGAGCAGGGTGGTCACAAGAATGTTTATTTGGAGGCAATGACAAATCTTGGGCATTAAATTGTGAAACAAGCAGTTATACATTTTTCCACAACAAAGTCTCGTCTGACATCTCAGGTCCTGTTTCCTCCAGAGTAGGAGTGTACCTGCACCACAGAGCAGGTATTCTGTCTTTCTACAGCGTCTCTGAAACCATGACTCTCCTCCACAGAGTCCAGACCACATTCACTCAGCCTCTCTATGCTGGACTTCGTCCGTTTCATTCTGGAGACACTGCTGAGTTGATTAAAGTCAAATAGACAGAAGTCACTTGAGGGACAGTTGGTTAAAATGTGTCTTTCATTCTCCAGGTGATTTGGTCTCCATCGCTGTAGCTGAGAGCTCATTGTTCTTCACTGCACAGAGATCAGCTGTCAATCACACTTTTTGGGCGGTTCTTTGACGTCTCCTGGTTTGTTGTGTGCTTGATGTTGGACTTTGTTTGGGTGGTGCTCCTTCCTGTGTCTGTTTAGCCACGGAGGCTCTCACTTGTTGTTGTTCAAATGGATGAACAGACGAGCTCATGTCAACTGTAGTGATCATGATCATCATCAATCAGGACATCAGTCATTATTTGATTGTACATAGCTGATATTCTGAGTCCAGCTAACTGATTGTGTGGATGAAGTGAATCTGTGAATCATTAAATCACTGAACAAGAGTCATTTATCAGACTTTACTGATTTAATTGGAGAACAAACTGAAGCTTCACATGATGAATAAAGCTGCTGTTTGTCACACATGAAGAAATGACCATCTCCTGTCTTTATTCCAGGATCTCAAACAAAGGCTGTGGAGAAAACGTGGAGCTAATATGAGAGAATAACTGAGGCAGTTTTCCTCCTGAAACACCACAAAGTACAGAGTTGATGTTTAGAGCAGAAGAACGTTTGTCAGTCAGTCAACTCTTTTCACTGAAAAAGCTCAGTCACAGAAAAATGAGAAGACTTTCTGTCACATTTTTACAACCCAGATTTAGTTCTTGATCTCGGTCAATAAACAGGTTTCATTCCACAAGACTTAAAACCGTTGAAAAGACTCCAAATGAAGTGGGTGAAGTTTGGTGGTGGACGCGTTTAGTCATCAGCAACGGCTGAAGATGTGGACTTGATGATGATTTATTTACATCTCCAAGAGACAACAAGTTCTTATAACGTTAATAACTGATGTCAGTGTTTGTAATTGTTCTGTCTTAAAATGAGTTGAAATATGACCTCAGAGGTTAAAAACAGTTATTTACTGACACCTACTGGCCAGAGATATTTACTGCAGTCAAACCGTTTTCACTGAGTTCAAAGTAAAACAGTCAGAGGTTTACAAATAAAGTAAATGAAGCAACAAGTCTCTATTAAAATACCATAAAAGTCAAGGCTGCGTGTTTATTGGAGGACTTGGGATTGTTAACTGTCTGTCTACAGCATTGCTACAGTCAACGCTCTTCCAGGGCAGCACAATCATTCTTTTAAAGTCTCTTTATATTTAGTTGAAAGTCATCTATCTGTCACCATGTGGGCAGTGTGTTTGTTGTTTGTGTGTGTGTAGAATGACAGTGTGAAAGTAAGAGTCTACTTCTCAACACATGCGTATCAGCCATAATCCAGATGTTTGTTTGAATTCATTGACTCAGTTTCTATGACAACATGAGCTCTGGATGTTTGAATCCAATCAAAGAAAAGAGACTAATTTAGTTTAAAAGTTGTGAAATGTGTTGGAGGAACACTGTAAAAAGAGATCTGGTTGTATTCCCATATTTATCACACACTGACATTTGTTGTTTCTCTGCAGCAGCTCATAAACAGAGAGCTCCCCCTGGTGGTGAGAGGACACGACAAGTTCAGTGAGTCTGCAGCACAGATAACCTACAATGATGTGTTCATTATTCAGGGAGTTTGCAGGATCATATTGTCTCCTCATGGTCCAGTAGTAAATGGTTTGTTGTCTGGTACTGGTCCATGACCTGCTAAATGAGGACCTCTGATACACTCTAACCAGTACCCCTGCTAACAGAAGGTCACACAGATTCATATATATATATAGAGAGAGAGGACGGGAGATGGACTTCCAAATATAACAAAGATTTATTGATTAAAAATTGACTATGTTTAAAAGAACACAAAGATGCCAGAAAACAACATCCCGAGTGTCAAAACAATGAACCACTGTTAATTGCTGTATTCAAGGATTCAAGGATTCAAGGATTCTTTATTGTCATTACAGCACATGTTGGTACATGGGAAGGAACGAAATTGGTTTCTCTGGTCCCGATTCAAGCCATGGGTATAGTTGGTCTCAGGACCAACTGAAAAAGTACTAAAAGGGGGCTTGACCCCGGGAGCACGAGAAGCCGCTGCACTATTGAGCGCCGCCATCTTTTACTGGAACAGGCAGGAAATGGCAGGAACAGGGCTAAAACCTTGGCGGTCAGCCTAAAACAAGAGAAAGGGGGACGGGGGCACAACTGAAACCAAAGAAAATCACTTCAAACCAAACCACCCCGTGCCACGCCAAATTAAGGGGAGTGAGAGGGGAATCACCACCGGGTAAGTCTGTAGCATGAAAGCATAAAATTATAATACTGCTTGTGGTGGGACACTCAGGCAGATAGGTTGTGCATTTAAGACAGGAGGCCTACACTAAAACAGCACTCACACCCACACCAACACAAAAGGAACCTAATAACTAACTGAATGACTGAAACCAAATACAAACATACAAAAAAGTAAGATAATCATGAAACAAAACAAACTGAACATCAACACTCAGCTGTGGGTGGAGACCAGGAATAGTAGTAAAGCCCTTAACTAAAAGCAAACCCAACAGCTGGATATTAACCCTAACCCTAACCCTAACTAAACAACAAGAGACAATATTTAACCAGATAACCCACAAAGAAATAAACCAAATAAGCAAAAAGAAAGAAGCTAATCAACCAACAGGAGTTGTGGTGGGATGGAAAACCCCAACAGAAGAAGAGGCCTACCTGAGGAGCACTCAACCTGCCACATAAACATTGTCATAATGTTCTTGTTCTTCTTTGCACTAAAACAAAGAGAAACATCTGAAGTTGTGATTATTTACAGGTTATTATGTTATTATGTTAGTGGCCCCCTTGAGGTCACATTGAACTGTGGCCCCTGAACTAAAATGAATCTGACAGCCTTGCACTAGTGTGTGTGGAGGACCTCTCTACATTAGAACTATAGTCACAGACCTGAGACTACTCTCTTTTATTTCCATATTTGTCTGTGTTAAATAATGTTCCTGTTACTCAACTCAAGTTCTTTCAGCATTAATAACTGATGTCAGTGGAAATAATTCGTCTAAAGTCTCTTTAGTCCAAAGACTCTGAACTGTCACCACGTGTGTTTTCACACCCGTCCAGCATTGTTTTCACACCTATGCTGCATGGGTGTGTATTTCACCCATGCAGCATATGTGTGATGGGGGTTTCACACCCATCCAGCATGGCCACGAAGAGTGAAACTGTTCGTGTTAACCACCAATTTTGTACAACCTGGACCTTATTTCTGGCATAAAATACGATTGTACACTCATCTGTATAACTATGATGTAAAGCTATGATCATTTGCAGTTGTTGGGATGACATTCAGATCTGCGTATATCCATACAGTGGGAGTGACTGGGGCACCCAAACGCAGCCTCTAAATAACGCATTATCTGCCACGAAACCCATTCATTTCACCAATATTTTGTAATGATATGCTAGTGCTATTCCCCGTTGAGTCCGGAGGTACCTGTTGTCTATTCGCAGACGTGCGGCGGTTTGTTGTTCTTTGGCCAGCTGTCCCTCTCTCTGCCTCCGCATTCTCCTCTCAACAAGCTCCTCATCCGTATATATTCTGGCTCAAAACGGTAAGGATGTCCATCATAAAGAAAGTCGTCGTCCACAACCTCAGAATCGGAAAAATATTCAGCCATGTTGCAAAAAACTAGCAGTAGCAAATTACAGGTAAACAAGAGATGACATCATCCAGGTCAGAGGTTAGTAGGTCAATCTACAGACCTCTGACCTGGATGATGATAACAAGTAACTCTGGACTCAACAGGGAATAGCACTAGCGTATCATAACAAAATATTGGAGAAATGAACGAGTTTAGCGGCAGATTACAGGCTGCGTTTCAGTGCCCAAGTCACTCCCACTATATGGATATGCGCGGATGTAAATATCGTCCGAACGACTCCAAATGACACCAAAGTTATATGGGTGCGTAAACGATCGTATTTTATTCCAGAAATAATGTCCAGGTTTTAAAAAAATGTAGTTCCCCTTTAACATCATCATCTTTAGAAAACTGGCGCATTGGAAGCCACAATAGGCAGAGTGGCGCCACCTTGTGATGGGACAGTACAATAGCTAGTCCTTGTTGTATCTGCAGAGAGTGACCTTTGACCTCATGTGTTCATGACTCGTCACCTCTGTCTCCTCTCACAGGGAGAAGATGATCTGCAGGATCCTGCTGCTCATCATCCTCAACTCATGTGTCTGTGGTCAGTTTAGAAATTGACTTGATGAAGTCCAAATCAATTCTCAGTCTTCAATGATGGAGTTGAAAGACTCCCATGTTCCAGTTCTCAGTGTGTCTGCTCCTCTCTTTCTCTCTCTGTCTTCATCAAGTCAATTTCTAAACTGATTTCTAAACGATATAAGAGAAATAAGGACAGAAGTTAAACATAACATGTGGAGAGAAAAAAAGCTCAGTAACAGGAAACAGAAACTTCCCTCCGTTTCCCTCATCCTGAGAGACTTCATCACTTGAAACTCTGAACCAGAGGAGAGGACATTTACTCTAACAACACGATGACGTTCATTTTATCAGTTAAAGGTCCAGGTTGGTTTAGGACGGTGTCTGGATCATAAACTCAGTGTTTCTAAAACCAGCTGAAAGTATTTCCTGAATGTGTCCTCTGACGCAGTGCTCTCAGTGAGTCAGTCTGTCAGATCACCTTCCTGGACATCAGTCTGATTTCTATCAACACGTCTATTCTTCATTTCAGGACACTTTGTCTAAACCTCCAGTTCTCTCAGTACAGACGACAACATCAACTCTAGGACCTGATCACTCTTCTCTCAAACAGTAAAGAAATAACACAGAAAACAAGTGGGTGAAGTGAGAAGTTTCTCACCTAAAGAGAAAAGACACATGTTGACCACAAGCTGCCGTTGTCCTCATGTCTTTCTTCCGTCTCTGCTCTGTGGTGGGACGTTTCGCAACAAGCTGTGTTTTAGCGGTAAAAGCTTTAAACACAGCTGCAGTGCAAAATGTTGTATGGTTCCTGTGGTAAAACAATTAAATACAACAACATTTTTGAAGTCATGGAGGGTGAAACTAAGTGAATTTGAACACGTTTAAATAAATGAATAAAGCACCTGAAGCAATACAAATGCAGCAGGATGAGATGCTCCATCCTGGCTCTCATATAGGTGCTATCTATAATCTTTCTCTTTGGCTCTGAGGTCCGCCCACTTCCTGTTTGCCTCACTTCCTCCGGTTCACCATCGCCTGTGCAGGTCATGTGGCGGTAGCTGCTATGTGTAGTCTTTGCATGTAATTTCAGATTTCGCATGTCACTGCATTTACTGCTCGTCTGCGCAGACGTCGGGCACTGTGCACACGTGACTGGCTAGCGGGGGAATCGCCGATCGAATGTGCATGGCTTGTGGTCAGCTGCAGTTTGTTAATGCAGCAAGCAGAGAAGGAAGCCCTCCACTACTCTCCTGTGTGCGATTTGACGCTGCCTGATCGGTATGCAAGGTCTGTTAATCTGTCCCTCAGCCTCCGCATTAATAGTTTAGTTTGTTAATTTAGTGTATTGTAGTGTACTACTGACTACTGCTGCTTTAGGAGAACCACTGCTGCTTTAGGAGAACCACTGCTGCTTTAGGAGAACCACTGACTGCTGCTTCAGGAGAACCACTGACCACTGCTGCTTTAGGAGAACCACTGTTGCTTCAGGAGAACCACTGACCACTGCTGCTTTAGGAGAACCACTATTGCTTTTAGGAGAACCACTGACCACTGCTGCTTTAGGAAAACCACTATTGCTTTTAGGAGAACCACTGACCACTGCTGCTTTAGGAGAACCACTGCTGCTTTAGGAGAACCACTGACCACTGCTGCTTTAGGAGAACCACTATTGCTTTTAGGAGAACCACTGACCACTGTTGCTTTTAGGAGAACCACTGACCACTGCTGCTTTATGAGAACCACTGCTGCTTTATGAGAACCACTGCTGCTTTATGAGAACCACTGACCACTGCTGCTTTAGGAGAACCACTGACCACTGCTGCTTTAGGAGAACCACTGACCACTGCTGCTTTATGAGAACCACTGACCACTGCTGCTTTATGAGAACCACTGCTGCTTTATGAGAACCACTACTGCTTTATGAGAACCACTGACCACTGCTGCTTTAGGAGAACCACTGACCACTGCTGCTTTAGGAGAACCACTGACCACTGCTGCTTTAGGAGAACCACTGTTGCTTTTAGGAGAACCACTGCTGCTTTAGGAGAACCACTGCTGCTTTATGAGAACCACTGACCACTGCTACTTTAGGAGAACCACTGACCACTGCTACTTTAGGAGAACCACTGACCACTGCTGCTTTATGAGAACCACTGACCACTGCTGCTTTATGAGAACCACTGACCACTGCTACTTTAGGAGAACCACTGACCACTGCTGCTTTATGAGAACAACTGCTGCTTTGCACCATTCCGTTGTTTTACTTTACGCCGGATTGATTGATTAATGAGGATCTGTTTTTTTCTTTTGGTTTAGTTTTGTTAATCTTGTTTGCCCAGATTGTAGTTTGTTTTCTTTTCCTTAAGTTGGAAACAGTTTATGATTTGTTTTGTTCAGCTGCCCGCGTGCATGACTATATGTGCAGTTCTGCTCTATTTGTTTCCTTTGTGAATGATCTTTTTTCTATTTATTTTTGGCAGCTAAGCTTGGTTTTGTACATTTGGTTGCTGCCATCCCTAAGTTTTGTTTATTGTTACTGATTATTTTGTTCATTGGTTTATTCTTTTTTGGGGGACTTTTGGTTGATTTGAGTTTACCCCTTTTAATATTTTCCCCTCTCCTTCCAGGTGCTGGTAGTTGACGGTGGTGACCCCGGTGTCCTGGTGGTGGTGTTCCCTTCCTGTGTGCTGTGTGACCCTTGGATTTTCATTATTTTTTGTCTCCTCTTCCTGGGATCCTTCACTCCTCGTTACCCTAGCCTCCCCACTGGTAAACTCCAGCCCTGCTGTTGCACACCCTTCCCTTAAGTTTGTGTTTTAAAATAGATATTGTTTTATTAAAATTCATAATAAAGTGTTTGTATTTTAACTGGAACGTCCCTCGCTCCTTGAGTGAAATGAACCTCAGTGCCTTTTATATTGGTACCAACTGCATAACCATTTCCTTGGGCGAAACTCCCAAGGTGGCATTGTCTGGCTTGATTAGTCATTTAAACATCTACCAACAGTACCCCTCCCACTCCAACATGTGTCGCCACACAAAGAAGTCTTTTTATTAGTTGATAACAATGTCCCAACTTTCCCATCAGTCTAAATGTTGATATGTGTGAAACTCCCATTTTTAACAAAGCTGGTGTTTTCTACTGGAGATGTATATTGAGAAGTAAGACACTCTGAGACGTGAGAGTGTGCCACTTTTATTTCAGGATAAAATACAGATTTCAACTGATCACACAAAGACACAAGTGTGTTTTCCATCATTACCATTTGAATTTACTGTCGATGTTTATTTTAGATTACGGATATACAAATAGGTCAGCACAAAGCAGAGCTAGCTGTTATTCTGTTACTGGTAGTAGGAAAGGACATTCTGGTGACAGAGAGAGAACTGTGTTAGAGGGAGGAAAAGGAGGGTTAGAGGTTGGAGAAGGAGGTGAGTTTGATGGAGTTTGATGAGGAGATGAAAGCTGAAAGGAAGAGATGTACTTGGGAGAGTAACGGCGATGTCTGCACAAGCTATATATTGACATGTTAATGCATCTGTAAGGTGTTTTGATGATGTTTCTGCTGTAATCTCAGAATCATTTAATAGTCACAGCAGGAGCAGTAGCAGTAGGTGGCGGGCAGTTGCAGTTTTTGTCAAGTTTTGGGTATAACTCAGTAACAGTTGTGCGGAGAGGACATCTTGATCCAGGAAACACTTCAGATTTTCCTCCAAGTTCGTTGTGGAGCTCCTCCAGAGTCTTAGTCTGCAGGTATTCTTCTGTAGGTTCAATGTTCTCGCCCCAGTGTGCACTTGCTAACCATTTGTTCTCTTTGCTGCTGTAGCAGCAGAATGCTGACCAGAGCATGGAAGGAATATTAACCCTGTTGTTGAGGATGTTGTTGGTGCTGGGCTGTGCTCCGATTACTACAAAACCTTCTATATTATTATTGTTGTTGCGGCAGTATTCATTCATAACACATTTAATGCATTGTTCCATATTGTTCCAGCTTCTGCCATTGAAGTTTTTGTTTTGTGGAACAATGTTGGTCAGGGTATTGGTGGATATTATTTCATCTTGATTAAATCCATAGGAGCTTGGTAACAAATGGCCTTTATTAACACCTTTCTCTGAATCCTGTTTGTAGTCGATGAACCCAGCCTGGTGTTCGTAGGTGTTCTTATTGTTTTCAGATATCATGTTGTCCTCAAGCTGTAAAAATTAAAAACTAAATTACTGTTTCATACAAGGTTACATCAAAATAGATTCAAAGTTAGTATTAAGTTAGTATTGGGTTCCATAATTATCCTTAGGAAGTAAACAAGACTATTTTTTGGTGCTTTTGCTTCATTTTCAAAGTAAATTCAGATTGAGAGTTTAGACAATAATTTGGTCTCAACAATGTCCAAAGATTCAGGTAGAGTAACTGACACTGTGGCAATGCACTGCAGCATCATAACGGTTTATTTCATGTATTTTCAACTGATTAACAACTTTTAACTGATGGCAGATAAAATGAGACTTGTCAAAAAACATCTACAAATACTTTAGTATTATGGTATTTTCTTTGTTAAAAAGCTCACCTGTGGTTCAATCATCCAGTCGGGGTTCTTAGGTCTTTTGCCTTCATTCCCTCTGTACTTTGCAGCAGAAAACACTGGGATCTTGTTCTGGGTGTCGTAAAGCGTAACAAAGGTTTTGGTGTTTTTGAAGGTCTGGCAAATAAGTTTGTATCTGTTCTGGTCCAGGATCTCCCCTCCCTCCAAGATTCCTGGGATGTTTGGTGGATTATTGTTAAGAAAGAATCCTTTACAGTCTGCCATCAAGTTCACCACTTTAGTTTCTGTGGGAACGACGGACAGAAGGAGGAGAGCAGCGAGGGGCAGGAGAGCCTTCAGTAATGTCATGGTGGATCACTGTAAAAAAATAAAATAAATATCAGTGTATTATAGTTTGTTGCATGTCAAGTTAAAGTTAAATGAACTGATCAACTGAAAACCCATGATTTTTCACACTATATTCACTCTTTATTTGATGAAACTGTGGATCAACCTCTATGAAGATGTGTTAATTATTAATTACTAGTCTGTGTTAGAAGAGAAAAGACAAATCTAATAAAACACATTTAAAGTTTGATAGATGGATAGATTCATCCTGAAAGAAAATGTTAATTGTCTTTGTTAAATATCTTGATTGATTTTCATCTATTTTGGTTCAACTTTACAAAAGTAACAAGTTAAACTAGTGACGTCAGTTGTGTTAACGGACTCAGTTTAGTCCGACTGTGTCCACATGACTTTGTAAAATAAAACTATACTTAAAATTTCAGAATATTCTTAATAATATAAAAATGTCTCAGTAACTTGTGCTCTGTGTTTATATTCACTGAATTACAGACACAAGGAGAAAATAAACTAAAACTGAAGAAAAACTCACCGTTGTGAAGGTTTCCTGAAAATCTCTTGACCTTGTCTCTCTGTGTTCACAGCAGCAGTAACAGCATGATGGTCCTCCTCCAATATAAACTCAGCCTGAAGAGGAAGTCCAGTTTTTTTATTTATCTGCGTACTTTTTATGTAGTTGAATTTCTAGTGTCCCTTTAATTTGCATTAACCTGAGAAAGGTGACAAAGCTAAACCACACTGTGCCTCTCCTTCACACGTTCAGAGTCTCAGCTTCCTTTTTCAAACAACATAGCGCATTGTGGTTTGAACACTGAATGTGTGAAAACATGAAACTGGCATGAACTAAAACAGAATAACCAGGTTTTAAAAGTGAGTTCATTCATTCATTCATTCATCTTCTGTACCCGCTTATTCCTGTTAAGGGTCGCGGGAGTCTGCTGCAGCCTATCCCAGCTGTCATCGCCGCCCACCTGGACAGGTCTCCAGTCTATCTCAGGGCTAACACAGAGAGACAGACGACCATTCACACTCACACTTACGGCCACCAGCAGCCATCCCCAGCAAGATACAGTCTGACACTGACACAGACACACACACAAAAATGGTTTAGGAACAACTCAAAACACATGAAGAACAGCACAAGATGTTGACCTGGCTTCCAAATTCACTAGATCCCGAACTGATCAAATGATCCACAGAGGCCCCTCCCCCTCAAAGACCCCCCCATTAACAACATTGTGTTGCCAGACACCACAGGACACCCTCAGAAGGCCCATGTCCATTCTCTGATGAGCCATATTTCTCTTTCACTGCTGGTTCCTCGTCCTTCAGAGGTGACTACATTAACCAATCAGTTACTGTTTGCTCAAGTTCATAGTTTATAAGTATTTTCATTGATAGTGTCACTTTAATTTACATTAACCTATCAGATTTCTGAGAAAGCTGAAGAAGCTAAACCACACCGTGCCCGTCCTTCACACGTTCAGAGTCTCAGCTTAGCTTTTTAAAACCACACAGCTCATTGTGGTTTGAACACTGAATGCATTATAAACATGAAACTAGCATGAACTAAAACAGAACAACCAGGTTTTAAAAGTGATTTTTTTGAAGAAATGTATCTGATCATCTACAACATTATGACAAAAAAAAATGAACACCTCACACACAATCTACTCCACCTGGTCTCTGCCAGAGCTTCTTCTAATACGGACAGTCTTACTCCATAACATTATGACCATCTTACTAATATTGTGTAGGTCTTCCTTATGATGACTCATCAGAGAATGGACACAGGCCTTCCGAGGGTGTCCTGTGGTTCTTCATGTTGTTTTTTAATTGTTCCTAAAGCATTTTTGAGTGTGTGCCTGTGTCAGGCTGCATCCTGTTGGGAATGGCTGCTGCCATCATCCTACTTGTCCTATCAGTGGAGCTAGCGGGGTGCTCTCTGTTCCTGGCCGACAGGACTGCAGCTTCAGGCGAGACCAAAGGCGGAGGTTTGGCACTGTAACCTACAATCACAACTCATGGTGTACAGCTACGAACATATCTGGCTGGAATATCTGGCAGTGAAGTGCAGACAGTTTAAACTGGTTAGAGAACTCAGCTCTGTTATGATTGTAGCGACCTACATATCACCACGAGCTAATGCTAAGTTAGTGCTGTAGTAGCCAAGGACGATGATGACTGCTGATGACGGTGACAAATGCAGCGCCACCACCAGTACAACTTTTGGACCTCATCAGAAACAAGCTAAGCTCATCGCAGCACCTGCCACCGCTACCCAGAGCAAAGTTAATGCGCTGATTTTTGACTTTGTGATTGACAGTGCACAACCTTACTTCCGTAAGCTGATAGAAGAAATCAGTGGTGGGAAAACGCCCATGTGCAGGAAGACTCTGGTGCAGCGTCACCTTTTGACCATGCATAATGTGTTTGCTGTGAGTTTACAAAGTGCATGATTGCACCCTGTATGGTTTTCAGTGCAGTTTGCAAATTTTATCTTATGCACATTCAAAGTATATTTTTGCTTTGTTATACACTTGCTTGTTTAATTTCTGTCATTTCTGAGCTGTGGGAATTAATAAAGGTAAAGGAAATTGAAGACTATTGACTCTTGGATGCCATTTTTCTTTAAATAGTATCAGTTGCAGGACAAAATGCATCACATTTGTGTTTCGTGTACCTGCATAACCTTTTCTCTGAAGACTGCAATTAGATCGTTCTCTAAAGCATGTGTTCAGTGAGCTAAAAGTAATCCAAAAGTATTTAGAATACATTACTTGAGTAATCCAAGGGAATACATTACAGATTACATTTTAGGACATGTAATCAGTAATCTGCAGGGGGATACATTTTAAAAGTAACCCTCCCAACACTGGCTGTTTGTACCTCTTTCGTCACGGAAAAGGTGCAGAAACATCAAAACCACAACCAACAGACTGAGAGACAGCTTCTTCCCCAGAGCTGTGCAGTCAAGCCCCTTTTTTAAAAGTAACCCTCCCAACACTGGCTGTTTGTACCTCTTTCGTCACGGAAAAGGTGCAGAAACATCAAAACCACAAGCAACAGACTGAGAGACAGCTTCTTCCCCAGAGCTGTGCAGTCAAGCCCCCCTACCCCCCCCCCCCCTCCCCCCCCGCCGCACACACGCTGACTAATCATTCCTATGTATCTGTACAGCTGTATTTTTACTTTTTTATTTTTACTTTTATTATTATTGTTTTATTTTATTCTCATAGCTGCCTATTCTATTGTCTTTTTTATATTGCTCTATTTAAGCCAGGAGCTACCGCACAAAATTTTGTTATGTTCTCACATAATGACAATAAAGGATTCTTGATTCTTGTTCAAGTCAAAATGTGCACTAAAATTGTAAACAGACAAACGTTCTCAGCTAGTAACCTTCATTTTTTTGTCATAATGTTGAGGCTGATCAGATATATTTTTTAAAAAAAATCACTTTTAAAACCTGGTTGTTCTGTTTTAGTTCATGCTAGTTTCATGTTTTCACCGCATTCAGTGTTCAAACCACAATGAGCTGTGCTGTTTTAAAAAAGAAGCTGAGACTTGTGTGAACGTGTGAAGGAGAGGCATGGTGTGGTTTAGCTTAGTCAACTTTCTCTGGAATCTGAAAGGTTAATTCAAGTTAAACAGGTACTAAGAACTCAACTAGTTATAAACTAAACTGGACGTCCTCTTCAGGCTGAGTTTATATTGGAGGAGGATCATCATGCAGTTACTGCTGCTGTGAACACAGAGAGACAAGGTCAAGAGATTTTCAGGAAACCTTCGCAACGGTGAGTTTTTCTTCAGTTTCAGTTTATTTTCTCCTTGCGTCTGTAATTCAGTGAATACAAACACAGAGCACAAATATACTGAGACATTCTTATTTTATTAAGCATTTTCTGAAATTCTAAGTATAGTATCTATCTATCTATCTATCTATCTATCTATCTATCTATCTATCTATCTATCTCTAGCCAATTAATTTCACATTGAAATGAATGGAGAAGGCCGAAAAAATCGCCAAAATGCCAAAATGCCCACCTTCTCTTTGATGAGACATCACTTGGACATGCTTTGCAGTAGAAAGGTGCTTGAAAGTTTGTACGAGGCACAGGAAGTGTAACTTTTTTTCCCTGAAAACAGCGTTTTTATATCTTTTACCGTTTGGTCAGGGTTGCAGTTCATGTTTTGATGAAATTTTGGAAAAATCTGAACAATCTCTTGTTCATAATGGGACCCTATGGCCTCACTCTAACCCTCTCAAAATTCTGAAAAAACAAACAAACAAACATTCAATCTCATCAGGTGGCCACAGTTTTTAAGGTACACAGATAAAAAAAATATAAAAACGTAGAGTTATTTTGGGAGGGGGGGACTTTCAGATGGTGTGGGTCTGATTTCTGTAGGGTCTACGGTTTGGACTGTAGGCTCGACCAAGCGAGGAGTGCGCAGACCACTTTTTCTCCGTGTGTGCGTACGTGGAAAGTGAGACCGATTTTTTGCCAGAAATTCATTCACTGTCTGGTCTATCTCTTGTCAGGGTGGCCACAATTTTCACAGTAAAATCGCTGAGGACAGACGTTTGTTGCTCACAGTGTGTTCATTTTCCTAATATGACTTGTAGTTTTTGAGATACACTATATTGCCAAAAGTATTCACTCTTGAATTCAGGTGTTCTTATCACTTCCATGGCCACAGGTGTATTAAATCAAGCACCCAGTTATGCAGACTGCTTCGACAAACATTTGTGAAAGAATAGGTCGCTGTCAGGAGCTCAGTGAATTCCAGCGTGGTACTGTGACAGGATGCCACCTGTGCAACAAGTCCAGTCGTGATATTTCCCCGCTAAATATTCAACAGTCAACTGTCAGTGGTTTTATAATAAAGTGGAAGCGAACGAGAGCAACTCAGCCACAAAGTAGCAGACCACGTAAAGTCTACTTAAGAACAGTGCGTAGAGCTTCATGGAACTGGTTTCTATGGCCGAGCAGCTGCATCCAAGCCATACATCACCAAGTACAATGCAAAGCGTCAGATGCAGTGGTGTAAAGCATGCCACCACTGGACTCTAGAGCAGGGGAGACATGTTCTCTGGAGTGACCAATCACGCTTCTCCATCTGACAGTGGGACTTGTTTGACTACATTGAGCCAAGTGTGAAGTTTGTTGGAGGGGGGTTTATGGTGTAGGGTTGTTTTTCAGGAGCTGGACTTGGCTCCTTAGTTCCAGTGAAAGGAACTCTGAATGCTTCAAAAAAACCAAGAGATTTTGGACAATTCCATGCTTCCAACTTCGTGGGAACAGTTTGGGGGTCACCCTTCCTGTTCCAACATGACTGAGCACCAGTGCACAAGGTCCATAAAGACGTGGATGAGCCAGTTTGGTGTGGAAGAACTTGACTGGCCTGCACAGAGTCCTGACCTCAACCTGACAGAAGACCTTGAGGATGAATTAGAGTGAAGACTGTGAGCCAGGCCTTCTCGTCCAACATGACTGTCTGACCTCACAAATGGACTTCTGGAATAATGGTCAAAAATTCCCATAAACACACTCCTAAACCTTGAGGAAAGCCTTCACAGAAGGTTTGAAGCTGTTATAACTGCAAAGGTTGAGCTGACGTCATATTAAACCCTATGGATTAAGAATGGGATGTCACTTAAGTTCATATGAGTGTAAAGGCAGATGAGTGAATACTTTTGGCAATATAGTGTATCTTCATTTAATTTTGGAGGGCAAATCCTAGGGTAAAGAATATATTTCTTTTTTTTCAGGATGAATCTATCCATCTATCAAACTTTAAATGTGTTTTATTAGATTTGTCTTTTATCTTCTAACACATGACTAGTGTCCGAGTGACCGAGTGCCGCTGTAGCATGGCAGCTCACTGCTCCGGGTTAGTGTGTGCTTCACCTCACTGTGTGCTTTGTGTGTTCACTAATTCACGGATGGGATAAATGCAGAGACCAAATTCCTTGTATACACAAGTATACTTGGCCGACAGACCTTAATCTTAAAAAAAAAGAAAAATCTTAATTAATAATTAACACGTCATCATAGAGGTTGATCCACAGTTTCATCAAATAAAGAGTGAATATAGTGTGAACAATCATGGGTTTTCAGTTGATCAGTTCATTTAACTTTAACTTGACATGCAACAAACTATAATACACTGATATTTATTTTATTTTTTTTACAGTGACCCACCATGACATTACTGAAGGCTCTCCTGCCCCTCGCTGCTCTCCTCCTTCTGTCCGTCGTTCCCACAGAAACTGAAGTGGTGAACTCAATAGCAGAGTGTAAAGGATTCTTACTTAACAATATTCCACCAAATATCCCAGGAATCTTGGAGAGAGGGAAGATCCGGGACCAGAACAGATACAAACCTATTTGCCAGACTTTGAACAACACCAGAACCTTTGTGACGCTTTACGACACCAAGAACAGGATCCCAGTGTTTTCTGCTGCAAAGTACATAGGCAATGAAGGCAACAGACCGAATCGTTCCCCATGGATGACTGAACCACAGGTGAGCTTTTTAACAAATAAAATACCATAATACTAAAGTATTTGTGGATGTTTTTTTACAAGTCTCATTTTATTTGACATCAGTTAAAAGTTGTTAATCAGTTAAAAATACATGAAATAAACTGTTATGATGCTGCAGTGCATTGCCACAGTGTCAGTTTCTCTACCTGACTCTTTGGACATTGTTGAGACCAAATTATTGTCTAAACTCTCAATCTGAATTTACTTTTAAAATAGTCTTGTTTACTTCCTAAGGATAATTATGTGGAACCAAATACTAACTTTACTTTGAATCTACTTTGATGTAACCTTGTATGAACCAGTAATTTAGTTTTTAATTGTTACAGCTTGAGGATCCAAATGACAATAACAACAACATGGCACGAGCAAATGATAAGAAAACCTACAACAACCAAGCTGGGGACACCGACTACAAACACAACAACCGAGGTTTTGACAGAGGCCATTTGTTACCAAGCTCTTATGGATTTAAAGAAAATGAAATAAAATCCACCTTTACCCTGACCAACGTTGTTCCACAAAAAGACAGATTCAACCAGGGAAGCTGGAACAAGATGGAACAATGCATCAAATGTGTTATGGAGAAATACTGCATCAACAACAATAATAAAATAGAAGGTTTTGTAGTAATCGGAGCACGGCCCAGCACCAACAAACCCCTCAACAACAGAGTTAATATTCCTTCCATGCTCTGGTCAGCATTCTGCTGCTACAGCAGAAAAGAGAAGAAATGGTTAGCAAGTGCATACTGGGGCGAGAACATAAACCATGAACCTAAAGACAAATACCTGCAGACTAAGACTCTGAGGGAGCTCCACAAAGAACTGGGAGGAAAATCTGAAGTGTTTCCTGCAACAAAATGTCCTCTCAACACAACAGTTACTGAGTTTTACCCAAAACTCAAACAAAACTGCAACTGCCCAAAGTAGGTGTACGACTACTACTCCTGCTGTGACTATTAAATGATCTGAGATTACAGCAGAAACATCATCAGAACAGCTTACAGATGCAGTAACATGTCAATATATAGCTCGTGCAGACACCACCTTTACTCTCCCAAGTACATCTCTTCCTTTCAGCTTTCAGCTCCTCATCAAACTCCATCAAACTCACCTCCTTCTCCAAACTCTTTGGCACTGTACATTCACAACTCGTGGTGTACAGCTGCGAACATATCTGGCTGGAATATCTGGCAGTGAAGTGCAGACAGTTTAAACTGGTTAGAGAACTCAGCTCTGTTATGATCGTAGCGACCTACATATCACCACAAGCTAATGCTGAGTTAGTGCTGTAGGAGCCAGAGGACTATGATGACTGCTGATGACGGTGACAAATGCAGCGTCACCACCAGTACAACTTTTGGACCTCATCAGAAACAAGCTAAGCTCATCGCAGCACCTGCCACCGCTACCCAGAGCAAAGTTAATGCGCTGATTTTTGACTTTGTGATTGGCAGTGCACAACCTTACTTCCGTAAACTGATAGAAGGAATCAGTGGTGGGAAAACGCCCATGTGCAGGAAGACTCTGATGCAGCGTCACCTTTTGACCATGCATAATGTGTTTGCTGTGAGTTTACGAAGTGCATGATTGCACCCTGTATGGTTTTCAGTGCAGTTTGCATTTTTCATTTTATGCACATTCAAAGTATATTTTTGCTTTGTTATACACCTGCTTGTTTAATTTCTGTCATTTCAGAGCTGTGGGAATTAATAAAGGTAAAGGAAATTGAAGACTATTGACACTTGGATGCCATTTTTCTGTAAATATTTTCAGTTGCAGGACGAAACGCATCACATTTGTGTGTTGTGTACCTGCATAACCTTTTCTCTGAAGACTGCAATTAGATCGTTCTCTAAAGCATGTGTTCAGTGAGCTAATTATTTTACTTAAGCAATCCAAGGGAATACATTACAGATTACATTTTAGGACATGTAATCAGTAATCTGTAGGGGGATACGTTTTAAAAGTAACCCTCCCAACACTGGTTGTTTGTACCTCTTCCGTCACGGAAAAGGTGCAGAAACATCAAAACCACAACCAACAGACTGAGAGACAGCTTCTTCCCCAGAGCTGTGCAGTCAAGACCCCCACCCCCTGCCCTGCACACACACACACATACACATACATGCACATGCTGACTAATCATTCCTATGTATCTGTACAGCTGTATTTTTACTTTTTATTTTATTTTATTCTCATAGCTGCCTATTCTATTGTCGTTTATATATTGCTCTATTTAAGCCAGGAGCTACCACACAAAATTTTTTCATGTTCTCACATAATGACAATAAAGGATTCTTGATTCTTGATCATGTCAAAATGTGCACTAAAATTCTCAGCTATTCTCAGCAGACAAACGTTCTCAGCTAGTAACCTTCATTTTTTTTGTCATAATGTTGTGGCTGATCTGATACATTTCTTCAAATAAAATCACTTTTAAAACCTGGTTGTTCTGTTTTAGTTCATGTTAGTTTCTGGTTATGGGTGCGCAGGAAGCATGCTAGCTGGGGAACTAGCTAAGGTAAGGAAGGCCGCATGTAGGCCTCGATTTGTTTGTTACGTGATTTGTTTGTTACGTGGTTTCGGCCTGCATCAACGGGGCGAATCGCGGTAGATCTGCTTGTTTGTTACGTGGTTCAGTCTGCATCAACGGGGCGAATCATGGTAGATTTGTTTGTTTGGCTCGTGGTTATTAGTTACTATATTAGCTGTTGATAGACATCGAATGGTGAGGGAAACAGGGTTGTGCAGTGGCGGTGTGGAGGGGGGTGACTCCAGGATGCTGGAAGTCACTGTTAAGCCTTCTCGAGGTGTTGTGGGCCTAACTTAACGAAACATCGGTGAAGGGAGGTGCCCACTTGAAAACCCCAATGACATGCTGCTGTGAACACAAGGAGACAAGGTCAAGAGATTTTCAGGAAACCTTCATGACAGTGAGTTTTTCTTCAGTTTCAGTTTATTTTCTCCTTGTGTCTGTAATTCAGTGAATACAAACACAGAGCACAAGTTACTGAGACATTTTTATATTATTAAGCATTTTCTGAAATTCTTAGTATCTATCTATCTATCTATCTATCTATCTATCTATCTATCTAATTCATTTCCTATTTAAATAAATGGAGAAGGCGGAAAAAATTGCCAACATGCCAAAATGCCCACCTTCTCTTTTCTAAGACATCACTTGGCCATGCTTTTCAGTAGAAAGTTGCTTGAAAGCTTGTACGAGGCACAGGACGTGTAGCTTTTTTCCCCTCAGAACAGCAGTTTGATATCTTTTACCATTTGGTCAGAGTCGCAGTTTACGTTTAGATGAAATTTTGGAAAATTCTGAACAATCTCCGGTTCATAGTGGAACCCTATGGCCACACTCTAACTTCTTCAAAATTCTGAAAAAATAAAAAATAAATAAATAAATTCTATTTGATCAAGTCGCCAAACTCTGCAGGGTCTATGGTTTTAACTGTAGGCTCGAGGAAAGTGAGACTGATAGTTCGTCAGAAATCCGTTCACTGTCTGGTCTATCTCTTGTCAGGGTGGTCACAATTTTCACAGTATGTGCATGGAAGCAACAGAAAATCGTTACGGACAGACGGCTGTTGTTCACAGTGTTTTCATTTTCCTGATAGGACTTGTAGTTTTTGAGATACACTATATATTGCCAAAAGCAGTATTGCAGACTGCTTCTACAAACATTTGTGAAAGAATGGGTCGCTCTCAGGAGCTCAGTGAATTCCAGTATGGTACTGTGATAGGATGCCACCTGTGCAACAAGTCCAGTCGTGATATTTCCCCGCTAAATATTCAACAGTCAACTGTCAGTGGTTTTTATAACAAAGTGGAAGCGAACGAGAGCAACTCAGCCAGTAGCAGACCACGTAAAGTCTACTTAAGAACAGTGCGTAGAGCTTCATGGAATGAGTTTCTATGGCCGAGCAGCTGCATCCAAGCCATACATCACCAAGTACAATGTAAAGCGTCAGATGCAGTGGTGTAAAGCATGCCACCACTGGACTCTAGAGCAGGGGAGACATGTTCTCTGGAGTGACCAATCACGCTTCTCCATCTGACAGCGGGACTTGTTTGACTACATTGAGCCAAGTGTGAAGTTTGGTGGAGGGGTGATTATCGTGTGGGGTGGTTTTTCAGGAGCTGGACTTGGCTCCTTAGTTCCAGTGAAAGGAACTCTGAATGCTTCCGCAAACCAAGCGATTTTGGACAATTCCATGCTCCCCACTTCATGGGAACAGTTTGGGGGTGACCCTTCCTGTTCCAACATGACTGAGCACCAGTGCACAAGGTCCATAAAGACATGGATGAGCCAGTCTGGTGTGGAAGAACTTGACTGGCCTGCACAGAGTCCTGACCTCAACCTGACAGAAGACCTTGAGGATGAATTAGAGTGAAGACTGTGAGCCAGGCCTTCTCGTCCAACATGACTGTCTGACCTCACAAATGGACTTCTGGAATAATGGTCAAAAATTCCCATAAACACACTCCTAAACCTTGAGGAAAGCCTTCACAGAAGGTTTGAAGCTGTTATAACTGCAAAAGGTGAGCTGACGTCATATTAAACCCTATGGATTAAGAATGGGATGTCACTTAAGTTCATATGAGTGTAAAGACGGATGAGCGAATACTTTTGGCAATATAGTGTATCTTCATTTAATTTTGGAGGGCAAATCCTAGGGTAAAGAATATATTTCTTTTTTTTCAGGATGAATCTATCCATCTATCAAACTTTAAATGTGTTTTATTAGATTTGTCTTTTATCTTCTAACACATGACTAGTAATTAATAATTAACACATCTTCATAGAGGTTGAGCCACAGTTTCATCAAATAAAGAGTGAATATAGTGTGAACAATCATGGGTTTTCAGTTGATCAGTTCATTTAACTTTAACTTGACATGCAACAAACTATAATACACTGATATTTATTTTATTTTTTTACAGTGATCCACCATGACATTACTGAAGGCTCTCCTGCCCCTCGCTGCTCTCCTCCTTCTGTCCGTCGTTCCCACAGAAACTAAAGTGGTGAAATCGATGGCAGACTGTAAAGGATTCTTTCTTAACGATAATCCATTGAATATTACAGGAATCTTGAAGGGAGGAAACATCCTAGGCAAGAACAGATACAAACTTATTTGCCAGACCTTCAGAAACACCAAAATCTTTGTGACGCTTTACGACACCAAGAACAAGATCCCAGTGTTTTCTGCTGCAAAGTATAGAGGTCATAAAGGAAAAAGACCTAAGCGCCCCAAGTGGATGATTGAACCACAGGTGAGCTTTTTAAAAAAGAAAATACCATAATACTAAAGCATATGTCGATGTTTTTTGACAAGTCTCATTTATTTGACATCAGTTAAAAGTTGTTAATCAGTTGAAAATACATGAAATAAACTGTTATGACGCTGCAGTGCATTGCCACAGTGTCAGTTACTCTACCTGACTCTTTGGACATTGTTGAGACCAAACTATTGTCTAAACTCTCAATCTGAATTTACTTTGAAAATGAAGCAAAAGCACCAAAAAGATAGTTTAGTTTTCTTCCTAAGGATAATTATGTGGAACCAAATACTAACTTTACTTTGAATCTACTTTGATAAAACCTTGTATGAAAGAGTAATTTAGTTTTTAATTGTTACAGCTTGAGAACCCAGATGACAGCGACAACATGACACCAGAAAACAGTAAGATAACCTACAAGAACCAGGCTGGGCTCCCCGACTACAAAAACAAGCTAGGTTTCAATAAAGGCCATTTGTTACCAAGCTCTTATGGATTTAATCAAGATGAAATAAATTCCACCTTCACCCTGACCAACATTGTTCCACAAAACATAAACTTCAACAACGGAAGCTGGATCAACATGGAACAATGCATCAAATGTGTTATGAATGAACACTGCATCAACAACAAAAACAAAGAAGGTTTTGTAGTAACTGGAGCACAGCCCAGCACCAACAACATCCTCAACAACAAGGTTAATATTCCTTCTATGCTCTGGTCAGCATTCTGCTGCTACAACAGCAACCAGGATCAGTGGTTAGCAAGTGCACACTGGGGCGAGAACAAAGAAGAATACCTGGAGACTAAGACTCTGGAGGAGCTCCACAGGGAACTGGGAGGAAAATCTGAAGTGTTTCCTGGATCAAAATGTCCTCCCAACAAAACTATCAAACAGGTTGACCCAAAACTTGTAAATGTCTGCAAATGCCCAAAGTAGGTGAACGACTACTACTACTACTTCTACTGTGACTATCAAATGATTCAGAGATTACAGCAGAAACGACAAAAACAGCTTACAGATGCATTAACATGTCAATATATAGCTCATGCAGACTCCGCCGTTACTCTCCCAAGTGCATCTCTTCCTTTCAGCTTTCATCTCCTCATCAAACTCCATCAAACTCACCTCCTTCTCCAACCTCTAACCCTCCTTTTCCTCCCTCTAACACAATTCTCTCTCCGTCACCAGAATGTCCTTTCCTACTACCAGTAACAGAATAACAGCTAGCTCTGCTTTGTGCTGACCTATTTGTATATCCGTGACCTAAAATATACATCGACAGTAAATTCAAATGGTAATGATAGAAAATACACTTGTGTCTTTGTGTGATCAGTTGAAATTTTATCCTGAAATAAAAGTGGCACAAGGAAAACCCACGTCTCAGCGTGTCTTACTTCTCAATATACATCTCCAATAGAAAACACCAGCTTTGTTAATAAATGGGAGTTTCACACATATCAACATCTAGACTGATGGGAAAGTTGGGACATTGTCATCAACTAATAAAAAGACTTCTTTGTATTGCTTCATGTGCTTTATTCATTTATTTAAACGTGTTCAAATCCACTTAGTTTCACCCTCCATGACTTTAAAAACGTTGTTGTATTTAATTGTTTTACCACAGGAAGCATACAACATTTTGAACTCCAGTTGTGCTTAAAGCTTTTACTGCTAAAACACAGCTTGTTCTGAAACGTCCCACCTCAGTCCCACCGCTGCCAAAGTCTGACCCTTCATCAAAATACAAGTCATGTGCTTCGTCGTTCCTGAAGCAAGAATCTGTTGTTCACTATTGTTTTTCTTTAGTTTGTTGCTGCGTTAACTTGTTGGCAGTAAATTAAAATAAAAATTCAGACAACATCCACAACCTTGTGTTGTTGTTTTTTTTCTGAAGACCTTAGGGAGCAGCAGTCCAGACCCAGAGGTTAAATTAAGACATCTTCAAGGAAGATCTAAAGTCTGGCAGCTAATCTAGAACATTGATTGTAGTCTGAATCATTTTAAAGATTTGATGAATTTAATGGTTTACTTTTTTCTTTTCGTATGGTATGAATGTTATGATTGCAGGTCCAAATGTTGACAAAAAATCTCATTCAAAAACTTCCAGCAGTCTCTGCTTGTAATGACTCCATCCAGCCTCAACATAATATCTCACTTTTCATGGCTGTAATTTCAGTGTTTGTTTTTCCTCACTTTGAGATTTATTTTCCATCATCTCGACAGTTATTGTTGTCTTTCAGACAGCTGCCACAATCCTCGTCAGACTAATGGTAAAATTTGTTGGTGTTGGATACAGACGCCTGCAGAAGAGACTTGGGGCAGAGGATGTTGTGGTGTGGACAACTCGAAGGAAAGACCCCAGGAGTGAGACTCAAGAGTTCAGGCTCAAGGACAGGACGTTAATGAAAACAAAGCTCAAGCTGAGTTCCAAATAGACACAAAAAGAAAAGCAGGTTATTTGGATTGGGCACGAAGGAAACAGGCTAAGCAACAGGAGCTGGTTCTAGTGTTACTACCACAGGGGTAAAAAATGAAGAACTGGCGATGAGTGGGTGAGTGGAGAGTCCTCAAGTAGGGTTCAGCTTGATTGGATGATGAGAAGCAGGTGAGACGGCAGCCCAGCCCCAGCATGACGACCAGCAACAGCTCAACTCTGCACACCTGAGGAAAAAATAGAAACCAAACAAACACAAAAGCAAACCAATAGAGGGCGACAAGTCTCCTGTTAACAGTAGAACAACTGAATTTAACTGATTTGTTTGTCATGTTATTAGAATGTGAGTCCAGTGTGACGCCACACCATGTTCATTAATAAACCTTCATATTTATTCTCATTGACCTGGAGGACATCTGCAGACATCCAGGTTTTGAAGTGTCGACGACAGTGAGTGTCCTTTAGTTGTCAGGATGTAGGGGGAGGCAGATCTGTGTGTCGTCTGGTTGTAAATCATATGAGTTCATGGGAGCATGTTAGAAAAGAAGGATACAGCCTGTTCAGTGGGAGGAGATAAATGTTATTGTCTGTGTTGTTTTTCTGCTCTACGCTATCCACCTGTATTCCACCTGGATGAACAAGTAAGAACCAGTGTAGAGTTAATGTGTACTGCATGACTGGGACATAACTTGTTAGTGAAAAATGTATGAAACAAACTCTGATGGTGATGTATTTGATGAGCTTATTTGCTCTAGTGCATCAACACATGTATCAAAAAGATGTTGAGCTGCAAGTAATTAGATTTATTCAGAAACCTTTACACCATGGTACAGTCAGTCTGTGAAGCTTGTGAAGAGAACTGAAGAGAAATGTTCTTCTGCTCTAAACATCAACTGTGTTTCAGGAGGAAAACTGCCTCAGTTATCCTCTCATATTAGCTCCACATTTTCTCCATGGCCTTTGTTTGAGATCCTGGAATAAAGACAGGAGACGGTCATTTCTTCACATGTGACAAACAGCAGCTTTATTCATCATGTGAAGCTTCAGTTTGTTCTCCCATTAAATCAGTAAAGTCTGATAAAGTTAGTTGGACTCAGAATATAAGCTATGTACAATTAAATAATGACTGATGTCCTGACTGATGATGATCATGATCACTACAGTTGACATGAGCTCGTCTGTTCATCCATTTCAACAACAAACCAATCAATGGAGATGTAATTGTAGATTTATTTCTTTCCAAAGTCAGAACTAAATCTCTGTGATAAAGGAAGGTCTGCTGATTTCTCTGTTGAGGCCCTCGCAGCAGATGAGAAACAACAACATACTAACACATCAACACAAATATTCATGAGACGTTCAGAGTACAGACAAGTTTAGATTTTCATGTGGACAAATATCAGTTTAGCTGAATCAAAGTCATGGTGAGCAGTGAGAGCCTCCGTGGCTAAACAGACACAGGAAGGAGCTCCACCCAAACAAAGTCCAACATCAAGCAAACAATAAGCCAGGAGACGTCAAAGTACCACCCAGAAAGTGTGATTGACAGCTGACCTCTGTGCAGTGAAGACATGACACAACAATGAGCTCTCAGGTACAACGATGGAGACCAAATCACCTGGAGACTAAAAGACACATTTTAACCAACTGTCCCTCAAGTGACTTCTGTCTATTTGACTTTAATCAACTCAGCAGTGTCTCCAGAATGAAACGGACGAAGTCCAGCATAGAGAGGCTGAGTGAATGTGGTCTGGACTCTGTGGAGGAGAGTCATGGTTTCAGAGACGCTGTAGAAAGACAGAATACCTGCTCTGTGGTGCAGGTACACTCCTACTCTGGAGGAAACAGGACCTGAGATGGCAGTTGAGACTTTGTTGTAGTAAAATACATAACTGTTTGTGAAACAATATAATGACCAAGATTTGTCATTGCCTCCAAATAAACATTCCTGTGACCAGCCTGCTCTGCTGATATTCTTGTATGCCACTGCTACTTCAACTCCTCTTCCTCTCCACTCCACCTCCCAGTAACAACGTCCAGTCAGACTCTCTCTACTCAGGACCTGACTCCAACCGGTGAATCTGTCTGGATGATCAGAATAAGACTGATATTGAATCATAAATTTTGCTTTTCTGTTCCCCTCAGATAATAACAGCAGTGTGTTTGCTGTGTTTGGATCCAGTGTGATTTCATGTGAATATTTCAAGAATTCATCTCTGGTCTTTGGCTCTGGTTGTGGCAGTAAAACATCCACTTCAGTCACTGTCAGTGAGATGTTTGTCCATGTCTCTCTCAGAATGTCCTGTATTTTCTCTCTGGTTTCTGTCACAGCTGCTTTCACATCATCAAAGTACTTCAGAGGACGAATCTTGATGCTGGATGAGTGTGTAGACTCACTGGGTGGTGGCAGTGAGGGGTAGTTGTGTAGAAACTGGTTGTGATCCTCTGTGTTTAAGAGCTGCTTCAGCTCGGAGCCTTTCCTCTCCAGCTCAGTCATCTCCTGCTCCAGCTTCTCCAGAAGATCTTTGACTCGACTCTTTTCAGTTTCCTGCTGGGATCTGACCAGCTGCTCCACATCAGAGCTACTTTTCTGGATGAGACGGATCATCTCATTGAAGATCTCCTGACTGTCCTCCACTGTTTTATCAGCAGAGCCATTGATGGCCTTCAGCTCCTGTCCAAGCAGCTCCACATCTTTCTTTCTCTCCTGGATTCCCTGCAGGATTTCTCGGAGCATCACCTCCACCTCCTTCTGCTTCTCAGTCCTTTCTGCTGCAACTGAGACTGTTTCATGGCCTTTATGTTCCTCCATTAAACAGAGATAACAGATACTCTGCTGATCAGTACGACAGAAAATCTTCATCACCTCCTCATGACGAGAGCAGATGTTCTCCTGGAGCTTCTTGGAGGGCTCCACCAGCTTGTGTTTCTTTAATGGAGCTGCATCATAGTGAGGTTGGAGGTGTTTCTCACAGTAAGAGGCCAGACAGACCAGACAGGACTTGAAGGCTTTCAGCTTCCTCCCAGTGCAGACATCACAGGCCACATCTTCAGGTCCAGCATAGCAGTGATCAGCTGGAGCAGCTTGGAGTCCAGTCTTCTTCAGCTGCTTCATTGACTCTGCTAACATGGTGTTTTTCTCCAGGACAGGCCTCGGTATGAAAGTCTTCCTGCACTGAGGGCAGCTGTAGATTCCCTTCTGGTCTTCTCTATCCCAGTGGCTTTTAATACAGTTCATGCAGTAGCTGTGTCCACATGGAATAGACACAGGATCCTTCAGTAGATCCAGACAGATGGAACAAGAGAAGGTTTCTCTGTCCAGCTGAACTCCTTTCTGCTCCATTTCACCTCTCAGTGTTGACGACTGTGTGAGTTTCTGTTGGCTAGAAGTGACTCTAGTTTGAGCTCTGATCTGAACAACATGTGATTCTACAGTGAATGGAGCTTATCAGCTATCACACTTCACCACATAATGGTTACGCCAATCTTCAATGTAGAGATCTAAAGGGGAGGGAACAAGGAAACATGAGGAAATATGAGTGGAGCTTCTCCAGAAAGAGGGAGGAGTTAACAGATTTGTTCAAGGAATAGGAACAGTGTGAAGCTGACACTTTTTACAGCCGTGCACTTTTAAGAACTTTGGTCAGCTCTGCTTTTAGGTGGTAAACTCTTCTTGGGATCTCACAATTTTCATCATCAGCTCTTCTGTTCTCCTAAAAAGCTGAACGGTGTAGAAAGAGGATGAGAGAAAAACTGGAGTGTGACGTGAATCTCCAGCTAATAAAACAAAATGAAAAGCAGATCAGTAAAATGTTTGGTCAGTCTCTCTTATCAGTGCACGTTGAACTCTGCACCAGTGTCACACATCTTGATAGGAGCTATATAATCAAATAGCTTTGAAGGCTGTAGTCTAATCTTTTACTGTAGTTTAATTACTTCCTACTGACAAATGAGAGGTTGTGATAGACCTTTATGGATTTAATTTTCAATTGTCTGAAACTTTACATCGCTGCCTGCAGCCTCGGCCTGAGCACTGTTGTACTTTTACGACTTTTATCTGGGTGAGACGTTCCTGGTGTTCACTGACCGGTCAGTTAATCAAATAAAAACTTTCAGAAACAAAGGATCAAAACTGTTCAGTCAAAGTTCGCTCTAGGAGAACAGAAGAGCTGACGATGGAAACTGTGGAGACATCTCTAAACCCAGAGATCCCAAGAAGACTTTCCGCCTAAAAGCTGAGCTGACCAACAGTGCTTTGTTGTAAAAGGTGTCAGCTCCACACTGCTCCTCTTCCTGGAACAAATCAAATCCGATAACCCCTCCCTGTTCTTGGAGCAGCTCCACTCTGTCCTGATATTTCCATTCATATCTGCACTTTGAACATGGGTGTAACCAAGATGAGGTGAAGTGTGAGAGCTGACAGGCTCCATTCACTGTAGAATCACATGTTGTTCAGATCAGAGCTCAGACTAGTTTCACTTCTAGCAAACAGAAACTCACACAGTCATCTACACTGAGAGGTGAAATGGAGCAGAAATGAGTTCAACTGGACAGAGAAACCTTCTCTTGTTCCATCTGTCTGGATCTACTGAAGGTTCCTGTGTCTATACACTGTGGACACAACTACTGCATGAACTGTATTAAAAGCCACTGGGATGAAGAAGACCAGAAGGGAATCTACAGCTGCCCTCAGTGCAGGAAGACTTTCATACCGAGGCCTGTCCTGGAGAAAAACACCATGTTAGCAGAGTTAGTGGAACAGCTGAAGAAGACTGGACTCCAAGTTGCTCCAGCTGATCACTGCTATGCTGGACCTGAAGATGTCGCCTGTGATGTCTGCACTGGGAGGAAGCTGAAAGCCTTCAAGTCCTGTCTCATCTGTGAGAAACACCTCCAACCTCACTATGGTTCAGCTCCATTCAAGAAACACAAGCTGGTGGAACCCTCCAAGAAGCTCCAGGAGAACATCTGCTCTCGTCATGATGAGGTGATGAAGATTTTCTGTCGTACTGATCAGCAGAGTATCTGTTATCTCTGCATAATGGATGAACATAAAGGCCATGAAACAGTCCCAGTTGCAGCAGAAAGGACTGAGAAGCAGAAGGAGGTGGAGGTGATGCTCCAAGAAATCCTGCAGGGAATCCAGGAGAGAAAGAAAGATGTGGAGCTGCTTGGACAGGAGCTGAAGGCCATCAATGGCTCTGCTGATAAAAGAGTGAGGGACAGTCAGGAGATCTTCACTGAGATGATCCGTCTCATCCAGAAAACAAGCTCTGATGTGGAGCAGCTGGTCAGATCCCAGCAGGAAACTGAAAAGAGTCGAGTCAAAGATCTTCAGGAGAAGCTGGAGCAGGAGATCACTGAGCTGGAGAGGAAAGGCTCCGAGCTGAAGCAGCTCTTATGGGGCGTTCTATTTGTCCACCGAACTCGGTTTGCGAGTCGGTTTCCGGAGTTACGAACCGGAAGTTGTAAATAGAACGCCCCCGAGGTCGTATATACATGTCGTCAACTCGTCGAGGCTCAGAGGACCCCGAGTTCAGTTACCAAGATGGCTACTACGAGGATCACACGTAGTAAACATTGTGGTTTTCTACAATTTTAAGCACTTTTGTCTTTGTTGTAACCAAATGTAGAAGTCGTACACATAGCAGTGTATACGGTTACCTATAGGCAGTGTTTGGAATAACGCCGTTTAAAAGAACGGCGTTAGGTAACGACGTTATTTTTTCAGTAACGGGGTAATCTAACTAATTACTTTTCCCGTCGTTACAACGCGGTTAACGTTACAGGACATTAAATGCGGTGCGTTACTATGCATTGATTGAATAAACTGTGTAATCCGAACGCACCCCTGGCTCACCGCTAGTGAGGAGGTGGGTTAATAACGAGGTAAGCGATTATGATTGGCAAAGGCAGAGTCATGTTTCATGGTAGCCAATCAGAGCCAGCGTTTTCACACACATGCCAGCACACGCACCACACACACACACACACAACAGCTAAACAGAGATTCGATGAAGCAGCAGAGATGGCGAGTCAGGAGCAATCCGATGAAAAGTTGGCATTTTCAAGGTGGAGATATAAGCACTACTTCAATAAATAAAAACATTAATTGTGGTCAAAGGGAGGAACGTGCATGTAATGTGTACATTATGTCCAGGAGCGAAGACTTTGTCGACATCCGTTGTAAGCAACTCTAATTTAATGAAGCATCTCACAACCAAACGCATCGACAAAGCTAGTGGCCAAAAACACCGATACCTCCACCACAGATGATAGCTCGCCGTCTAAACCCTATCGAAATATAAATATTATATATATAAATATAATATAAATATAAAATATATATATCAATATCAAAAGTTATGTACAAACACCTGTCTGTTCTACTCATTTCAACTGACTTGTGAAAACTGTTAAAAAAAAATCCGAATTCTTTGACATATAGCAACTTTTTTTTTTTAACAGTAACGCAGATAGTTACTTTCCCTGGTAACGAGTTACTTTTATTATAGAGTAATTCAGTTACTAACTCAGTTACTTTTTGGAACAAGTAGTGAGTAACTATAACTAACTAGAAAATTCCCGCGGAAATTTTTGAAGTGCCGAGAGGGCTGTTGCCGGGGTTCTGTATTGAAAAAGCACACCTCAAATAGCCACAAATGTTAGCAATTAGCATGTCTTTACATGCAGTCAAGCATTAGCCGCTAATGTTAGCAATTAGCATCTCTTTACTACCACGAGCGGCTAGCACGCTAGCTACTCATGGCAGTAAAGCATTAACCACAAATGTTAGCAATTAGCATGTCTTTACTACCATGAGCAGCTAGCATGGTGGCTGCTCTTGGTAGTAAAGCATTAGCCACTAATGTTAGCAATTAGCATGTCTTTACTAAGTAGCATGTCTTTACTACCATGAGCAGCAGCTATAACAAAAAACACAACTCAAATAGTCATTTAAGGCCTGATTCCTTCTGACTGGATGGGTGTGAGTTTGATGTCATGCAGGGTACAACAAACCAAACAGGATGAGGAGGATGCAGTAGGCCTGGCTGAGAGAGCGAGACACTGAGAAGGGTCGTCCTTTATGCTTCGCCTTCTGCAAACTGAAGGGCGGGTACAGGCAGCAGACCCCTCCCAGCTCCACCTGAAAGCCAGCATCAAATAAGGAAGAGAGTGGGAGGGATCGTCACACCCCCACCTTTAAGAGGGGCGTCCTCACTAGGATCCCCAGACAAAGAACGAGCAAATCGTAATAACTGATCGTTAATCATAATCATTTTAACAATAAAACTCATTACTCCTACCTGAGCAATAGTTTAACAGTTTACGGCACAGTCTTACAGTTAGAAAAACATCAATATTAAACTTAACACATCCAGGCTGTAACAAGGAATCAGCGATGAAGTGAAGACCTTCAAATTGTCCTGCGAGTCCAGCTCTTTGTCTCATGTTGGACGTCACTGCAGTCTGTCTGGATCAGCTGGAGGAAAACTATACGCAGACAAATAGACATGTCAAATAATGTTATGTAACATACTGAATATAACTCTTATGAGTGTTCAACAGCTCATTATTTATTTAATTAAAAACATCATATTATATTAAATTACTCCAATTATATATATATACTGTCATTAATGTTGTTACAAGCCATAAACGTTTCCTACTTTATGTGATGGAATAATATATTTTTCAGTTTGACACAGTTTTAGTGGCTAACCCCACTAGCCTCCACGTTAGCTCCCGGCTAACTCCCGCGGGTCCGCGGTTAAATCCCGGTTAGCTCGCGGTTAAGTCCCGGTTAGCTCGCGGTTAAATCCCGGTTAGCTTGCGGTTAGCTCGAGGCTAGCTCGCGGTTAGCTCGAGGCTAACTCCGCGGTTTAGTCTCCCCATTGTAACAGTCTGAGAGTCCCTAATGTTTTGTCAGTCTGTGTCTGTAATGCTATAGTGGGAGGGGAGGTGGGGGGGTTGGAGTGGGGGGGTCATAGTGTCAGGTTCTGGCTCCCTACTATAGTCCTGTAATGGGTTTAGGGGGTCATAATGTTTTGGCAGTCTATTACTGTAATGCTTAAATGGAGTGGGGGGGTCATAGTGTCAGGTTCTGGCTCCCTACTATAGTCCTGTAATGGCTTAAGTGGTCATAATGTTTTGGCAGTTTCTTACTGTAATGGTTAAATGGAGTGGGGGGGGGGGGGGGGGGGTCACAGTGTCAGATTCTGCCACCCTACTATAGTCCTGTAATGGGTTGAGGGGTCATAATGTTTTGGCAGTCTGTGTCTGTAATGCTATAGTGGGAGGGGGGGTGGGGGGGGGTTGGAGTGGGGGGGTCATAATGTCAGGTTCTGGCCCCCTACAGTACTGCAGTAATGGTTTGGGGGGTTTTAATGTTTTGGCAGATCATGTTTTCCACTGAGAGCTCTTTTCCCGCCTCTCGTCCCCAGCAGCTGCGTGTGTGAACGTGTGTAAGCTGGTTGGGGTCTGGTTGTCATGGCTACCAGGGTCAACTGCTACTGTCAGAATGTCAGTTGGAAGACGGGGAGAGAGAGAAAAAAAAACTTAAAAATCGCCTCGAACAGGAAGGACTTGTGGCCAAACCGTATTTCCAATCATTGAACCGACTTAACTTTGGGCATCTTGAGGCTTTCCTGAACGTCTACATATGCAATTTGTGGGTAAAATGAAGAAATGTGACCTATTTAGAGCGATTCAAAGAAAGGTTACGTCTGCTTTCCTCCAGAAATTTCCCTGCCTTTTTAACATGGCAGCCTATGGAGCTGTGGATGGGTGTTGCTGGCGCATCTTTGTGTCTGACGCCAAAACTATAAGACTTACAGCTTTAGCAGACGAATTTGAGTGAGAAGACAAATTTTCCTACGTTTCTATGTATAAATTATGTCTGTCGTGTGAAATTTGTGGCCACGGGAGCAGTTTCTGTACAGTTTTTTGACTAATTTTCTTCTCTCCTCCTCACTCTAGCTGATGATGTCATCCACTCTAGCACAAACATTCCGCGCAATACACACCCATTATAAACCCTGAAATTTGAGTAAAAACCTACACAACTCTGAGGCTTCATAGTTTAAAAACGGTAAAAGTTGTCGATAAGTGAAGTGAATCTCTGAAGAGAAGGCAAGAGTACCTACGTTTTAAAGTTCAAATGAAGTCTCTCGGTTAAAGCATGCCAGAGCAGTTCATTGTTGAAAATGTCTGTTGATTTTTTTATTTTTTCGGGCTTCTCCATTCATTTCAATGGGAAATTTATCGCGGTTTTTCGCGAATAAATTCGCGAAAAACTCACGAATCCCTTATAAAAGTAATAGCACGGGATTCGGGATCAAAACACACGTTTTGATATATCATGTGTTGGGGTCCTCTCGCCGGTTCGGGCCGCATTAATCGGCGAAAAAGGGCGGAAAATGAATAATAAGTAAAAAAAATAAAACTGCAAAGAAACACGCAGAAGATCAATAGCTATGGGAGGAGTGGCCTCGTGTCATAGGCACTCGGCACTAATTACTTTTTTAAAGTAACGTTCCCAACACTGCCTATAGGCATGTTGCTACAGCTAAATACCGCTTAAGAAGTTATTTTGTAGCTTGTGCAGTTTAAATTGGCCAGAGACGCTCCATGTTGCTATGACAACAATACCGAGTCTTGAGCAGAAAGCGGAGAAAAACCCGCTGTAACTTGTTTTCCAACACGGATGTGACGTCACTCTCGAGTTGCAAGTCGCGCTTACAAGACAAATAGAACGGGCCATTAAACACAGAGGATCACAACCAGTTTCTACACAACTACCCCTCACTGCCACCACCCAGTGAGTCTACACACTCATCCAGCATCAAGATTCGTCCTCTGGGGTACTTTGATGACGTGACAGCATCTGTGACAGAGACCAGAGAGAAACTACAGGACATTCTGAAAGAGACATGGACAAACATCTCACTGACAGTGACTGAAGTGGATGTTTTACTGCCACAACCAGAGCCAAAGACCAGAGATGAATTCTTGAAATATTCATGTGAAATCACACTGGATCCAAACACAGCAAACATATGGGTGTTATTATCTGAGGGCAACAGAAAAGTGACATTAATGAATCAACATCAGTCTTATTCTGATCATCCAGACAGATTCACTGGTTGGAGTCAGGTCCTGAGTAGAGAGAGTCTGACTGGACGTTGTTACTGGGAGGTGGAGTGGAGAGGAGAAGGAGCTGAAGTAGCAGTCACATACAAGAATATCAGGAGAGCAGGCTGGTCACAGGAATGTTTATTTGGAGGCAATGACAAATCTTGGTCATTACATTGTATCACAAACAGTTACACATTTCACTTCAACAAATTCTCAACTCCCGTCTCAGGTCCTGTTTCCTCCAGAGTAGGAGTGTACCTGGATCACAGAGCAGGTATTCTGTCTTTCTACAGCGTCTCTGAAACCATGACTCTCCTCCACAGAGTCCAGACCACATTCACTCAGCCTCTCTATGCTGGACTTTGGTTACTTGATTTTGGAGTCACTGCTGAGTTGATTAAAGTCAAATAGACAGAAGTCACTTGAGGGACAGTTGGTTAAAATGTGTCTTTTAGTCTCCAGGTGATTTGGTCTCCATCGTTGTAGCTGAGAGCTCATTGTTGTGTCATGTCTTCACTGCAGAGAGATCAGCTGTCAATCACACTTTCTGGGCGGTACTTTGACGTCTCCTGGTTTGTTGTTTGCTTGATGTTGGACTTTGTTTGGGTGGCGCTCCTTCCTGTGTCTGTTTAGCCACGGAGGCTCTCACTGCTCACCATGAATTTGATTCAGCTAAACTGTCATTTCTCCACATGAAAATCTAAAATTTTAGACTTAGAGACAAATATTCATGAGACATGAATATTTGTGTTAATGTGTTTGTATGTTGTTGTTTCTCTTCTGCTGCATGGGCCTCAACAGAGAAAAAATCAGCAGACCTTCCTTTATCACAGAGATTTAGTTCTGACTTTGGAAAGAGATCATGATCATGATCATCATCAGTCAGGACATCAGTCATTATTTGATTGTACATAGCTGATATTCTGGGTCCAACTAACTGATTGTGTGGATGAAGTGAATCTGTGAATCATGAAATCACTAAACAAGAGTCATTTATCAGACGTTACTGATTTAATGGGAGAACAAACTGAAGCTTCACACGATGAATAAAGCTGCTGTTTGTCACACATGAAGAAATGACCATCTGCTGTCTTGATTCCAGGATCTCAAACAAAGCCCATTGAGAAAATGTGGAGCTAATATGAGAGTATAACTGAGGCAGTTTTCAACCTGAAACACCACAAAGTACAGAGTTGATGTTTAGAGCAGAAGAATGTTTGTCAGTCAGTCAACTCTCTTCACTGAACCAGGTCAGTCACAGAGAAATGAGCAGACTTTCTGTCATATTTTTGCAACCCAGATTTCGTTCTTGATCTCAGTCGATAAACAGGTTTCATTCCACGAGACTTAAAAAGGTTGAAAAGACTCCAAATGAAGTGGGAGTAGTTTGGTGGTGAACACATTTAGTCCTCAGCAAGATAGTAGATATGGTGAAGATGAGAACTTGATGATGATTTATGGGACATCTGACTGAACTGTACTCTCAGATGAGCGTTAGCTTTGGAAAACATCCTGACAAATAAGTCGTCATGTGCATCATATGAAATGATGTGAACACTCAGAACAATGACTAGCCACACATGTGGTGACCAGGGAGCAGTTAAGGAGGTTAGGGGCTTTGCTGAAGTGGAGGAAAGGTGTTGGAATTACAAGCATTTTATACATAGTCCTTGATTTTCAGCAGGGACTTAAAAGCTCTTGTTGCTGCAAAGTCAGAAGATGTGTTTAAAGGAGATCCAGTGAGACTGTGCTTGTAATTCCTCCAGTTTGTATGTGAATATCCTCAAATTAAAGCATTTCACAGCTTCTAAATGTGGTTTGATCTCCCTGATAACATGTGAAGAAGTCAAACTGTGGACAAAGTGAGTTGAGGAGCTTTAACCTCCACTACATCCCTGGTTAGCAGGATGAAGGCGCCCTCTTGTGGTCTTCATCACATTTCACAACAGATCAGATTTGTACCTGAAGAAGCCTTGGATGAGTGCTGGGACATCTTCAAGAGACAGTGAACTAACACAAGTTATGAATATGTGATGTTTACGTTATCAAAGCAGCAGATGATGGAGAAAAACAGAATGAAATCATCTTTTTTTTCTGAAGAGCTTCTGCACAAAAGCACAATGTGTAACTACTGACACACTCAGACCTTCTGGCCCTTAAAGTATGAGCGCTTCAAAATTAATAAAATCATCTCTGTGTTTTCTAAAGGGCTTCTGTTGTTTTTTTTCTGAAGACCTTAGAGAGCAGTAGTTCTGACCCAGAGGTTAAGTTAAGACAACTTCATTGAAGATCTCAAGATTGGCAGCTTATCAGGAACCCTGATTGTAGTCCGAATCATTTTAAAGGTGTGATGAATGTAGGGGTTTACTTTCTTCTTTTCGTGTGATATGAGTGTTATGACTGCATGTCCAAATGTTGCATGACAAAATGCAGAGTCCCCTTAGCTCATTCAAAAACTTTCAGCACTCTCTTCTTCTAATGACTCCATCCAGCCTCAACATAATATCTTTTCATGGCTGTAATTTCAGTGTTTGTTTTCCCTCACTTTGAGATTTATTTTCATCTCCTCGGTTATTGTTCTCTTTCAGACAGCTTCCAAAATCCTCGTCAGACCACTGGCTAAATGTGTTGGTGCTGGATACAGACGCCTGCAGAAGAGAATTGGGACAGAGGATGTTGTGGTGTGGACAACTTGAAGGGAAGAACCCAGGCGCGAGACTCAAGAGTTCAGGCTCAAGGACAGGACTTTAATGAAAACAAAGCTCAAGCAGAGTTCCAAATAGACACAAAAAGAAAAGCAGGTTATTTGGATTGGGCACAAAGCAGGCTAAGCGAAAAAGAAACCAAACAAACACACAAGCAAACCAATAGAGGGCGACAAGTCTTCTGTTAACAGAGGAACAACTGAATTTAAATGATTTGTTTGTCATGATATTAGAATGGGAGTCCAAGATCTGTGGCGTGTGATTTAACGACAGGTGACAGTGTGACGAGATGAGGTGAAACCATGTTCATTAATAAATCTTCATATTTATTCTTATTGGAGGACGTCTGCAGACGTCGAGCATTTGAAGAGTTGAAAACAGTTACATGCTCAGAGAGTGTGCTGTAGTTGTTAGGATGTAGGGGGAGGCAGATCTGTGCTTCGTCTGGTTGTGAATCATGTGAGTTCATGGGAGTATGTTTGAAAAGAAGGATACAGCCTGTTCAGTGGGAGGAGATAAATGTGATTGTCTGTGTTGTTTTTCTGCTCTACGCTATCCACTTGTATGAACCAGGAAGAACCAGCGTAGAGTTAATGTGCACTGCATGACTGGGATGTATCTTGTCAGTGAAAAATGTATGAAACAAACTCTGATGATGATGTATTTGATGACCTTATTTGCTCTAGTGCATCAACGCATGTATCAAAGAGATGTTGAACTGCAGGTGAAACGGATCACTGCTAAGATTTATTCAGAAAATTTGACACTACAGTACGGTCAATCTGAGACTTGTGAAGAGAGTTGACTGACTGACAAACATTCTTCTGCTCTAAACATCAACTCTGTACTTTGTGGTGTTTCAGGAGGAAAACTGACTCAGTTATTCTCTCATATTAGCTCCACATTATCTCCATGGCCTTTGTTTGAGATCCTGGAATAAAGACAGGAGACGGTCATTTCTTCATGTGTGACAAACAGCAGCTTTATTCATCATGTGAAGCTTCAGTTTGTTCTCCCATTAAATCAGTAAAGTCTGATAAATGACTCTTGTTCAGTGATTTCATGATTCACAGATTCACTTCATCCACACAATCAGTTAGTTGGACTCAGAATATCAGCTATGTACAATCAAATAATGACTGATGTCCTGACTGATGATGATCATGATCACTACAGTTGACATGAGCTCGTCTGTTCATCCATTTGAACAACAACAACAACAACATGTGGTCACCAAACCAATCAATGGAGATGTAATTGTAGATTTCTTTCTTTCCAAAGTCAGAACTAAATCTCTGTGATAAAGGAAGGTCTGCTGATTTCTCTGTTGAGGCCCATACAGCAGAAGAGAAACAACAACATACAAACACATCAACACAAATATTCATGAGACGTTCAGAGCACAGACAAGTTTAGATTTTCATGTGGACAAATATCAGTTTAGCTGAATCAAAGTCATGGTGAGCAGTGAGAGCCTCCGTGGCTAAACAGACACAGGAAGGAGCGCCACCCAAACAAAGTCCAACATCAAGCAAACAATAAGCCAGGAGACGTCAAAGTACAGCCCGGAAAGTGTGATTGACAGCTGATCTCTGTGCAGTGAAGACATGACACAACAATGAGCTCTCAGCTACAACGATGGAGACCAAATCACCTGGAGACTAAAAGACACATTTTAACCAACTGTCCCTCAAGTGACTTCTGTCTATTTGACTTTAATCAACTCAGCAGAGTCTCCAGAATGAAACGGACGAAGTCCAACATAGAGAGGCTGAGTGAATGTGGTCTGAACTCTGTGGAGGAGAGTCATGGTTTCAGAGACGCTGTAGAAACACAGAATACCTGCTCTGTGATCCAGGTACACTCCTTCTCTGGAGGAAACAGGACCTGAGACGTCAGTAGAGACTTTGTTGTAGTAAAATATATAACTGTTTGTGAAACAATATAATGACCAAGATTTGTCATTGCCTCCAAATAAACATTCCTGTGACCAGCCTGCTCTGCTGATATTCTTGTATGCGACTGCTACTTCAACTCCTCTTCCTCTCCACTCCACCTCCCAGTAACAACGTCCAGTCAGACTCTCTCTACTCAGGACCTGACTCCAACCAGTGAATCTGTCTGGATGATAAGAATAAGACTGTTGTTGATTCATTCTTGTTACTTTTCTGTTCCCCTCAGATAATAACAGATCTGTGTTTGCTGTGTTTGGATCCAGTGTGATTTCATGTGAATATTTCAAGAATTCATCTCTGGTCTTTGGCTCTGGTTGTGGCAGTAAAACATCCACTTCAGTCACTGTCAGTGAGATGTTTGTCCATGTCTCTCTCAGATCGTCCTGTAGTTTCTCTCTGGTCTCTGTCACAGCTGCTTTCACGTCATCAAAGTACCTCAGAGGACGAATCTTGATGCTGGATGAGTGTGTAGACTCACTGGGTGGTGGCAGTGAGGGGTAGTTGTGTAGAAACTGGTTGTGATCCTCTGTGTTTAAGAGCTGCTTCAGCTCGGAGCCTTTCCTCTCCAGCTCAGTCATCTCCTGCTCCAGCTTCTCCTGAAGATCTTTGACTCGACTCTTTTCAGTTTCCTGCTGGGATCTGACCAGCTGCGTCACATCAGAGCTTGTTTTCTGGATGAGACGGATCATCTCAGTGAAGATCTCCTGACTGTCCTCCACTGTTATATCAGCAGAGTCATTGATGGCCTTCAGCTCCTGTCCAAGCAGCTCCACATCTTTCTTTCTCTCCTGGATTCCCTGCAGGATTTCTTGGAGCATCACCTCCACCTCCTTCTGCTTCTCATTCCTTTCTGCTGCAACTGGGACTGTTTCATGTCCTTTATGTTCCTCCATTAAACAGAGATAACAGATACTCTGCTGATCAGTACGACAGAAAATCTTCATCACCTCATCATGACGAGAGCAGATGTTCTCCTGGAGCTTCTTGGAGGGCTCCACCAGCTTGTGTTTCTTGAATGGAGCTGCATCATAGTGAGGTTGGAGGTGTTTCTCACAGTAAGAGGCCGGACAGTTGAGACAGGACTTGAAGGCTTTCCGCTTCCTCCCAGTGCAGACATCACAGGCAATATCTTCAGGTCCAGCATAGCAGTGATCAGCTGGAGCAGCTTGGAGTCCAGTCTTCTTCAGCTGCTCCACTAATTCTGCTAACATAGTGTTTTTCTGCAGGACAGGCCTCTGTATGAAAGTCTTCCTGCACTGAGGGCAGCTGTAGATTCCCTTCTGGTCTTCTCTATCCCAGTGGCTTTTAATACAGTTCATGCAGTAGCTGTGTCCACAGGGAACAGTCACAGGATCCTTCAGTAGATCCAGACAGATGGAACAAGAGAGGGTTTCTCTGTCCAGCTGAACTCCTTTCTGCGTCATTTCACCTCTCCAGTATCGATGTCAGTTCCTGTTTGCTAGAAGTGAAACTAGTCTGAACTCTGATCTGAACAACATGTGAATCTACTTCACCACATGCTGGTTAGACCAATCTTCAGTGTAGAGATCTAAAGGGGAGGGAACAAGGAAACATGAGTTAACATGAATAGAGCTGCTACAGGAAGAGGGAGGAGTTAACAGATTTGTTACAGGAAGAGGAACAGTGTGAAGCTGACACTTTTTACAGAAAAGCACTTTTAAAAACTTTGGTCAGCTCAGCTTTTAGGTGGTAAACTCTACTTGGGATCTCTGGGTTTGGTGTTTTCTCCACAGTTTTCATCATCAACTCTTCTGTTCTCCTAAAACAAACTTTGACTGAACAGTTTTGATTCTTTATTTCTGAAAGTTTTTATTTAATTTTGAACAAAACAACACAAAATCTCTCTGAGACACAAGTGACCTGACAGTGAACACGTCGGCCTATTGAACCAAAAACAACAAAAGAAAACAAGGACGTAGAGAATTAGATAAATTAATGACTGAGAAATGTTTAAAATCAGTCTAGTAACATTACTCGTGTCTTTACCTCAACTAAGTATGAAATACATCAGTGGAGAAAGTAAAGGTAAAATAAGATGATGAGAGCTGTATGCTGTAGAAAGAGAATGAGAGAAAAACTGGAGTGTGACGTGAATCTCCAGCTAATAAAACAAAATGAAAAGTAGGTCAGTAATGTTTGGTCAGTCCGTCTTATCAGTGCACGTTGAACTCTGCACCCGTGTCACACATCTTGATAGGAGCTATATAATCAAATAGCTTTGAAGGCTGTTGTCTAATCTTGTCTTTTACTGTAGTTTAATTACTTCCTACTGACAAATGAGAGGTTGTGATGGACCTTTATGGATTTATTTTTCTCTTGTCTGAAACTTTACATCGCTGCCTGCAGCCTCGGCCTGAACACTGTTGTACTTTTAAGACTTTGATCCGGGTGAGACGTTCCTGGTTAAAGTAAAGGTTAGAAATAGCTGAAATCACACAAATAGTTCAAATCACACTGGAGCATCCATTTTAATCCCAACTCCAACAGCTTCCAGCTACAGGTTGATAAACAGATAATAATCCTGAGCACAGCTGGAAGATCTTTCATCCAGCACGCTGCAGAGCTGGAGCAGGAATCATGAAGAAACTGCAGCACACAATGGATGTTTGTGATCCTTTCATTCACTGATACTGATACAACTGTAGCTCAGCTAACTGAAGAGGTTCATGCTGGTTCTGATAGAAAGGAGTCAGGATACACAGTGTGTCACAGTTTGTTGCGTATGGGGCTACATAGTCAGGGTGCCCATACTTCATACTTGTACTTCCTTTCTAAATTATCTCATGGTCGAGGTAAAGACACGACTAATGTTACTAGACTGATTTTAAACATCTCTCACTCGTGAGTTTATGTAATTGTCTACGTCCGTCTTTTCTTTTGTTGTTTTTGGTTCAATAGGCTGACGTGTTGACTGTCAGGTCAGTTAATAAATAAATAATAAAATAAAAACTTTCAGAAATAAAGGATCAAAACTGTTCAGTCAAAGTTCGTTTTAGGGTAACAGAAGAGCTGACGATGGAAACTGTGGAGACACCTCTTAAACCAGAGATCCCAAGAAGAGTTTACCATGTAAAAGCTGAACTGACCAACATTTTAAAAAGTGCTCTGCTGTAAAAAGTGTCAGCTTCACTGATGTCCGGAAATTAGTGCCTCGGTCACATAGAATCTGAAACGGCTTCCCTCTTCTTGCCACGAAGCATCATAAGCATCGAGCAAAAAAAGGAGTCAGTGTCCATGCTGCACAGAAGATCCAAATGCACACACCTAGTGTTGAGGCATTTAAAGATAATACCCCACCTCTTCTCCTGCCTGCGGTCTATTTTGATGGTGTATGGGCCAAAACAATCCACTCCAGTGGACCACTACGGCGGTTGGTTGATGCGCAACTGTGCAGCTGGAAGGTCAGCCATTTGAGGAATGACGAGCTTACTGCGCCATTGCGGCACTCTGTGTAACTATGCTAGTGTTTCTTGACAGCTTGACGTCCATGAATGATTCAGTATGTCCTCCTTATTTCTGCAAATCCACTGTCAGGACCTGCATGAAGCAACCGGTTGTCATAGTCCTGTATGAGCAACTTTGTGACAGGGTGGTGCCAGAATGATGATGGATGATGTTTCCGCAGAAGATGGTATCCCGGGTTTCTTCAGCTGGTCTAGGTGTGGAACTTACATCAGGATTAGTTGGTTCATGGTCGGTTCAGTCGCTGGGATGGTTCACCATTTGTAGCCAAGAGTGTCAAGTCCGCAGCGCCACAGGAGACCAAGCGTTGACTCTTGTGGGTCGGTCTTATTTGCAGTCAGCCATACCTCACATCTGGCTGATTTGGCTTCAGGAGGTAGATGGGCGATAACCTCAGGCATGTGGCTGGACCACTGTCTCATATCAAAGCCTCCACTGGCAAGGAGAGCCCTCATATTGTCAATGAGCTGTCTGGCTTGATCTGAGACTGCAGAGACTGGAGACAACTGTCTACATAAAATGCTTGCAGCACAGATTATGCCACACCTTCATTGCCCTCAATGTGTTCTTGCACACGCCGCTGCAAAGTATAAGTTGCATGGGCTGCAAGTAGTAGTGAGGGACGAACCATGACTCATCCCTTGCTTCCTCAGGGATGACACTTTGAGTGAGACTGTTAGCTCCCTTTAAATGCAACTTGTCCTGTCTAATTGTCCTCAGGGACAAGATTTCTTCCTTTGCTTTAAGACCAAGGTGTTGCGCAGCAGCTGGTAGTATAATTGTTCTTTAGATCCGTCTTCCGTAACAGCGTAAGTACTGAGTGTTTTCTTCCCATTGTGCAGGCATACGGGGACAACCTTCAGTATCATTCGACCTGAATGGCTGAGTGGGTTCATCTAAATCATGCTGGAGGATGTACTCACAGTCAGAACAGTCTCTGTTTGTGTCACACCATGGAGCACAGATAGGTGTTGTTCTCGACAAATTGAACAGGGCTTCTTTAAAGTGCAGTTGTCAGGTTTGCGTCCTCTCCCACACCTCCAGCCATTCACACTGCTCCTCATACTGGAACAAAGTCCGATAACCCCTCCCTCTTCTTGGAGCAGCTCCAATAATATTTCCTCATGTTTCCTTGTTCCCTCCCCTTTAGATCTCTACATTGAAGACAGGTGTAACCAAGATGAGGTGAAGTGTGAGAGCTGACAGGCTCCGTTCACTGTAGAATCACATGTTGTTCAGATCAGAGCTCAAGGTTAGATTATGCTTCCGCGTAGTGATCACGCAATGGTCACGCAATGGCCACGCAGTTGCTCGGACGCAGTCGTGAGACCGTGATGGTTCTGCGTGGGGTTTACGTGTCGAAATGCATGCAACACCGGCACTGTGCGAATTACCCCACCATATTTGGGGGGTACTGCTCCTTCACTTCTATGACCATCATGGTCTACTACTGTATCAACCCCCACCATGATCGCAAAAACACATCCAAGGTCTAAACATGCGACAAATTGATCATCAGTATCTCATTATTGCTATTATAGATCCAAAGAGATCTGTTTGATCAACTTCCAAAAGTTAGAATAGTTGAATACACTGAAATACTATTCTAACGAGTATAATACTGCCTATTTCATGAAATCTTGATTTGGTTCATTTTTAGATAGGCTATCATTAGACCTGGAGGTAAGGCAGAACTTTCTCATATGCTGGGATAAACTGAAACCAATTTTCTATTATATCTATTACATTTCTATTATATTTTCTATGGTGGTAGTTAGTGTCAGTAAATCAACACGTAAAAAAAAAGATATTAAATAATAGAAATAGAAAAAATAGAAAACTATACTAACCAATTAAAAACAAATTCAAATACTAGCATGGTATTCAGCTGCTCTTGGCTCTGGCTGAGATTGTAATTTTATGTAGGCTTAGCTACATCAGTACTTCTAATAACAAACAACACAGGACATGTGTCAAATTCATTTCTCAGGGCACAATTGATTCATAATGAAATGAGAATGGAAACCTATAGAGTTTTTACCTGCCTACCTCACCATACAGCTATAAGCTAAGCTTGCTTGAAATAGAGACTTAGCTTGCTAACTAACGTTGGTAATTAACGTTCTTCTAACGTCGGAGTGCACTTTACTAGCCAAGACGTGACATGAGCTATGAAAGAACAAAACACTTTAATAAATGTAAAATCACGCGTTTTCAACAAGCCAAACTTCTGCTGGCAACTTACATTTACCCATGCACATCAGGCTCAGCAGTGAAATCAACCAACTGCAGGAATTTACCCGGCGTTTTTATCGCGTTTTATGATACCTACCTCCTGCACTTGAGAAAGTTGCGGCATCTGCGTCGGAAGCTTATAACGCCACAGAGGTGAAAAATGGTATGGTCCAAAACGGGGGTTCCGAAATAGCAACATTAAAATATCCCTACAGTGAAAATGGGAGTTAACTTGTAGGCTATTGTTATTTTTATTATTATTATTTTCACAACATCAGAAAAAATTACTTGACCCCCCCCAAAAGTGATATTTCTGTCTCTTTGGGGGGTACTGGGTCTTCAATGGGGGATACAGTACCCCCCAGTACCGCCCGTAATTCGAACTATGAACACCGGTAGAGGGCGCTATGATTTTTTGTGACCAACCGACCGAGACTCTTGTGACGTATCTCACCTCGTTATTTACCTTCCGGCTTTTGCCGTAGTCACAGTGTACGATGGACACCGACACAGAGAGACTGGCGTTGGAGCTCCAAATTATTCAAGCAGAGGAAGAAATACTTCTATTGCAAATTAGGGCACGACAAAGGAGACGATGTTTATGAGTGGAAACCGGAAAAGCGGTCTCCAGCGGATGTAGTTAGCGGACCAATCACAGCCAATGCCGCTGCGTTGCTGCTGCGTTGCTGCTGCGTTGCTGTTGCGTCGCCTCGACGCGCGTCAAGGATTTTTGGGAGGTGCGCGTCTGGCCCTTGCGTAGGACGCACGGGGGTCCGCAAGGACGCAATAGGTCCGTAATAGGTCCGTACGCACGGACGCGCTGTGTCAACGCGGAAGCATAATTTGGGCTTCAGACTAGTTTCACTTCTAGCAAACAGAAACTCACACAGTCATCAACACTGGGAGGTGAAATGGAGCAGAAAGGAGTTCAGCTGTTCACCACACACACACACCCACGCACACACACACACCCACACACACACTAATATTCTCATAAACTCCATATATCAAATACAGAAACTAAGCTTTTTATACAGCATGCCTATGTAATGAGTAAATGGTGCGATTTGGTGGTCAACAGTAAAATTGCCAAATTTGAGTCCTTCTGAACTGGGGGAATCACCAAGATTGTAAAATGCATTGTTATATAGTGTTACGTCTGTGCATTCAAATAATGTGGTTGTAATGGGAGTCAATGGGGCAAAAACAGCCACTAACGCTATGAAAGGAAGTTTTATTGAAAATCTTATGCTGCACAAAAACTAAATATGCATAAACATCAATGATGTTACTAATCTTTGACATATCCAAGACTGCAATAACAGATAAAAAAAATTCCTGTCTCCGATCATGTTTTATATTGAATATAGGTCATTATGTGTGTATTTTTCCCCATATCAGTGACTTTTTTTTTTAAATTGGCATTTAAAAGGTTACAATTTTGATTTTTTTTTTTTTAATATTTAGTAGTTTTGATAAGGACTGAAGTTGATTAACAGATTTAAGCAAAAAAAGTTTAAAAAAATATTTATCTGATTTTTTTTTTTTTTTACAGCATTCAAAGTTAGTGGCTGTTATCAGCCAGCAACGCAATGAAAGGAAGTTTTATTGAAAATCTGATGCTGCACAAAAACTAAATATGCTTCAAAGTCAATGATGTTACCAACCTTTGACATATCCAAGACTGTCATAACAGGTAAAAAATCTCCCATCTCCGATCCTTTTTTATATTGGAAATATGTAATTTTCCTCACCCAAAATCGGTGACTTTATTTTTTAAATTGGCTCTTAAAGGGTTAAAATCCTGATGATTTTTTTTTTTTAAGAGTTTTCAGTTTTGATGAGGACTGAGGTTGATTAACAGATTTATGCAAAAAAAGTTGAAAAAAATATTTATGTGATATATTTTTACAGCAGTTAAAAATTAGTGGCTGTTTTCAGCCACCAACGCTATGAAAGGGTAGTGTTTTCTAAGGGTACACAAAGGTTAATCAATCACAACATCTCTGCTATAGCAGTGGCCTGAAAACATCCAGCATGACTGGTCGTCAGTGGTATGGCAGGCAGAAAAAAGATAATATATCATCTTATGCTGTAATGTTATCTCAGAAAGATAAAAAAAAAAACAGGAATCTGGTACAAAGATTAAATCATTAACTTTCAGCTTTTTAAAAACTCAGCTTTCAATATTTCAAAATGTTTTTAATGGTGGACAACAAACTAATCCACCTGGAGATCACAGACACATTAGAAACTCTGAGAAGACGTTGGAGAAACTCTGATATGAGAGCTGCAGCTGTGAAGCAGGAAAACTCGGGTGTCAGATAATAGTTTTACATTATACAATTTGCTCAGATTAATTGCAGTTATTGAAGTTCATTGGCACACACATTTTATATTCAGTTATTGTATTCGTTGTTGCAGATATCAAATGTGGCCACTTTTCTCTTTCTCTTTCTGTAGGAGGTTGAATATCTTCTAATTCTTGAATATCAGGGCCTTATAAGGACAGATAAAAGTTGACATGTCTAGACACAAAGTGAAGCTAGTTCTTTATGGAGAAAACTGGAGCTGTTGTAATAAGACACATGTAGATGATTTTTCCCCACAGCTGTCTCACTACTGAACTCTACGCTCTAACCCCACTACGCTGCTGAATCCCTCCAGAACTCGTATCCTCCTGCCACCCTTGGACTACTGACTCTTTACTGACACCTATATAACCTACTGCACATATCTGCCTGTACATGGCCTGGACTAAAATCTGAAGGATCCATGTGAGTAGAGCTGTTGTCATGGTATCTCATTTAGTAGTGATGTGCCAGTAACACATCAGGTGTTTATTTGTGAGTGTGATTTATTAATTCCATAATCCATGTTCACAGCTGCTCACCAAAGAAACTTTAAACACATCCAAGAAGAAACCTGGTGGAGAAAGTTGGAGAGTCAGCAGCTTTGTGTTAATTATCTTATAGCTCCACCATCTGGTCAAGTGGTGTCATTTCAGTTTGTAGCCAGAAAAAAAAGACTGCATTTTAACTACTACTACTACTACTACTAATAATAATAATAATAATAGTTGTAGCACTTTTCTTTATATTTCTGAAGGAATTCTTACTCTTGTATCTCACAACTATTTATTTAATTACTTTAAAAAAAATTATATAAAACTCTGCATTATCTTCTCATACTGTATTTTCCAGTTGTTTCCAGAGTCAGCGAATATATTTATATTTCATGACAGTAACAGACTGAACTGAATCTTTCTAATAAATAAGTTATTATCCATGATTAGTAGAATATTGGTTCAAATGTCCCTTTAAATCAGAGGTCCTCATTTAGCAGGTCATGGACCAGTACCAGACGACAAACCATTTACTACCATTTACTACAATATGATCCTGCAAACTCCCTGAATAATGAACACATCATTGTAAACTATATTGCCAAAAGTATTCACTCACTCATCCAAATAACTGAATTCAGGTGTTCCAATCACTTCCATGACCACAGGTGTATTAAATCAATCACCTATTCATGCAGACTGCTTCTACAAACATTTGTGAAAGAATAGGTCGCTCTCAGGAGCTCAGTGAATTCAATTGTGGTACTGTGATAGGATGCCACCTGTGCAACTAGTCCAGTCGTGATATTTCCTCGCTACTAAATATTCCACAGTCACCTGTCAGTGGTATTATAACGAAATGGAAGCGATTGAGAATGAGAACAACTCAGCCACAAAGTGACAGGCCATATAATCTAAAATGACAGAGCAGCAGCAGGTTCATAGTGAGCAGAGGTCACCAACTTTCTGAAGAGTCAGTAACTACAGACCTCCAAACTTCATGTGGCCTTCAGATTAGCTCAAGAACAGTAAGTAGAGCGCTTCATAGAGTGGGTTTCTATGGCTGAGCAGTTGCATCCAAGCCATACATCACCAAGTGCAATGCAAAGCGTCAGATGCAGTGGTGTAAAGCATGCCACCACTGGACTCTAGAGCATTGGAGAGAGCTTGGCCCAGCTCCAGAAGAGCTGAAGCTGTTATAGCTGCAAAGGGTCATATTAAACCCTATGGATTAAGAATGGGATGTCACTTAATTTCATACGAGTGTAAAGGCAGATGAGCGAATACTAGTGTAGGTTATCTGTGCTGCAGACTCACTGAACGTGTCGTGTCCTCTCACCACCAGGGGGAGCTCTCTGTTTATGAGATGCTGCTACAGGTAGTTTAGAATTAAAATCATGCTATGATTTAAAACTGCAAATACACAAATATGTTTTCCCAGTTTGAAATCTTGTAAGTGGTGATGTGAAAACTGTTGTTGTTTGTAAAAATTGGTGGCACCCTGAAACCCCATCTTCCTCTTATTGTTTCACCTTCAATTTGACCAAACATTTGTTGTTACACTGCCCAGGACTGAAAGTGAGACTTGATCACACAAACAAAAACTACACTGGTGAGATTATAAGAACTGAACTTGAATCTCTCATTCACATGTCAATTGTTCTATTTGATGTAAAATACAAAGCTCATGACAGACAATGGTGTTTGTTTCTCTGCTCTTAGTCTGACTGAAGTGCTGTTTGATTACATGGACTTTTAATCAGTTTAAAATGAATGTGGTGGAAAATGTGGGATTAATCATGTCATCATATCCTGTCACCATTCAAAACTCCACAAGAAAAATTAAAAGTTTAAAGATCAGCTGTTTTATTTACAAAAGAACAACAGCAGCATCATTCGGCAATAAATAAATAGTAACGATAATACATAGGGATGGCTCGATCCGATACTTAGGATCGGTATCGGTCCGATATTGGTCAAAATTTCAGGATCGAACATCGAAAAAAATAACTATAGCCCGTCTGATCCAATACCTAAACCCAAATCCTCAACTTAACTTTGCGCGACATGCCGTAAACAGAGAGCAGCTGCTGCAAGCGTGTGTAAACAGAACGTCCAGTGAATTAGCCTAGCGCTCTTATCATGTCCGCTGTGTGGAGTTACTTTGCACACAAGGAAGAGAAAGGTAAAACAGCCGAATGCAACTTGTGCAACGCGAGTGTCTCAAGGGGTGGCAGCAGCACCGGACGCAAGTGTTTGTGACAGTTATTTAAAGTTAGCAGTCACTTAAAGCAGCTTTTTTTTTTTTTAAATTGCAAAAGGGTGCAAGTACAAATGCAAGTATATAGAATAATCTATACCCAATCAAATAACAGTATTAATTTCATCAACATATAACATATAATAAATAAAAAATACACACATACATAAAAATAAAGTAAAATAAATAATAATAAAATAAAATAATAATAACGAAGATATACAAGGGTCACATAGTTATACAATTTATACATTTATACAAAACAGACATTAGATTACTTAAAACAGCTCTATGTCCTACAGCAGAGTGCCCATTACGTCGATCGCGTGCCATTGAAGAAAAAAATGTTTTAGATGTTAGTCTGGCTTATCAATTATCTGTTGCACCTCCAAAACAAACAGGAAGACAACGTTCATCTTTATTTATTTTTACTTTATATTTGCAACATGCCCTCAGTTCAGCGGCACACATCCACACCCACGCACTTCAACAACAACTCAAGACTATAAAAACAAAGATGATAGAGATTTTGACACTGTAGCACCAATTAATATGACTTAGGATAGGTAGATCACTTTGACTTGGTCATTGTAAAAGCAGCTCGCAAGCCAAAGAAGTGTGGGCACCCCTGTCTTATAGTCTTCAATGGAACATTACTAAGTCCATTCTATGTCTAGTTTGATATGGGTGTTTTACATACAGTTCAACCCCAGAGGTTACATGTGAAAGAAGAAACATTCAAGTTTGCATTTTGCACTGATTTGAAGTTTAAATAAAGAGCTTATGGCTTGAGGCACATCGTGGGCTATTTTATTTCTTCCCTTAGGGGAGCAGAATATTTGTTGCACAGTTTGACCATGGTGTTTTTAGATGTCCATATTAAGCAAAGTACATCTATACAAACTATATGTATTATAAACAACTTAACAGAGGAGAAAAGAAGGCATCGGATTGATATCGGTATCGGCAGATACTCCAAGTTGCAGTATCGGTATCGGACATGAAAAAGTTGTATCAAGCCATCCCTAATAATACACTATACATTAGAAAAGACATCGGTGATGATACAAGCTTTGGATTAATTATAAAGAGACTTTAGAAGAATCATTTACACTGACATCAGTTATTAATGATGTAAGAAATCATTTAAACTCTGACTCAGAGTAACAGGAACATTATTTAACACCGACAAATATGGAAGAAAGTGACTGGAGGAGAAGAGTCTTAGGTTTTTAACAAAAGCTCTGATGTCTTTTTTTGATGCTTACATGTTTAACTATTGCTTTTGTAATATATTCTCCATTAAATATTTTTTCTCATTTGATTTTTTTTTCCCTTCTACTGCAACACCTAAATTTCCAGTTGGAGATAAATAGAAGATTATTTTCTCTTTTTTCTTTCCTTAAACCAAATGTTAGTACAAACAATGAGTAGAGCTGCTGCTAATATTGCTATTAGTACTACTGCTGCTATCAGTCCAACACGTTGTCTGCTCCATCCTTCAGTCTCATTTCGTCTCCTCCTTCCTCCAGTCTGTGGTTCTGGACTTAACGTTGGTCTCTGAGTTTGAGGCTGACCAGCAGCTGATGGAAAGAACATCAAAATATTAGTTGACACTTTTTCATGTCTCAAAAATCAGACAGCATCTTTAAATAGGACTTCTCGTAACTTCTACTTTGTCAACTTACCAGTGACGTCGAGTTCACATCTGCCAGATCTGAAGCCATAATTTGTGTTCACGTCACACTGGTACAGACCAGAGTCATCAGTCCTGAGTCTGGACACATGGAGTCTGATTCGTCCTTCTCTGAGGACGTCTTTGTCTCCCTGGACTCGTCCTTTAAACTGTTCATCTTGAGACTCTGACACCTCAACACCTTTATGGAGACGATACAGGACTGAGACTTTCCTCTTAGTTAACGTGTAACAGAGGATGCCAAGTGAAGTGAAAGACATGTCAGGTTTGGTGGTGAAGGTCCACTCCAGGGTGATGTCGTGGTTCTCCTCTGCCTGATAGGAGCTCTGTGTCACATTCACTTCAAATGTTGCTGCTGAGGAGACAGAGAGAGAAAGAGAGGAGCAGACACACTGAGAACTGGAACATGGGAGTCTTTCAACTCCATCATTGAAGACTGACAATTGATTTGGACTTCATCAAGTCAATTTCTAAACTGACCACAGACACATGAGTTGAGGATGATGAGCAGCAGGATCCTGCAGATCATCTTCTCCCTGTGAGAGGAGACAGAGGTGAAGAGTCATGAACACATGAGGTCAAAGGTCACTCTCTGCAGATACAACAAGGACTAGCCACTGCTCTGTCTTGTCACAAGGTGGCGCCACTCTGCCTAATGTGGCTTCCAATGCACCAGTTTTCTAAAGACAGTGCATTCATCAAATTCACATTGTGTGTTGAATTTGAAAAACACTTTCTCTAATTTTCTCTTCTTCCTCTTGTCCAGTGAGAGAAACAAGCTCTAACTGTGGATTAATATCACAATAATTGAAAATAATTGAAAACAAGTTTAAAAAAAAAAAAAAAAAAAAAAAAAAAAAACCTTCTACCTCTACTGGTTACTTTATATTTTTAACATAGTTTATAGTTGTATAAAACATTTTATTTCGAGTTACTTTCTATTTTTTATATAGTTTTTGTATTGTATGTTCAATGTATGTTACTGGATGCTTGAATTGCCCTCGGGATTAATAAAGTATCTATCTATCTATCTAAAAAAATGGTTGAAAGCGTTGAACAGTAAAAACTGTTTGGCAAGTCTGAAAATAAATCTTTGGTGTGGATGTGAAAATCTAAAGATCTGAATCAATCACGTTAGTTCTGTCTGATCATCAGCTCCCAATTCAATTCAGTTTTATTTATATAGCGTCAATAACAATACAAATCGTCTCAAGATGCTTTACAAAACCCGGCCTGAAACCCCCAGAGCAGCCTGAAGGCAACGGTGGCAAGAAAAAACTCCCTTTTAACAGGAAGAAACATTGAGCAGAAACCAGCTCATATGGAGGGACCCATCTGCCTAAGGCCAGCCGGGTACAGACAGAAGAAAGAGAGAAGAGAACAGCAAGATAAACATACATCTGTCATAGATACACATATCTGACTAAAGCGTACATGTGGAATCTTATGATACAAACTGATGATGTTACATGACAGTTTGGCCTACCAGAGCTTTAGATAAATTATCTGATATTTACACTCACTAATTATTTCCTAACATAACATTGATGTTACTAAACCTGTGTAAGCTCAGATGTATTTGAATGTGTGTTTAAACTATGATTATTTAACCCAACTATGAGAACATGAATAAAGCCTTTGTTTCATTATTGCTGCTGATCATTGTTAACTGTTAGAAGATAGAATTATTAGTCAAGTAGAACAATCAGAGCTCATAACCTCCATGGAAGAAGTTATTAAGAATAAAGTGGAACAGTGCTCAGTTACCAACATAGAGAAGATTCATGACTGTTCACCTAAAAACAAACTCAGAAGCCCACACCCTACCAAACCACAGAGTGGCTTCCGCCTCAAGACTACATCCATCACTACATGCTGCAGAGAGCTTTTCTTCCGCTGCTGCTTCCTCCTTCAGAGGTGAAGACATTTAGTTTGACTTCAATCGACCAGTTACTGTTTGCTCAAGTCCAGAACAATCACATGTGGTATTTAGCAGGTAAAGGTATGAATTACAGACTGCTCCACCAATGAGGTTTTGAATAGTGACATGATAATAATCTCTTAGATTTCCTTAATTTAAATAAATAATAGAAAGCACCTTCATATGTCAATAAATCTCTTTTAATCTATTTTAACTGAGAACGCAGCTTCTTTCATTCATGAGTCATTGATTTTATCAGATTCAAACATCCAGAGTTCATGAGTTAAATCAAACTGCTGAGAATATTTGACTGGTCTCTGAAACACAATCCCTCCAGACTCCTCCATTCACACTGTGATTCTACACAGACACAAACACCAACAATGATCACAACCATCATTTTAGGAGGTGACACTTCTGATACAACAAATGTCTGCTGTGAGCAGTTCAGAGTAGAAAGAGGAGGAGCAGTGGACCCAAAGACCCACGACGACTCCACCATCTCCTCTGGTTTATTAGCTAAGGTAACTACTCTACACTTAAAGACGACACATCTGTATCATGCATCATCAAGTGCTGAGGGAACTTTGTCAATCAGGAAATATCAGTAGAATGATTTTATACACCCAGACCCATACTGGTGTCTGTAAAGAACTGAATTAGTATGTACACACATGTTTACATGTTTGTGAGGACATTTGACATAATGCATACCTGAGCTCCTAACTTTAACCATAGCCTAATGGTAACCTTTACCCTCAAACCAAGTCTTAGCGCTCTCTCTCTCGCACACACACATACACAAAAGCTACAAAAGAAATGTAGCTTTGGAACTGAGACACGTCTGGTTTTCCTGCTTGGAAACTAACTTTCACACGTACCTTGACAGTGTGTTCAGCTCCTCTTGACTCGTCTGGTTGTTTCTTCTTTCAGTCCACGTTCTTTCTGCTCTGGACAGACGATGAAAACCATCACAACACCTCGTTTAAACCCACAGTGAACACAAAACATCCAGCTTCACAATGCTCCTCTGCTGCCCCACAGGCGAGCACAGGTTTTTATAGTCTAGCTGTTTGACGCAACCACAGAGAAATCTGATAAGATCATTAGCTCCGGAAGACACACAACTAATCCACCTGTAGATCAGAAACACATTAGAAACTCTGAAAAAACATGTTGGAGAAACTCCAAAGAGATCAGATATCATTATCTAGATTATCTCATTATCTATTGTTTAAAAGTCCAACAGTGCAAAGCAACAGCAGCATTGGTTCTTGTTGTCATGTGTTCTCTTTAGATGCTGCAGGATCTTTAAACTCTTTGTTTTCTAGCTTGGTTCTAAACAAGAACACACTGTTAGTCAAGAGTCTTCTAGTCCTTCACTTTTAAAGGACGTCTTGTCAGAGTTTAGGACTCGTCAGCAGGTCTGAAATCTGCACTGATCACTTGATTGAAACAAAGCTGAGAAATGTGTTCAACACTGCCAGGGTTTAACACGTTTTTTGAATCACACTGTGATTCCACACAGAGACAATATGAAACGATGTCAGTAACACTGCCTGCAGACAGCGTCATCATTTGGAGCACAGTAAAGTACTGAACAGACAAATGGCATGCAAATAAGGCACATGCTTGTATGCTTGTGTGAAACGCTGGCTGGCAGCCTGTGAGAGAGACTGTGACACAGCAAACCTTCCTGCAGACTTCTCAGTTTAACGACATACCTGAGAGGAGGAGAAAAGATGTGGACAACTACAACACTTTTAAATGACTGCAGATTACAACTTGACTGACTGAGGTGACTCTCAGGTCAAGTAAAGCAATAAAAAATAGATCTGGGTCTGTAGTTATTAAATCAACATGGCTGTTATCTTTCATTCATTAATACACAGGATTAGATGTTACAATCCCTTGTGCCAAAATCCCAGGCAAAACAATTTAGAGGCCCTGTCCAACTGAGAAACCCTGACAAACCTACAGTCATGTGATATGATGCTTAACCTACAATCTAGATGAACTAAGTAAATGCTGCTGGCTTGACGCTAACTCGAACCTTGTGAAATATAAGCTAACCAAATGCTGCTGGCTAGCTTAGCCTACAATCTAAATGAACTAAGTAAAAGCTGCTGGCTTGTAGGCCCACAGAGCAGCAGAGGATAACTCGAACATTGTGAAATATAAGCTAACCTAACGCTGCTGGCTTGTGTGGCCCGCTCAGCAGCTAACCATAGCTACCAAGCAACATGAAGACATCAGGAACCTGGCCTAAACAACAGCAGTATGCAGCATGCCATTGGGGTTTTCAAGTGGGAACCTCCCTTCACCGAAGGCTTAAAGCACAGGTGTCAAACTGATCCGTGAAAGGGCCGCTGTGGCTGCAGGTTTTCATTCCAACCATGCAGCAGCACACCTGACTTGGCTCAATCAATCAACTGAACTGCCTTCACGCAGTCACTTCAGGTGTCCTCTTGCTTGATTGGAACAAAAACTTGCCAGCCACACCCACTGCATCAGTGCTGCATGGTTGGAATGAAAACCTGCAGCCACAGCGGCCCTTTCACGGATCAGTTTGACACCCCTGGCTTAAAGGAACAGTATGTAAGATTGTGGCCAAAACTGGTACTGCAATCACTTTCAAAATACTGTAGAACGGTGTACCCCCTCCAACCTCCCCCCTGACTCCAGGTTGCCAGGTTACCGAGGTAACGTTAGGCTACTCAATACGTCTCAATTACCATAATCCACGTGCTAATGTCGTTTTCCTCTGCGTTTCAGCATAATGACAGAGAAACGGGCTCATAATGCATCGCTAATGTTAGCAATGACGACTCGCCGTTTTTATTTCCCAAACAATTCCTTACCTTTTCAATTCGATGACCCACCTCCTCTGTATGCGCTAACGTAAAGGTACTTTGCACGAACATGCATAACTTTGTTCGACTGTCGTGAATATATTAAATGTCCATTTACATAATGTACAAGTAAGTTAGCCAGGAGAAAATTAGCAACGTTAACGCCAATTGGCGTCCGTCTTTATATACTTCTCCGTTTTCAGCCGTCTCCATCGTTCAAAGGCATCTCCTATACAAATCCTTGTTTTATTTCGGACTTTGTCACGGCGTAGTTCGGATTCATAACGAGGTCTTAGGTTTCGTAACGTTATACATGTTTTATCCGACACGTTCGTAGCTGCAGCTGTGCTAACTAGAGCAGAGCTGGCAACCCGGAAGACGAAACTCTACTGGCTTCGTGATTGGTAGATAGGTGGAGGGTGGCGCCTCAGACCAAAACACAACATGACAACACTGACTGCGTTTACATGGTCTTTAGTATCCCGAATTTGAGGCTTATCCCGGCTTTGAGCATATTCGGGATATGGTGTTTACATGGAACACAGAGAAACCCGGTTATTCATATCCCCGTATACATGATAAATAACAGTATCCCGTTTTCCGATCGCTGCATCCTATCTGCGCATGCGTGTTTTACGTCTTTTTCAATGTTTTCCGACGCGACCTAACTTGTTCAACGGAGCGAGGTGGAAAACCAGCGTCACGTAGCTTTTCCGCAACAGATTTGAATACATCAGCATGTCGGTGTTTTCTGCCATCTAAACACGTAGTTGTGTTTAGTACTTTCATTACTTTAAGGGAAAGTTCTGTCTCTTCGTCGCTCCAAAAGTGAGACGTTCTCGTTGCCGCCATGTTGTTTGTATATCTAGTGCGTCACTTGGCGTCACTCGCGCCTGCGCAGACAGTGGGCAGCCGTCAGAAATCGGGATAAGGTGTATACATGCTTCAGTATCCCGGTTTCTATCGGAGTACTCCAGGTAGCAAAGCCGGGTTTCTTGAAATCGGGAAATGAGCATATCCCGATTTCTGAATTCGGGATATGGTGTTTACATGGACAAACACGAAATCGGGATACTTCAATATCCCGATCAAATTCGTGATACTAAAGACCATGTAAACGTGGTCAATAACATCAGTTGAGGGCTGCAACTCTCACTTTTAAATGACAATATCCTGGCCGGACCACTGTTGTCAGTGATATAAGTATTTGAAATGAACATGATTTCTTCATGTCTAGTGACATATCAGGGCCATTTTATGATTAATTGAAATACATTTCTTACTGTTCCTTTAACAGTGACTTCCAGCGTCCTGGAGTCACCCCCCTCCACGCTGCCACTGCAACACCCCGTTTTTCTCACCATTAATATTCGACAACAACTAATAATTCAATAATTAGCCTAGTCCTTTCATGAATCACAACACAAACAAATCTACCGTGGTTCGCCCCGTTGATGCGGACTGAACCATGACCCAATCGACCACATCTATAATGATTTGCAAACACACTCAGGTCACACAGCCATCCTTACCTTTAGCTAGCTCCCCAGCTAGCATGCTTCCTACGTGTCCAGAGCCACTCTCTCGCTCTCTCTGCTGCCCGGGACATGTTGCATACCGCAGTCCTCTGGCTTTTTCCCCGTATGCCCAGCTCGCTCAGAAGGGCAATTGCCGATTTTGCAATCTGCATACTTAGCTCTCTTACACCCGTTAGCCTCCTCAACTCTATCTTCCCACGGGACAGTCAGCTCTATGAAATAGACTACTTTCTCTGGCTCAGACCACAACAGCAGATCTGGCCGTAGTCGGGTGCTAGCTGTTGGAATAACCAGCTGTCCATTTAAATCCGCCCTCATCTGCCAGGCTCCTCCTACTCTTAGCTGTCCCATGTTATGCCTGATGCCTGCTCGTCTAGCCTTTTCTGTTACCGTTTCATTATCCTGATGATAATTATCAGTTCATCTCTTTTTGAGTATCAGGGGCTTAGAAGAAGAGATAATAAGAACATGTCTAGAAACCAAATGAAGCTAGTTCATAACTAATATTAACAGCCGTTTGTGTTGTGGTGTGTTTGTTGTGGTTCAGAATGATTTCATTACTGTATATCAGAACAATGATCAGATCATTCAGCAAAGTCACGAATCCACTGAGTGGGTGTGTTTCCTGGCTGAAAATACACCAAGTGAAAACCAGTTTTGAATGCAGGTCGTTTCTTTAAGTAGGAGTGGTATCAGGATTCCCTTCTGTTTTGGATGAATTGTAAAACAATCATAGCACCTCTTCTAAAGCAGCGGCCTGAAACATCCAGCATGACTGACTTTGTGTTGTAACGTCAGCTCAGGAAGACAGTACAAAGATTAAATCATAAAATTTCAGCTTTTTAAAACTTAATTTTCAATGTTTCAAAATGTAATCCTGGAAAACAAACTAATCCACCTGGAGATCAGTGACACATTAGAAACTCTGAGAACATGTTGGAGAAACTCTGACTAGAGAGCTGCAGAGAGTTCAAATGTGGCCAGTTTTGTCTTTCTCTTTCTGTAGGAGGTTTGTCGCCGAGTGGACGCGACCGGGGCAGGGTGCAAAACCACCGTATTCTGTCGGGGGAGCGACTACCACAACAACAAAGTCCACGGGGGATTTTTTATAAAAAAAATACACTTTAATTACAAATTTAAAATAATATACTCCTAAAAGTCCTTTTCTAAGAAGAGTCCACCATGTAGATTTACTCCGGACGTGGCGAGCTCCTGGGCAGCAGGCCTCACTATCCACGATTGGCTGAAGATCACTTTGTAGGAGACACAGAAGAAAACACCAGGTGACCGTCAGAATGTTCCGCCTAATCAGTCTTCAGTTATTCGGTTCTTTTTCTTTTAGGAAGCAGAAGTCAGTGTTGATGGGATAAAATCAATTAATATCAAAAGTAATCAAACAAAGGCCAACACAGGGCGAGTCAAAAATAAACAAACAATCCACACAATTTAGAAGAAATTAATAGCACGGCAAATCAAACAAAAATCCCATCCAACGACTGACGTCTGTCCTATAATGACTGATAATAATGCTGGAGATGTTCCTTATGTTCAAATAGCGAAATGAGAAGGGTACTTAGCTGGAGGAAGGGTGGAACGCGTCCCCACCCTTCCACTGTCTCCCACGGCTTCCCCCTCTCGCACCGTGCGTCTACTGGGTCGGTCCGGCGCATCGACGGCGTCCTCTCTCTTGTACCGCAGCGGCTTCCGTCGTTTTATGGCCGTTTCCCGTGTTCCTCGGCAGACTCGCTCCTCACCCGTCGTGGCGACCAACGGCTGTGCTCGTATTCTCCCCGTGTCACCTGCCCGCGTCAGCTCAGCCGCTCCGTCCTGCTCTGTCTCTGCTTCCTGAATGAAAAGAAGAAAAAAGCACCTACGACCCTCCCCCTAGTGTTGCCTAATTACACACGTGCAGGTGATCAGATAATCACCTCCACAGGTCGGCAGACCCACACACCCACACACAGTCACCCCGTGACAGGTTGAATATCTTCTAATTCTTGAATATCAGGGCCTTATAAGGACAGATAAAAGTTGAAATGTCTAGACACAAAATGAAGCTAGTTCTTTATGGAGCTGTTGTAATGTAGACGAGGTGTTGTAAATATAATTTTTCCCCACAGCTGTCTCACCACTGAACTCTACGCTCTAACCCCACTACGCTGCTGAATCCCTCCAGAACTCGTATCCTCCTGTCACCCTTGGGCTACAGACTCTTTACTGACACCTATATAACCTACTGTACATGCCCTGGACTAAAATCTGAAGGATCCATGTGAGTAGAGATGTTGCCATGGTAACTCATTTAGTAGTGATGTGCCAGTAACACATCAGGTGTTTCCTTGTGAGTGTGATTTATTAATTTCACAATCCATGTTCACAGCTGTTCACCAAAGAAACTTTAAACACATCCAAGAAGAAACCTGGTGGAGAAAGTTGGAGAGTCAGCAGCTTTGTGTTAATTATCTTATAGCTCCACCATCTGGTCAAGTGGTGTCATTTCAGTTTGTAGCCAGAAAAAAAAGACTGCAGCATTTAACACTACTACTACTACTACTACTACTACTACTACTAATAATAATAATAATAATAATAATTAGTTCTAGCACTATTCTTTATATTTCTGAAGGAATTCTTCCTCTTGTATCTCACAACTATTTAATTAATTAGTTTCAAAAACTTATATGAAACTCTGCATTATCTTCTCATACTGTAATGTGTTTCCAGAGTCAGTGAATATATTTTTATTTCATGACAGTAACAGACTGAACTGAATCTTTCTAATAAATAAGTTATTATCCATGATTAGTAGAATATTGGTTCAAACGTCCCTTTAAATCAGAGGTCCTCATTTAGCAGGTCATGGACCAGTACCAGACAACAAACCATTTACTACTGGACCATGAGGAGACAATATGATCCTGCAAACTCCCTGAATAATGAACACATCATTGTAGGTTATCTGTGCTGCAGACTCACTGAACTTCTCGTGTCCTCTCACCACCATTTGTTGTAAGACTGCCCAGGACTGAAAGTGAGACTTGATCACACAAAGAAAACTACACTGGTGAGATTATAAGAACTGGTTGAACCGTTGGCAGCAGAAACTTTGCCTTTGCTGATCAGAGCAACTGAAGAACAACTTGATTTCTCTGTAACCGAGCAGTTAAAGACAAACAAGAGCAACAGGAGCACAATTCATACCTGCTAAAATATGATACACTTTAAATACGGAAAGAAATGTCATTGATGGTAAATGCTTCAGCTGGACGGAAGCTAGATGAAGCTGGTGGATGGAGCTTTAGATGAAGAAACATGACGAGTCACATCAGAAGAAGTGGAGCTGGTGACAGTTTAGAGTCTTTGGATTAAATATAAAGACAGACACACTTTTATGGAGGATGATGATTTTCATTCATTCATTTTATTTGGCACAGAAAAAACAATAAAAACACATCAACAATACAAAAAATACTTTAACAATACGTAATTAAAGAAGGTAAGAGCATAAAGGCATGCCAGGGAAACCCCAAAAACCCTCAAGGGGCTTGTATAGGAGGGTTCCTCAAAATGACCCCTTTTTATATGGCTCCTAACTTTTGAATGAAATCAATGAAAAGTTAAAATGAAAAACACATATGAGTTACATGAAATAATATTAAAGTGGCCATTCCCTCTCAGGGTTGCCACGTGTACAATAATGAGGACCGAGCGTAGACCACAAAATACTTCATGAAACCTATACGTGACACTGGAGGCTGTGAAGCAGGAAGCAAATCTTTCTTCAGCAACAGATCATTGTTCTTTCATACAGTAAAGACATCATTCTGAACGACAAACACACAACATCATGACACAATCACTCATCTAGAGACGGGGGTTGAAAGACTTCTGATTTTGTAAAGTCAACTAATATGTGCAGAAAGTCGAGTCAACTAGTCGATGACGTCACACATTAAAACACAGTAGAAAGTAATTCTTTGCAACAATGAAACCTATGTTCTTGACCTGAATACATATTGTAGGGTCTCATACAAAGCTATGGAGGCTTTTCTGCAGAGGAGGTCCTAGCCTATTTGGTGCCCTGGGCAAATTACCTTGATTGCTATGCCCACTTTATCATATCGTCTCCTCCTTCCTTCGGTCTCTGGTCCTAGACTCAACGTTGGTCTCTGAGTTTGAGGCTGATCAACAGCTGCTGGAAAGAACATCAAGATATTAGTTTTCTCTTGACTAACAGCATGTTCTTCTTTAGAACCAAGCTAAAAAAAAAAAAAAACAATTCAAGTTTACGATTCAAAAAGATTTCAAAGAGCTTCTAAAGAGAACAACTCACATTCACAGACATCTTGGCAGGTTCTTCAGTTTCATGAGCGTTCATCGAAGCTAAACGTCTTCTCAGATTATGCAGAATAGCAGTGTCTTGTCTTGTCTTTGATCTCGTACAACTGACAAGAATTCTTGGACATGGGATTATACAACTCAATAAATCACTTACTTAGTTTGTACCCTACTGATGGTTCTGTTTTGCACCTTCTACTATTTGCACATCTGTTCTGGTGCCGTACTGCATTTGGTTGTGTATTTATCTGTATTAGATGCAATGACAATTAGCTAAATCTAATCTAATCCAATAAACGAGCGTTTGAGCAAACTGCTCTGTAATTCTGTTGTAACGTGTTCCAGGTTATGACGCAGTATTTGAACATTTTCCCGTCAAAGTTGTCATCTCAGTACAGAACTCAACCTTGGACCTGCTCATCCCTTTCTTTCAATACTTCACTTCAGGAACTTGATATAACGATGATCCGGCTCTGGATCTGTGTTACTGACCAGAAACAACAGGGAGTGCAGATGGAGAACAGAAACAAATCTAAACACGCAAAAATATTCCAAGACGTACGTTCTCGTTGTTGGTCTCCACAACAGGATTGTTTGATCTCCAATACCAAGAGGAGGACCATCACAGCATCAACACTGTAACTGATTCAGCAGATGAAAGAAAAAGGAAATGAGACATAAATACTGCAAATATTCTTTCTCTAAAAATTCTTTATGACAATTATTAATTTGACAGTCAGACATCTGAAATTACTTCATTTGGCCAGATGGTGGAGCTATTTAAAAACAAAGTTATGTGATCAAGTTAAACTGAGACCTGTAGAGGTTTTACATCTTAATATGATGAAGCAATATCATGGACCTTAATCAGTATGTGTGTGTGTGTGTGTGTGTGTGTGTGTGTGTGTGTGTGTGTTTAAATAAATAAATAAATTAAACCACCTGTTTCCAATATTTTAACAAATGGTACAAAAAAGCACTTAAAATTAATTCCACCTTAAGTGGAGACTAAATGCTGCTTACACTTTGATTAATAAGTGGTAATAAGTGTTATATGTATTATGTGTGTAATATATAAATTGCATTTTTTTTTGACAAAACAAAGCTAATAAAATCTTTTTTTTAGTTTATCACAGAACTTGACATCTAACACTCACACATTTAGAATTCAGTAATAAAATAAGAACATCAGACTTCACTTCAGCAATGACTGAAGTGATTTTAGACATGAAAGCGTAGTGCTTACCTGGTTCAGTGCATTCACATTAATAGACAACATCAATAAGTAATAGACTAACACTAACAAAGGTTTGAATACATAATAGTTTGTGCATTTGCAACACAATTATCTAGACTCATTTATACAGAGCTAATTTACATTTGTGTCCTGATCTAAAGGCCTTACTTAAGGCAGATAGAGTGAACTTGCAAAGTACACGTGGAAGTCAACAGATAAAGTTGGCAAGTAGCGCTGGAGTCCCTTCATCAGTCGTTCCTTCTATAGCCAGCTGTTGCAATAATTTAAGGAAAATTGAAAAAGGGAACAATTAGTTGGATTTTTAAATGTTAGCATTGCTATACATAACTTAAGTACTTAAAAACAATCCAATTGCTCATTTCTGCCTTTCAGAGAATAATGCCACCGATTTATCATTGCACAACATTTTCAAAATTGTTACTACTTCCCCGTTGTACAAACGTACCTGCAAGTATCAGACATCGACATAGAGGAGTAATGAGAGGTTTTAGAAGTAAAAGTATCATAATGATCAGAGCTATAATTGCCAGAATCTGATTAAATGTGGTCGGCTCGCAGCGTCTATCTCGCTTCTGCTTTGCACTTTCTCTTCTCTGTTGGGGACCTGCATGAAAACATACATACCACATCAGGCTCATAAAGGCAGTAAAGGTGGAACATTTTAGCTTGCTTGCTACAGCTAGCATTTGCTGTTTGTCAGAGTATCATCATGCCACAACTTGAAACTGCAAACAAATAAATAAATAAAATAATTAAATTGAAACTAATTGTTTGAAAGCTTGAAAAATAATAAAAATGAGTTTTGCAATGCAGTACATCATCTGCAAAGGATCTTGCATAAAGACTTAAAAACTAATTGATTATTTACGATTTGGTGAATTTGAGCTTTGTGTCAATGTTCTTACCAGTGACGTTGAGTCCACATCTGCCACAGCTGGAGCCATAATCTGTCTTCACTTCACACTGGTACAGACCAGAGTCATCAGTCCTGAGTCTGGACACATGGAGTCTGATTCGTCCTTCTCTGAGGACATCTTTGTCTACCTGGACTCGTCCTGAAAACTCTTCATCCTGAGACTCTGACACCTCAACACCTTCATGTACATGATACAGAACCAACTCCTTCTGATTGGTGAACAAGCTACAGAAGATAAAGAGATATTTGTAGGAAGAGTCAGGTTTGGTGGTGAAGGTCCACTCCAGGGTGATGTTGTGGTTCTCCTCTGCCTGATAGGAGCTCTGTGTCACATTCACTTCAAATGTTGCTGCTGAGGAGACAGAGAGAGAAAGAGAGGAGCAGACACACTGAGAACTGGAACATGGGAGTCTTTCAACTCCATCATTGAAGACTGAGAATTGATTTGGACTTCATCAAGTCAATTTCTAAACTGACCACAGACACATGAGTTGAGGATGATGAGCAGCAGGATCCTGCAGATCATCTTCTCCCTGTGAGAGGAGACAGAGGTGAAGAGTCATGAACACATGAGGTCAAAGGTCACTCTCTGCAGATGCAACAAGGACAATCTACAGTCTGACCTCATTCAGTCGTTCCAACATCTGATCCAAGTAGAACAATCAGAGCTCATAACCTCCATGGCAGAAGTTATTAATCACACAGTGTGAAATCGTTTGTAAATAGAACATAACTGCTCAGTTACCAACACAACCCCACACTACCTTATCACACCCAGCAGAGACTCTGGCATCCGTCCAGACACCTTATCTGTCACAACATGCTGCAGAAAGTTTCTCTTCCGCTGCTGCTTCCTCCCTGAGTGGTGAGGTCGTTTAGTTTAACTTCAACCAAACAGTTACTGTTACTGCTCACAGAGCTGCCAACTCTCACGCTTTCACCGTGTGACACACGGTTTTGTCTGTTTTCACACGCACTCACGCCACACATCCAATTTCTCACGCAAACAAAAAAAAAAAAAAAAAATCCGATCTTGGTCCGAGACTCTTCCGTTCCTTTTCAAACTCCACGACGGTAGATGGCGCTGTTGAGCGCCCCTGAACCTTTGCGCTGCGCTACACCTGCAGTGCACCCCTTCTATGCCTGCACCCCGAAGTAGACAGAAGAAGAGATATAGAGACCGCTAAGACAGCAGGAGAAACCAGAAACTACTTTGAGAAGTCTGATAAAGAAGAGAATCTGAGCTGAGACTAGGCCAGTATAACCATGCACACAGATCATAGACAAGGACTTTACCCAGCTTCTGATCTGCATCTGATACTGATTATGCCTCATTTTAGCTATTTTTGTAATGCATTCATCTGTTTTATTGCTTGAAAAAGTTGTACTGTTTAAGCACTTTATTTGTTGCACTTTATTTGTTGCACTTTATTTGTCTCTGATGGACCATGTGGTGGGAGACTTTGAATGAAGAATAATGTCCCTCCCTAACTAATCTTGTGTCGTTTTTGGCTGAACATAAATCATTAAGTGCTGTTAAGAATACAATTATTCACAACATAGGTTAGGGTTTAGTTAAGAATTAGTTTAATACCATTTTAATTAAAATATTAATCAACCTACCTAGGTCAAATCTTAAACACTGATCTGTGAATAAGGCTTTATTGTCATTTAGGCACACCGATAGTTTTCTGGTTGAATGTTCAGCTCAAGTCTACAGACTAAGACCTACAAGTCATGATGCCGAACATGAATCAGAATAAGTTCAGGTATTGCACATCTTTAGCAGATCGCCCAAAAATGCACTAGAATGCTGGAAACCACATCTACTTAATCCAAAATCTCCTGGGGGTGGACCTTCAGCTATGTCTGCTTCACAGAATGTAACCAATATTGTCCATCTTCAGTGGGCTGCCCCTATCAACAGCTTTGGACCTCCCCACAAACCACCAGAATGCAGGGTACAACATGGGTACAACATCAAATTAATTCCAATTATCTTATATCTGAGCCACCAATTTGTGTGACTTCGTGCACGGCATAATTTTGGTCACCCACGACAAAATCTCACTCCAAGGTTTTTTGAAAAGTTGGCAGGTATGGCTCAAGTCCAGAACAATCACATGTGGTATTTACTAGGTAAAGGTATGAAGTACAGACTGCTCCACCAATGAGGTTTTGAATACTGACATGATAATAATCTCTTAGATTTCCTTCATTTAAATAAATAATAGAAAGCACCTTCATATATCAATAAATCTCTTTGAATCTACTTGAAGTTAAATGAGAACACAGCTTCTTTCATTCATGAGTCATTGATTCTATCAGATTCAAACATCCAGAGTTCATGAGTTAAATCAAACTGCTGAGAATATTTGACTGGTCTCTGAAACACAATCCCTCCAGACTCCTCCATTCACACTGTGATTCTACACAGACACAAACACCAACAATGATCACAACCATCATTTTAGGAGGTGACACTTCTGATACAACAAATGTCTGTTGTGAGCAGTTCAGAGTAGAAAGAGGAGGAGCAGTGGACCCAAAGACCCACGACGACTCCACCATCTCCTCTGGTTTATTAACTAAGGTAACTACTCTACACTTAAAGACAACACATCTGTATCATGCATCATCAAGTGCTGAGGGAACTTTGTCAATCAGCAAATATCAGTAGAATGATTTTATACACCCAGACCCATACTGGTAGAAAGCAGCTCCTGAATGCATCCAAGCAGGAAGCTCCTTTAGTCTGTTGGTGCATTAAAACACCTTCCTGGACATAAAGCTAAATGAATGTAACAATAGGAACTTGTGAGTTCTGATCTGAAAGAGGATTTCAAGTCCTTCTTACTGCAACAAGAAAAACTCATCTGTCCAACAACCTTCTCTGCATTGTTGTTTCAGTTCATGTTTTCCACAGAGTGGAACAATGACTTTGACTTGTTCCAGCAAAACAAATGTAGCTTTGGAACTGAGACACTTCTGGTTTTCCTGCTTGGAAACTAACTTTCACACGTACCTTGACAGTGTGTTCAGCTCCTCTTGACTCGTCTGGTGATTTCTTCTTTCAGTCTACATTCTTTCTGCTCTGGATAGACGATGAAAACTATCACGACACCTCGTCTAAACCCACAGTGAACACAAAACATCCAGTTTACTCAATAAAATAAAAACAGACTCACCAAAAGAAGAAAGACATAAAAACAGTTAAGGACAAACTGCTGTTGTCTCCACCATGTTACAGCCTCACATTCCTCTGCTTGACTGCTCCACATGTGAGTGCAATTTGTTTTGATATAGACATGTTCGGGCATGGAAGTATTAATCTGGCTGGCAGCCAGTGTGAGACCCTCTAGAGTCAACAGTGTGATAAGCAAATGTGTTTCACGCTGTTGACTCTAGAGTGTCTCACACTAGCTGCCAGCCAGAGAGAATGACAACCTGACAACACTTAACAAGCGTTGTAGGTGGAATTCTTTCCTACTCTTGCTCGATGTACAGCTTCAGTTACTCAACTGTTCGGGGTCTTCATTGTTGTATGTTACTCTTCATAATCCACCACACATTTTCAATGGAGGACAGGTCTGGACTGCAGGCAGACCCGTCAAGTACTCCCACTCTTATACTATGAAGCCACACAGTTGGAAGACATTCAGGATGTGTCTGGACATCGTCTCCCTGAAATAAACTAAAGACGTTGATTGGATGGCAGCATATGTTGCTCCAAAGCCTGGATGTATTTTTGAGCATTAATGCTGTCTTCACAGATGCCATGGGCACCAACACCCCGTCATATCAGCACAGTTGCTGCCTCCAAACTTTACACTGGCAACAATCTGGACTGTTCTTTTCCTCTTTAACACAAAGGACACATTTTCCACTTTGTGTCCATCCATTTCAGATGAGCTCGAATCCAGAGAATCCGGCTGTGTTTCTGGGTGCTGTTAATTTATGTTGGGCACCACATTGTTACCGAGCCCACCACTGCAAATGATCACGATCCACCAGAACCCCCTGGCACCAATTCCCGAACTCTCAAGTAGAAGAAACAATCCCAACAAGTGAGTATAGAAGGAAGGAGAAGGACCCTGGCAGGAAAAATAACATTATGTAGCCAAAGATAAAAGACTGAGACCTGGAGAAAGTTGACACTGGCACTCATCCTTGAGAACTCTCTAAAAGGCAAAGTGGAAAATAAAGTGAACATGTTCATCGAGTTCATCTACAATTAATGCCTTGACAAGTTCATTAAAAAAAAAAAGGAAATTGTTGCTGCAAAGTCAGAAGATGTGTTTAAAGGAGCTCCAGTGAAACTGGGCTTGTAATTCCTCCAGTTTGTATGTGAATATCCTCAAATTAAAGCTGAGAGTCTGCACTTTAATCCCAGATTAATTATAGAACTGTAACTTGAATATGTTCTGATCAACAGGTAAAACAACAGAAACAGTGTCCAAACACATATGGACATGAGTGGATTCATAAAAGTGGTGTTTTATCCCACGGGACTTGAACGCACCAGATCATTTCACATCTTCTAAATGTGGTTTGATCTCCCTGATAACATGTGATGAAGTCAAACTGTGGACAAAGTGAGTTGAGGAGCTTTAACCTCCACTACATCCCTGGTTAGCAGGATGAAGGCGCCCTCTTGTGGTCTTGTTTGCTGGCTGACATTTACATGAACCGGGAAGACTAACACTGGTCTGATCACATGGATGTCATCAGTGGAGCTGTCATGTATTTGTTGGAGAGGCAAGAAGAAGCAGGAGAAGATGCTTTATTAATGCTTTATTACAAGACTTGTTGTTTCCTGAAAGCTTATACAAAAAGACACTGCACCAAAAACTAGTTCATCATCCACAGAGCATCAATGGATTATACATTTACATGAATGACTGTAGACACCAAGATGAAGCTTAGAATTCCAACAAAGTCCTCTACTAGTGCTACATACAGTAGATTATGCCAGTGATCAAAGCTGATAAGAAAGAAGAACGTACAGTTCAGAGTGTATCCAGCTCTGCTTTAGTTTTCTTCCTCTATTCCTGCAGGTTTGAACATGAAACATGAACTGTGTCCCAGTTAATTCTCTCTACTAACACGACTAGATCAAGAACACTGAACAACAACACTGTAAATGGACACAGTTATTAAACGATGCAACACACAAAGAAGAGGAGCAGACTAATGAAAACATCTGGATGGAGCTTTAGAGAAACATGACGAGTAACATCAGAAGTGGTGGAGGTGGTAACAGTTTAGAGTCTTTGGACTAAATCTAAAGAGACTTTAGAAGAATCATTTACACTGGCATCAGTTATTAATGCTGAAATAAATCATTTAAACTCTGATTCAGAGTAACAGGAACATTATTTAACAATGAAAAACATAAATAAGTAAGTGACGTTGGAGGAGAAGAGTCTTGGAGTCTGATGGTTTTGTGTCTTAGGTTTTACACATTTTTGTGGTTTTCCTCTTTTCTTGGTTTCTGATAACAAACCAAAAGACAGACAGACAGTAGAGCTAATGCTGCCCCTGTTAAGGCTGCTACTGTTGTTAGTCCATCATTTAGTCTCCTTCTTCCTCCAGTCTCTGGTCCTGGACTCAACGTTGGACTCTGAGTTTGAGGCTGATCAGCAGCTGCTGGAAAGAACATCAAGAAATTAGTTGATTTTTCATGTCTCAAAAATCAGTCAGCATCTTTAAAAAGGACTTCTAGTAACTTCTACTTTATCAACTTACCAGTGACGTTGAGTCCACATCTGCCAGATCTGAAGCCATAATCTGTGTTCACGTCACACTGGTACAGACCAGAGTCATCAGTCCTGAGTCTGGACACATGAAGTCTGATTCGTCCTTCTCTGAGGACGTCTTTGTCTCCCTGGACTCGTCCTGAAAACTGTTCATCCTGAGACTCTGACGCCTCAACACCTTCATGGAGACGATACAGGACAGAGACTTTCTTATCAGTTATCATGTAACAGAGGATGTCAAGTGAAGTGAAAGACATGTCAGGTTTGGTGGTGAAGGTCCACTCCAGGGTGATGTCGTGGTTCTCCTCTGCCTGATGGGAGCTCTGTGTCACATTCACTTCAAATGTTGCTGCTGAGGAGACAGAGAGAGAAAGAGAGGAGCAGACACACTGAGAACTGGAACATGGGAGTCTTTCAACTCCATCATTGAAGACTGACAATTGATTTGGACTTCATCAAGTCAATTTCTAAACTGACCACAGACACATGAGTTGAGGATGATGAGCAGCAGGATCCTGCAGATCATCTTCTCCCTGTGAGAGGAGACAGAGGTGAAGAGTCATGAACACATGAGGTCAAAGGTCACTCTCTGCAGATACAACAAGGACTATCCACTGCTCTATCTTGTCACAAGGTGGCGCCACTTTCATGTGATACACTAAAGAGAAACCACAAGATTCACCTCACACCACTCCACTGTTACAGTTTTTGTCCGTTGCTTCAACACGTTTTGCAAAACTTGGCTCGGTGTTCCAAAACTCTTCACACAAGCAAAACAGACACAACACTGGGAAATAAAACATTCACATCTATGTCAAATTGAAACTCTGCTATCAAAACCTAATAATCCTTTGTCAAAATGTCACTCTGATGACAAAATGATACCCACTTGCATCATATGAATACACTGTCAGATCAGCAGCAACACACTAGTCTGCTTTATATAAAACACAGCAGTCTTTTGTTTTCACTGTTTTTATTCAGTTCCACAGACGGAAAGTTTTCACAACAACCAAAAAGTGAAATACTCAAAATCATTACATCACAGTAGTGTATTTTACAGTACAGTAAATTTAGTTAAAGCAAAAATAAAACAAAAATAAAACAAACAATATACTACTGTAAACACCGAAAAACACAATTCTGCACAAATGGGCTTTCGGATCCTGCCGTCTGTTTGCGTCCACCCCCATTAGGTCTTCTAGACATTCTGTAGAAAAATGCAACCACAAATTGTTATTGTTTGCTTCTTTTTTACAGTACTGAATATACTGTATTTTACTGTATTTACCATACACAGTACTGAAGCATCTCAACACATTATCAGGGCATTTTTCACAAAACTACCACTTTTGTTCGAAAAGGAGCATTAGCCACCCTGCAATACAGTACATGTGATACGGTAACGTCATATCGTACAGTACTGTAAATACTCTAGATACAGTCTGGGTAGAGTAGAGAGTTGAAGACATACCTGTTTTCCAGTCAGAATGTCCTCATTATGGATGAAACTGTGAAACGGCTTAGATTAGGGTGGACTCTCTGCCCAGCTTCCCTCATAGTCAGGCCATGGTTTATGACATGGTCCACCAAAGTTGCTCTTATGTCATCCGAAATAATGGTCCTTGCATGGCCTCTTCGACCACGTCCTCCTCTCTCTCTCTGTCTTCCTCTTCCTCTGCCTCTAGCTCTCCCTGCCTCCATGCTTGCAAAGTTCTCAAAATGGTTTAACTGAGGTCTTTTTGTATCTGGCTGATTGGTGTTCAGTTTTCTAAGTAAGTGTTTTCCTGTGTGTGTCGAAGTGCTTTCAATAAAGCAATGTGTGTTGTATTTTGAATAGATGTGTTTTCCCAATGGTACCCTGAGATTTTTGAACTAATTGTCTTATGTAGGAAATAGTGTGTAGTGTGCAGCAGCAAGTGTCTTGCAGAAAGGGGCAAGTGTGTTACAGAATTTCAACTAAAGTGCAAAGCAGCGCTTTTGTTTAAGGTATGGTTACACTTTGTTTAAGGTATAGTAACAACAACTTCAAGTTACGTTACTTTGGTTTAAGCAAGTGTCTATAGTGTTAAAGCAACTGGCAAAAACTGTAAGGGGGAACATTGTGTACTGCGGATGTTGTGGTTTGTACTCAGATTTATGGTTGAGTCTGTTTTCCTCTGTTTTTCACAACAAACAAAGACCTTGTCTCAAGCAGTCGACATACAACGACTCTGAAGTTCTTCACAGAGAAACAGACATTAAACTTCTGTGTTAGCTCGTGTCTCTTCCTCTATTCTGACGGTCACAGTCAACGGCAGTGTTACGTCCTCTTGGTGGAAATCGAGGGACTTAAGGATGGTAACAACAACAACCTCTGAGTATCAAGCAGATACAGTAGAGAGAAGAGAATCTGATTCACTTTCATCTAAATTGTAAATTTGCACGAAATAAATGTAACAATGAAACAGTATTACAAACCTGAAAGAATTAAAAAAAAAATCGCTTTACCAAATCTAAACAGGGCACCAGCTAATACTGGTAAAAGTCAACTGAAGAGCTGCCACGGTTCACCAACTGTCCTCAACGTCCTAACAACAGAGAAGCAAACAAATGCTTTTATTTCTGAAGGTACCAAATGATGAGAGTCCAGTCTGCAGTTTAAACAAACCAGTGAGCAGCATGGCCAGAACGTACTGGCAGTCATGTTTGCTGTGTGATACAAAAAGAGAGGAGGAAACACTTACTGTCATTCTCTGAATCTGAAAGAGATGTGATATTAAGTCCGTTTGTTTGGGTTCTTCTTTAACCAGAGTCGTATCTCATCAGTCTTGCTCCTCAAACAGCAAACTGTGAACTAAAGAGGAAGCAGCTGCTTGCTAACAGGAGACCTACGGTTAGCTGGACCAATGTTGAACGATGCTGATCATGTGATGTAACTTAACCTCTCTGAAGGATGGAACAAAAGAGAGAGTATTTCAGTTCCTCTTCCTGTGTGTCGCTGCAGAAAAGGATGTGGTCCTTCATTGTGTGGCATAAAAAGTTCAAGAGAGTGTACAAACTCAGATGAGTTTGGGGTTCAACACATCTTTGTCTGTGTTTCACAAGTGTTAAGATGACTTAGAGACATTAAGATGGGATGTGAAAAAGAAGTGTCTAACCTCAAATGTGACAAAGAACAACAAAAGCAAGGCAGAACTACAGAACAAAAAAATAACCTCAATGTAAGTTCTGCAGGAAGGAGGCTGCTTATGTTTGCATGTTGTCTTCAATACGATAACACTTTTTCTGCCCTGCAGCCTCTCCAGAACATCTGGAGATGACCACTTATGGTCAACGAGGCATCAGAGAGGTGAAGAGAGACAAAAAAGAGAAGAATTTTAACCGTAACAGTTCACTAATCAATGAATTACTTTAACTGTGGACGTCCATGGTCCAGCACCCCCTCTTTGGTCACAGGGTCTCTCTTGATGTGTGATTACTGGGCACAAATGTACATGTGTAGTCCATAGATGAGACCGGTCAATCATCAGTATATTGAAGTTTGTAACATCTGGGCAGCTCATTAACCAACCGGGTATTTGGTAAACTATCATTCTTGGCTACATAAGAACAATCAATAGGTTAAAAGAACAAAATCCAGATACAAGTATGATAATGGTGTAGAATGAGTAACCTGCGATACTCTTCAGGGTTAGCGAGAGTACCTACAAAGTTGGACAGTGGCTATGGGTCAAATTAGGAATTTGCCTTTTACCTTTTCTCAACTAATAGTACAGCATGTGCCTCTCATTGAGTTCAGGATAACAAATCTAGGCTCACCTCCCTTACTGTGAGAGAGTGAAATTCCCATTAGTTAGCATCTATTTCACCTTCAGTACAGGAACAGCCTGTGCTGTTAGCTATAGTCTTCAGTGGCAGACTCTGGTGCTCTTGTGTTTTATGTTCTTTTTAAAATAGGGCTCAAGGCTGAAACGCTCCATGTAGCCAGAGGCAGAGAGATGTTCAAGGGCACCGTCACGTCTAAAGGTTTGTGTTGTATGAATGAGGACACAGACGGTGGACATGGAGGTTGCGATTCACGTTTCTGTGCTGCCTTTTGTCACCCCACTTTGAGCTGTTGTGAGGGTAATGTTCAGAAGCAGTGGGTCGGTGTGATGCTCTGGCATATAAAATGTTAAAGAGCCAACTGCCACATACTCATCCATTAAGAGTTGGTTCAGAGCTGATGCCTACTGGTGGAGAGGAGGTTTCTCAGGGAAGGGTCACCCCAAACACATGAACAAGCAAACAGGGGGGCACACAGTGAAAGAGATGCCACCAACAGAAAGACCCAGCCACCACCACTTTAGGCTCTCAGCTTCTGAAATACAGTGAGTGGGAGTCCACACAAAGAATTATCAGAGAACACTATCAAGCCAAGCAGAAAGTGCTCGACAAGAAAGTTGGCCTGGTTCACTGAAACCAACAACTATGCCCAAAACGTCTCTGAATATAAAATACACCTAAAGTGAAGTACGCCAAGGGGAAAAGCAGTTAAAAGGCTCAGAGATCTACGGGCAAATGGATTCCAGAGGCAGATCAGGTAAAAAGACAAAGCAGGGACAAACAACGGAGACGGCAAAGCCAAAGCAAAAAGGCCAAGCCAAAAAGGAAGTATTTACAAAGGCAAAGACCAAAAAGGGGCAATCCAACAAGGCAAAGCAGCAGCGTGTGGAAATGTGTCAGCAGCCACGCAGTGTAGCTTCCAGCATGGCAAGTAGACCCCAACAACTCTGATAGGTAGTATTTGGTCTCAGGAGAGGTGAAGCGTGCAGGAAATAGCACAGTCAACAGTAGTGGTCTGTGAACAATGAAGTTGTACAGGACTGGACTCGCATAGAAAACCTGCAACACTCATGGAGGTCAGGAAACCTGGAACAAGGGATGCATGTGCTCAGAGTCAGGGAAGAGCCTAGCAAACAAAACAACTTCCTGTTTTTATAGTGACTCAGTAGCTAATTGGTTGGTGACTGACCAATCAACAGCTCACAGCAACAGACCTGAATAGACAGAGGGAAGCATCCCGTCTGCTACATATTCATGGGTTAAGGTTCTCCAAGAAGAAGGCCTTGAGGATGGAGTTTTCTTCAAAGCCTCCTGGAAGTAAACATGCTTCTGATGCATTTAAAGTGCTCCCAGGAATTTTTTATCTGACTAGCTTCAACCACTGATGTGGCCTCAACAGTAGGAGAAGAGAATTCTACGAGAGCTTTGACGGAGCTCTTTGTAGTCATCCCTGATACTGGAAGGCTGTGACTGTATAAACCTATGGACAGCTTTAGAGTTGGTTTACAGTTTATAGAGAAAATAATCATTCCGGAAATTGTGATTATACTCTTAGGACCTCATATGTTTCCATGTACACAACATTATCTTCAGAAACCAGTTTCATTCTTTTGTTCTTTGATGGTTTCAAACAAGTATTGGTCATAAGAAAGACAGTTTTAAATGGAGATTGTTTTTAGCCACATGTCTCTTTCAGGCTGTGGAACAGGAAATAACCACAGTCCCTCCTTTTTTGCCACTAATTTACATTTCTGATGCAACCGTTGAACCAAGTTCAAACCTGCAGTTACTTCCTCCTCTGAAACATTTTTACATCTGAAACATTTTTAATGTTGCGTCGTGAAGCAGTTCCTCAGTGCAGCTACAAACAAGTAAGTAGGCTCTAACCATTTGTATTCACTGTAGATATTTTACCTGACTGATGGTAGGTCATTCATTCAGATCATGAAATCAGATCAGATCAAACGTTTTCAGCTTCGCGCCTTAAGCGCTCAACGTTAACGTGGAACATCTCTTCTCGACTCTGGACTCGTGGTTGTTCAGCGTTGGTTAATAAATGTCAGGATAATAAGAGCAATTTACGTTCTTTCTACGTAATTTTCCATCTATATTTGTTTGGATTGATCACAGAAGTAAAGTAGCTGCTGTGTATTTGTAGTAAAGCACACGGATTATTGGCTGCTGCACTTAAATGGGAAACAAAGATGTCACCATGAAGCCACACAGTTGGTTTTCATTAGTGTGCTCAAACAAACATCTAAATCTGTTGTTTGAATGTTTTCTTTCCACCAGTCTGAAAGAAGACGTTATAGAAGCAGAAGAGACAAAAACCTGAAAACTGACTTGACCCATCAAAAAACATGGATTTAACCTCTAGTGTCTTCTTAAAGTCTTCAGATCTTCCAGTAATGATCTTCTTCAGTATTTTAGCTGCAGCTTCAGTATCACTGAGTGTTACTTTGTTTTCATGTTCAATTTGGATCAACGGTCGACTGACCAATAGACTTCTAATGACTAAAATAAAAGCTGAAGGAGACTGAATTAATCAGCATTAAAAGCTCTTCCAGTAGAATTAGTGTGTAACCGTAACATGTCTGTAGGGTCTATGACCACAAATGATGTGGATTTTATTCTGATTTGTTTTGTAGTCTGCTCCTCTTCCTCGAATTAGTCAAAGTCTGACAATTCCTCCCTCTTCTTGGAGCAGCTCCAATAATATTTCCTCATGTTTCCTTGTTCCCTCTCGTTTAGATCTCTACATTGAAGATGGATGTAACCAGCATGTGGTGAAGTGTGAGAGCTGACAGGCTCCATTCACTGTAGAATCACATGTTGTTCAGATCAGAGCTCAGACTAGTTTCACTTCTAGCAAACAGAAACTCACACAGTCATCTACACTGAGAGGTGAAATGGAGCAGAAAGGAGTTCAGCTGGACAGAGAACCCTTCTCTTGTTCCATCTGTCTGGATCTACTGAAGGATCCTGTGACTACTTCCTGTGGACACAGCTACTGCATGAACTGTATTAAAAGCCACTGGGATGAAGAAGACCAGAAGGGAAGCTACAGCTCTCCTCAGTGCAGGAAGACTTTCACACCGAGGCCTGTCCTGGAGAAAAGCACTATCATAGCAGAGTTAGTGGAGCAGCTGAAGAAGACTGGACTCCAAGCTGCTCCAGCTGATCACTGCTATGCTGGACCTGAAGATGTGGCCTGTGATGTCTGTACTGGGAGGAAGCTGAAAGCCTTCAAGTCCTGTTTCAATTGTCCGGCCTCTTACTGTGAGAAACACCTCCAACCTCACTATGATGCAATTCCATTAAAGAAACACAAGCTGGTGGAGCCCTCCAAGAAGCTCCAGGAGAACATCTGCTCTCGTCATGATGAGGTGATGAAGATTTTCTGTCGTACTGATCAGCAGACTATCTGTTATCTCTGCACAATGGATGAACATAAAGGCCATGAAACAGTCCCAGCTGCAGCAGAAAGGAGAGAGAAGCAGAAGGAGGCGGAGGTGATGCTACAAAAAATCCTGCAGGGAATCCAGGAGAGAAAGAAAGATGTGGAGCTGCTTGGACAGGAGCTGAAGGCCATCAATGGCTCTGCTGATAAAACAGTGGAGGACAGTCAGGAGATCTTCACTGAGATGATCCGTCTCATCCAGAAAACAAGCTCTGATGTGACGCAGCTGGTCAGATCCCAGCAGGAAACTGAAAAGAGTCGAGTCAAAGATCTTCAGGAGAAGCTGGAGCAGGAGATGACTGAGCTGGAGAGGAAAGGCTCCGAGCTGAAGCAGCTCTTAAACACAGAGGACCACAACCAGTTTCTACACAACTACCCCTCACAGCCACCACCCAGTGAGTCTACACACTCATTCAGCATCAAGATTCGTCCTCTGAGGAACTTTGATGATGTGAAAGCAGCTGTGACAGAGACCAGAGAGAAACTACAGGACATTCTGAGAGAGACATGGACAAACATCTCACTGACAGTGACTGAAGTGGATGTTTTACTGTCACAACCAGAGCCAAAGACCAGAGATGAATTCTGGAAATATTCACGTAAAATCACACTGGATTCAAACACAGCACACGTCAAAATGTTATTATCTGAGGGGAACAGAAAAGTAACAAGAGTACTTCGTCATCATTATTCTTATCATCCAGACAGGTTCTTGTGTTTGTATCCTCAGGTCTTGAGTAGAGAGAGTCTGAGTGGACGTTGTTACTGGGAGGTGGAGTGGAGAGGAGAAAGAGTTTATGTAGCAGTCGCATACAAGAATATCAGCAGAGATTTTTCAGATGAAACTATGTTTGGAAACAGTGACAAATCTTGGTCATTATATTGTTCCACAGACGGTTATACATTTTACTACAACAAAGTCAGAACCGACGTCTCAGGTCCTGTTTCCTCCAGAGTAGGAGTGTACCTGGATCACAGAGCAGGTATTCTGTCTTTCTACAGCGTCTCTAAAACCATGACTCTCCTCCACCGAGTCCAGACCACATTCACTCAGCCTCTCTATGCTGGACTTGGTTTCATTGGTTGTGAAGGCACTGCTGAGTTCATTAAAGTCAAATAGACAGAATTCATTTCAGAAACCGTTGGTTAAAATGTGTCTTTTAGTCTCCGGGCGACTTCATTTGTTGTTGTTCGCTTGATGTTCAACTTTGTTTAGGTGATGCTCCTTCCTTGGTCTGTTTAGCCACGGAGGCTCTCACTGCTCACCATGACTTTTATTCAACTAAACTGACATTTGTCCAAGTCCTGACTTTAGAAAGAAAGAAATCAACAATTACATCTCCACTGATTGGTTTGGAGACCACATGTTGTTGTTGTTATTCGAATGGATGAACAGACGAGCTCATGTCAACTGTAGTGATCATGATCATCATCAATCAGGACATCAGTCATTATTTGATTGTACATAGCTGATATTCTGAGTCCAACTAACTGATTGTGTGGATGAAGTGAATCTGTGAATCATGAAATCACTGAACAAGAGTCATTTATCAGACTTTACTGATTTAATGGGAGAACAAACTGAAGCTTCACATGACGAATAAAGCTGCTGTTTGTCACACATGAAGAAATGACCGTCTCCTGTCTTTATTCCAGGATCTCAAACAAAGGCCGTGGAGAAAATGTGGAGCTAATATGAGAGTATAACTGAGGCAGTTTTCCTCCTGAAACACCACAAAGTACAGAGTTGATGTTTAGAGCAGAAGAACGTTTGTCAGTCAGTCAACTCTCTTCAATGAAACAGCTCAGTCACAGAGAAATGAGAAGACTTTCTGTCACGTCGTGATTTTTACAACCCAGATTTAGTTCTTGATCTCAGTGGATAAACAGGTTTCATTCCACGAGACTTAAAACCTTGAAAAGACTCCAAATGAAGTGGGTGAAGTTTGGTGGTGGACACGTTTAGTTCTCAGCAAACTGAAGATAGTAGATATGGTGAAGACGTGGACTTGATGATGATTTATGGGACATCTGACTGAACTGTACTCTCAGACCAGCGTTAGCTTTGAAAAACATCCTGACAAATAATTTGTTGTGTGCATCATATGAAATGATTTGCACACAACAACAATGAGCAGCCACACATGTGGTTAGGGGCTTTGTTCAAGTGGAGGAAAGGTGTTGGAATTATAAGCATTTTATACATAGTCCTTGATTTTCAGCAGGGACTTAAAAGCCCTTTCATGGACAGATGTGAGATATTCCTTCATTACTTCTTCATCAGTTAAGCAGATAAAATGACTGAATTAACTCCCAGTGTGTTACTTGATTTGGAAATTGTTGCTGCAAAGTCAGAAGATGTATTTAAAGGAGCTCCAGTGAAACTGGGCTTGTAATTCCTCCAGTTTGTATGTGAATATCCTCAAATTAAGCTGAGAGTCTGCACTTTAATCCCAGATTGATTATAGAACTGCAACTTGAACATGAAGTATGCCTTTTCCAAGCTTCCAAGCTTCGGCATCTGGAATACAGCCAAAGGTTGGCTTTTCCAACCTTAGTTGGCTGGAAACCATGGACAAACGGTTACAGAAGATGAATGAATGAAATGTTCAGCATGAAGATCTAAGCTGTCTCTACCCAGCTGGCCTTAGTCAGATGGGTCCCTCCATATGATCTGGGTTCTGCTCAATGTTTCTTTCTGTTAAAAGGGAGTTTTTCCTTGCCACTGTTGCCTTCAGGCTTGCTCTGGGGGTTTCAGGCTGGGTTTTGTAAAGTATCTTGAGTCGATTTGTATTGTTACTGACACTATATAAATAAAATTGAATTGAATTAAAAGCCTTGAGTGGATTCTTAGCTCTGATTTCTCAGTAAAATGAAGGAGCTGATTGACTCTTTATAAACTCTACCACCTCTATATGTAGCCTTGTGATCCACCAGCATATTCGTTGTAACTATGGATGTCCTCATTGGTTTTAGGGTGGTTTTTGTCTGTCTCTATGTGTTAGCCCTGATATAGACTGGAGACCTGTCCAGGGTGTACCCCGCCTCTCAGCCAATGACAGCTGGGATAGGATCCTAGAGTCTGTTGGCTTGTGACTACCATATTGTTCTATATCACAAAAACAGTTTAGCAATGCAGGTCACAAACCAACAGAGTCCACGATGGTGTCTACCTCATGAGCTCCTCTTTATCTCACTGCTCTAGGGTCTACGTAGGGTCTGGGCTGTCTCTGTAGCTTCTGCGTCAACTTAACGCAGACGTCGAAACTGCCTATTACACTTGTTTACACCGTTAGTATTCTGTAGTGAGGAGCACTTAGATCAGATCAATAGTTAAGGTTATGAATGTTAGAGAATAATTTCTCTTCCCTATAGAAAGTTTGTGTGGTTTCTGTTAGATTACTGCTGGTGTCAGTTATCTGCCCTATTTTCTCTTTGAGGAACATGCCATGGCCATGGTCCCTCTTTGGCGTCTTCAATCTCACTCTCTGGCTGTCTACACACACCGCTGTAGAGTTCGATGATAACGTCCTCCGTTCCTGGAAGACACTTTGTATTTCCTATGTACAGCACTTTGTTTCAGCTGTGGTTATTTTTAAAGTGCTTTATAAATCGTCACCCTGTTAAAATAATCGCCTAACTCATTTTTTCAAGTTTTTCAGGAAACACAAAAACTTCACCAAAAGTGGCACACATTTGATATAAGCCATCATCTTAAAGGGGTAAAATCACATGATCTGATCAACTGAGGATGTAGGCATTTTTACCATAGGTGGCTGGCGTCATGAGGAGATCATTTAGTCAAAAAAAAAAAAAATAAATTTTGACAAAAAATTACTTATGATTATGATAATGATTATTTTAACAGTGTGACAAAATAAAGTTGAGTTGAGTTGAGTTGAGTAGGGTGGCTCCATGCGCTGACTGGTTAATGAGGCTGAGAGGGGAGCAAAGCAGCACATTCACCATCATGATTGCCAGCATGGAGCATCTCATCCTGCTACACTTCTTTCTGTTTCTAAAAAATACAAACAACCAGTAAAACTGCTAGTACTACTACTGCTATCAGTCCATCATGTTGGCTTCTTCTTCCTCCAGTCTCTGGTCCTGGACTCAACGTTGGTCTCTGAGTTTGAGGCTGATCAGCAGCTGCTGGAAAGAACATCAAAGTATTAGTTGACACTTTTTCATGTTTTCAAAAATCAGTCAGTGTATAAAAGGCTATTATTGGAAGTGTGCCCATAGCCCCTCCTTCCTGCTGCCACCGGAAGTGACAGCAGCATCACCTGAAGAAGCAAAAGATAAACTATAGCCAGCAGCCATGCTAAGAAGTTTTCCTGTGCCTCTTTAATCACCTGAAATTACTTGGTGTTTTTTTGAAGTGGGTTTTTGTGTTGACACTCCGAGTTAAGTTTATGACCAAACGTGAGTATCGTTCATGTCGCAATGTTTATTGCCTCGTTAACTGCCTCGGCAGTGATGTGCGTATTTCTCGCTGCCGTGACTGTTATCCCCACATTGTCTAAAAGGACAGGGTGAATTTCTGCAGCTGTAAAGTTGTGTATACGTAGCTGGTTGATATTCATACATGTAGTTGTTATTTTAATCCTTAATTGCTCGTTGAAAGTCGGACATGTGTGCCGCAGGGTGGGCGCTCGTTTCTATGCCTCGCATAGGCAGCAGAGGGCAGTGTTGTGCCATGTACCTCATGTTTATGTTATGTATTTGCTTAATTATTAATACATTGGAGGAAATTGTGTATAGGTTTATGTTTACTATTCATGCAAGAATTTACCAAGGTGGGAATAATATTATGTATTATTATTTCAGAACTGTGTACACGGATGTGTCAAAATAAAGCCCCCCCCCGCCTTGAAGAGACGCTGGTCTTCCATTCCTTTGTGTCCTGACCGACACCCCATCTTGGATGCTGTTACCTGAACGAATTAGCCCTTAGTCCCTTAGCTCCCTTACAGTCAGCATCTTTAAAAAGGACTTATAGTAACTTCTACTGTATCAACTTACCAGTAACGTTGAGTTCACATCTGCCAGAGCTGGAGCCATAATCTGTGTTCACGTCACACTGGTACAGACCAGAGTCATCAGTTCTGAGTCTGAGCACATGAAGTCTGATTCGTCCTTCTCTGAGGACGTCTTTGTCTCCCTGGACTCGTCCTGAAAACTGTTCATCCTGAGACTCTGACACCTCAACACCTTCATATACATCATATAGAACCAACTCCTTCTGATTGGTTATCATGCTACAGATGATAAACAGATATCTGTAGGAAGAGTCAGGTTTGGTGGTGAAGGTCCACTCCAGGGTGATGTTGTGGTTCTCCTCTGCCTGATAGGAGCTCTGTGTCACATTCACTTCAAATGTTGCTGCTGAGGAGACAGAGAGAGAAAGAGAGGAGCAGACACACTGAGAACTGGAACATGGGAGTCTTTCAACTCCATCATTGAAGACTGAGAATTGATTTGAACTTCATCAAGTCAATTTCTAAACTGACCACAGACACATGAGTTGAGGATGATGAGCAGCAGGATCCTGCAGATCATCTTCTGCCTGTGAGAGGAGACAGAGGTGAAGAGTCATGAACACATGAGGTCAAAGGTCACTCTCTGCAGATACAACAAGGACAATCTACAGTCTGACTTCATTCAGTCGTTCCAACATCTGATCCTGTTCTTCATCCTGTTTGTTCCAAACCACCGACCAAAGAACTTTCTGACTAAACTCCATCAACTCCAACCGCTGCAGTGGAAGCAGTCACTAGAAAAACCTGCTGTTTGTTGAAGTTTTCTCTGATCAACAAATGTGTTTCTGTCACTGATGCACTAAAGAGAAATCTTCAAGTTCCAGATCAGGTTCTGTTCACCATGGATCAACAGTAAAAGTTTAAAAGAACATTTATTTACTGCATTTAAAAATAACATTTAAAACAGAGAGCATGTGAAATGTTGTATCTTCAAATAAAGTGTTTCTGTTTATTTCAACTATGAGAACATGAATAAAGCCTTTGTTTCATTATTGCTGCTGTTGGGACCTGAACCTAGTGGTGAGCTATGGAAGCTCACCATGCATAACCAAGTTAACCACATGTTTGTATTTGTGTTGGGAACAAAGGGAAGCCCTGGAAACCTCAAGTCCCACAATCCTCCAAGTGTGAAAACTAACCCAACAGTTCACTGGCAGACAGTAGCATGTGAGGTCATCAGGTCATATAAAATGTGCTGTTTGGCCTTTGTTCTCTCTCTTACACTCTTACTCTCTCCCCCACTCCAACTCCACACCTCCCCGGTGGAGACCTCCAGCTGCTCAGCTTCAGCTGGGTGCCAGGTAGTGTAACCGATGCTCAGTTATACTCAGTAACTGGCTGGTTCAATAAACCCCTCGACTCTGCGTTGTGTTGAAAATGATGGTCGGGAGTCTTGTTTATCGTGGTTTTTCAGTTTCTTTATTCCTGCACAACACAGCATACAGTGGTCAGTCATAAATCGGTAGGCTCGGTACGTGAGTCTCAGACACGGCACTCAAGCGCGGCTCTCATAGAATGGCAACGTAAGGTGACTAAATTGTATAAAGATATAACAGAAAAATATGTACCTGCACAACACAGCATACAGTGGTCAGTCATAAATCGGTAGGCTCGGTACGTGAGTCTCAGACACGGCACTGTAAAACGTACAGCAAGCTATGTTAGCACTGTAGCTTCCTCGCTAGCTTACTTCAAAAGTGCATTAGGTTGTTGTAACAAGTCGAACAGCACATTCTTAATACTTTATATTGACAGTTCCACAAAGCACAGTAATTACATATTGCACCAGTAACCATACAGGTATTAATACATAGTATTTGTGCCCAGTGCTGTGATCTGCAACGTACCTCAAGCGCGGCTCTCATAGAATGGCAACGTAAGGTGACTGCCAGAAGTATTTATTACTAGAGAGGGCGCTAATGAGCCAAACCAACCATAAATGTGCTGCCACAAACAAGTGGAATTTAAAACACTGTATACACCGTTACAGTAGCATGCTAACAAAGAGCAGCTATTTCAGGCCTGTTCTCCTTACAGCAGCGATGCGAGATCCTGCTTGAGGAATCTGCACCAGCTCTTTTAGCCAACAAACAGGAGGTTTGCAGGCTAAACCCCCGAACAACAGGAGCCACGGCTAGTTAGCACCGAGCTGCAAACAAGCCACTTCAAAGGACTTCAAAGAGCGGCTGGTTTCCCTCCAAAATCTGCCATCAGGAACACACAGCAAAGACTTCCAACTTTTCCAGCTCGGCCCTTCTATCAGGAACTGCCAACTAAAGGAGCAACACACCAGAAATTGACTTCTCCACCAAATCTGGTAGTATGACCTGGGCCTAGTCAAGCTAAGCTAAACATTGAACTCTTAACATTTGATTTGATGTGATATTTGTTTGAGTCATTGTGATCGTAAGGTTATAATAGTGATTTGATGTTAGTGTAGGTTATGCAACACAGAGACTCAGGGTGTCTTGCATGCTAAACTAACCATTCTTCCTCTAACCTGGCATCTTGTAAAAGTCTTATCACATTCCACACAGGCATTCAGCCAGCACATGGTCTGAGTGTCCCTACTCAGCAGCCATCTTGTTTCCTTTGTGTTCAAGGCCTCAAGGTCCCAGCGGCCATCTTGATACACCAATGAGATACCAATGGAGGCTGGTCTATGGATGAGAATGGAGTGGGAGATAGTATCAAATGCTGCAGTTAGATCAAGGAGAATGAGGAAAGGAGTCCTGAATCAGCAGCCATAAGGAGGTCATTGGTGATTTTTAACAGAGCTGTTTCTATGCTGTGTAAAGGGCGAAAACCAGATTGAAATTGTTCATATAGGTTATTGTCAGAGAGGTGGGCATGGACCTGAGATGCAACTGTTTTTTCAAGAACTTAACATAGAAAGGAGATAGGACGGAGGTTACTGAAATTGTTGGGGTCTGCACCAGTTTTCTTGAGTATAGGGGTGACTGAGGATGATTTGAGAGACGAAGGGACAAGACCAGAGGTGAGAGAGGGCCTGTGTACTAAGGCACTCAACTGGAACCCCTCCGCTGTGCCTCCACTCCCTGCTGTCAGGCCCGGCCTTCTCTTCTCTCCCGCTGCCCGCTCCCGGCGGCGCTCCTCGGCAAAAATACACTTTACCCCTTGCCCCAAAAACAGGCCGCCGACTAAGCCCCTGTCCTCTGAGCATGTAAAACCATCTTCACAAAACTACCCCGACTCCTCACCGTCATCGTCGGCCATCAAACACTCCATCTCCCAAGCCACTTCTCCTCCTCCAGCGGCTGCCCCAACTCCTCTTTTCCCTCCTACGGCGCTGATTCTCGGCGACTCGCTGGTGAGAAACACCCGTTTCTTCAATGCCATTACCCACTGCATTCCCGGGGCCACAACACAAACTTCCCAGTCTCTTAACGTCACTTCCATCGTCCATCACAAAGATAAATTGTCCATATTGGCACATGTGACACCAGTCGCCGACACTCGGAGTTTACGAAAGCCAATTTTATTGGTCTGTTGGATCTCCTCAGCAGCAGCGGAAAATCCATTTTCATCTCCGGCCCTATTCCCACATGGGGCCGCGGCCCTGAGCGTTTCAGCCGCCTTCTTTATCTTCACACCTGGCTGCAGTCAATGTGCGGCTTATTCAAGATTAACTTTATCCATAACTTCGACTCCTTTTGGTCCCGACCAATGTTCCCTATAAGCTGCGCGCTTGCGCAATCGCGCACTGCTCGCACTTTCTCCGCGCACAAGAAAATATATGCAGCGCATAAAATAAAATCCAACATGAACTGTAAATTAAATAAATTGTTTATTTGTTTATAAATTATTTGTTTATGTACTATTTTGCAATGTAACTCAGTGAGTGACAGGTGTCCAGCCAATGATATGATGCGGTTCACTTACGCTGCCAATCCATTGACAGTAGGTGCCCTGCCCATACGCGCCGCGGTGCCGGTGTTTTGCTGGTTAGCTAGGTAACAGTGCGGCGGAGTTAAGGCAGTGGCGCATCCTACCACCAAGACAAAGTAAAAATTAAATGTGATTCTTTTAAGATGGAATGGCTGTCAGAGTATATGCAAACAGAAGAACAAGTGGTGAAACTGGGTGAGATTTTTTCTTTTCTGAGAGAGAAAGGTCTGCTCTGCAAAACATGATGTTTACTAGTTGGCGTTGCCAACCGTCCCTTGAAAAACAGAATCATCCCGTATTTAGAAACAAAAGTAGTGTCAATGGAATGAATGAATAACAGGACGGTTTATATGAACATTACAGTAAACTTATTCCCAGGCCGTCCCTGCTCTGTGACCAATAAGCTGACAGCAGGAATCCTGCTCATCTCATTGGTCGAGGTACTGTTGCTTGTGAAGAAGATACCAGAAGACAACAAAGCAACAACTTTGCCTCACACTTTCTGTTTGCACAACTTACAAGAGGAATGTTCTGCTTTGTATTGTTTTATATTGATTTATACAGTTTTAAGTTAAGCAGGACAGGTTTCTGTTTAAGAAAGATATTTATTTTATTCTGTTAATTTTAATATTTTTTTAATACAGGGTTTATTTTATCTCTGAAAGGTGTACATGTGTCAGTTCTTCCAGAGCAGGACTCTTCCTCACCCAGACAACAGCAGGACCCTCACACTGACATATAACATACTACACAGCTCATGAACAATAAGATTTTTGTCTTTTTCATGTTAAGTGGGCCAAATCACTTATATTAAAAGTAATGGAAATTACTGCTATAATGGGATTCTTTTAATAAACCATGTAACTTGCTATGATCTCGGGTTTTGGACAGGTGTGATACTGGTGTGTGGCCTCAGTATGCACGTGTGATGTTACTCACAGTGTCCACAGTGTACTCACAGAGTTTTTGTGTATGCTCAGACACATGAAAAATTAGAGGGAACATTGGTCCCGACCCTCTCTTTTTTCACCTGACGGCCTCCATCTAAACAAATCCAGGAGTCGCTTGCTTGCAGCTAACATACAGCATGCCGTATTATATCAGCTGTCCATCCGTGCGTGACCACGATCATCATTACTATCACCTGGCCTCTTAGCACCTCCACCCCTGCCCACCCAATACAACCGAGCACCTTTAATTAATGCTGACGCCCTCTCATGGCTACCCATCCTCCGTTTTTTCGTGGCTACTCTTCCTCGCCCTCCTCTCTGTGTGAGTCAGCAGTTACTACTGATCTCACTAGCTCCCCCTCTAGGCCATCTTCGTGCAGCACATTCCCTATCTGCACCATTGTATCCTCCAGCAGGACAGTTTTGTCTTCATTTAGACGATTTTCTGTTAACCCCAACAATCTTGTTCTAACCTTGATCTAACTATGATCTCACTACTGCACAGCTTCCTCCCTCTCCTGGCTAAACCATATTCAAATTTGGACTTTTTAATATCCACTCTCTCTCCAGTAAAGGACTTCTACAGGATTTCATCAGTGACCACTAGGGTGACCAGATGTCCTGCTTTGTGTGGGACAGTCACGCATTTTCATTACTTTTCACACGTTCCGCAAATTGAGACGTTGTCCCGCATTATTGACAGTTAGACTCCAGTTTTGAAATGCATGTTTTATAATCTGGCATTTATCAAATGGCTATTTGGAGAAAGCAGTGAGGGCTGTCATCAGGGGTCGGGGCCGGCTGTTTGATCATGTCAATCAAACTGGGACGCGGACGCAGGTTAAGGGCGCGCCCACCAACAACAAACAATGCAAATCAGATCAGAATGGCATGCAGCGCGAGACATGGAGGGAAGCACAACCTGTACGACTGAGAAGAGGAAATGCAGCTATAATAAAGACTGGGAAACTATCTATCCCTGGGTGAAACCAGTGCAAGGCGACTCTGGTAAAGTTTGCTGTGAAGTTTGCTTGAGTCATTTTTCCGTTTCACACGGAGGTGAATACGACGTGAAACGACACAGACAATGCGAGACAAAATGTGTTGCTAAACTTGGGAACTTGGGAAAGTTGCATTTAAACAAGTTTATATATATATATTTATATTATAAAATATATTTGTTAAGTTTTTATTTGCAGGCTGTTGTGCTGCTGAATCAATCAGATGGCAAAGCATAGTTGCTATAAGCAAAGGTGCAGAATAGAAATGTTTATTTTTTCTTTTAGTTCTTTTAGACTACCTTGATGCACTGGTATCTGCATTGTCCCACATTGTCCCACACAAACGCAGTCTTTGTCCCACGTCTGGTGAATTGGGATCTGGTCACCCTAGTGACAACAGGTATGATGTCTTATGCCTAACAGAGACATGGCAACAACCAAATGACTTTTCCCAGCTGAATGAAGCATCTCCTCCCGGGTATGTTTACACCAGTCAACCCCGTGCCATTGGACGGGGGGGATGTATTGCAATAATTCACCGCAAGAAATGGAAAATCTCGTCTGTCTCTAGCCCAGCCCACCAGTCATTTGGATCTCTGGTCATTCAACTGAACGGAACTTCTCCTACTATAATAGCCACTGTTTACCGTCCGCCTAAGCCCAACACTGATTTCAGTGTTCCTTAGTACACAGGCCCAACACTGCTGATCATTGTTAACCGTTTGTTAACCTGTTTGTTCCAAACCACCGACCAAAGAACTTTCTGACTAAACTCCATCAACTCCAACCGCTGCAGTGGAAGCAGTCACTAGAAAAACCTGCTGTTTGTTGAAGTTTTCTCTGATCAACAAACGTGTTTCTGTCACTGATGCACTAAAGAGAAATCTTCAAGTTCCAGATCAGGTTCTGTTCACCATGGATCAACAGTAAAAGTTTAAAAGAACATTTATTTACTGCATTTAAAAATAACATTTCAAACAGAGAGCATGTGAAATGTTGTATCTTCAAATAAAGTGTTTCTGTTTATTTCAACTATGAGAACATGAATAAAGCCTTTGTTTCATTATTGCTGCTGATCATTGTTAACTGTTAGAAGATAGAATTATTAGTCAAGTAGAACAATCAGAGCTCATGACCTCCATGGAAGAAGTTATTAAGAACTAGAAAATTCCTGCAGGAAATTTTGAGAGTGACTCGAGGGCTGCTGCCGGGGTTATTAAAAAAAGAAAAGGAAAAAGAGGTTAGCATTACCATTACTAATGTTGGCATTACCATTTGCCACGCTACTGCGCGGCGCTGACACACTAAACTAGGCTAAGGCTAGAGATTAGCACAGTCACGCACACACACAATAGAAAACATTCAGCTCAGATGTACACACAGAGCAAACAGAGTGACAGTCACCTCAAAAAATGTCTTGCTTTACCTCTCTGTTACTGCCTGTCTGTCTTTTACCCTCTCTCTGTCTCTTTCTTTGTTATTTACTTAAATAAACTGAAATTAACTGCCAAGGACTACAAAAATGGCTGCAGCTGTGGCCCTGGCCTGAGGCTGCCATGGTGACTTTGCTGGTTGCCATGACTACTCACAGACACAGGAGAGGAGAAGGAAGAAATTTTGATTTTTTGCCCTCTGACAGTCCTCGCATTTGGGCTCACTGAGGCAAAACCAAAGCTCACATCAGAAAAAAAAAAACAGACAGTGATTGGCAGGAGAAGTTCCCGAACACACTGATGTAATTTTGGTGTCTCTGGAGTAAATATTGTGGAAACTGTGGCGAGTATAAGAAGAGGGTGGATTCAGCTTTCCTCGAAAATCAGCTTCAAATTTTGAATGGGGAGTTAATGGGCAGTTGGAGATGAAAAAATGTCTCGTCTTAGGCGAGCACATTGTATGAATCAGGACAAGTTCCTCTACAAAAGTGGAAAAAAATCTAATGTCTACGATGTAAGATGTGCCCAGGAGCAGCGTGGAAAGAGAAAATTTTCAGTGAATTTCAGACAGCCTCTCTCACTCCAGCCTCTGAGGTCTCCCACTCTAGGCCGAACATTCCACGCAATACACACCCATTATAAACTCAGAAATTTCACATGATTGATCACGATGATTGACGAGTGATTGATCGAAAAGTATAAAAGATATCAAAAATCTGGTATTTTTATAGAGGACAAATTTACCTACATTTTGAAGTTCAAATGAAGTCTCAAGGTGAAATTTTGCGGGAGGAGATAGCTTTTGAAAATGCCCCTCAAAAGTGTCAGTTTTTTCGTTTTTTCGCAGTTTCCCATTCATTTCAATGGGACGATTTTCGCAGTTTTTCGCAAATAAATTCGCGAAAAATTCGTGGATTCCTTATAAAAGTAATAGCACACCGATCCCGATAAAGGCGCACGTTTTGATGTAATTTTTGTCGGTGTCGCCCCAAAATTGCGGGGCGAGTTTGAAATCGAAAAAAGGTACGGAAGATGAATAATATAGAAGAAACACTCAGAAGAACAATAGTGTCTCGTGCGTAGCCTCGAGTCACTAATAAAGTGGAACAGTGCTCAGTTACCAACATAGAGAAGATTCATCACTGTTCACCTAAAAACAATCTGAGAACACTGGAAACAACAAAGCCCCAACATGCCAAACCACAGAGACTCTGGCATCCGTCCAGAGATAGTATCTGTCATGACAGTGTGGTGACATATTTTAGGACATTTAGTGTGAACATTAATCAGTTACTGTTTCCTCAAGTCCAGACCAATCACATGTAGTATTTACCAGGTAAAGGTATGAATTACAGACTGCTCCACCAATGAGGTTTTGAATAGTGACATGATAATAATCTCTTAGATTTCCTTAATTTAAATAAATAATAATAACATCCTCCATCAAAAATAATCAATCTCTTTATTTTATCAGTTAAAGGTCCAGGTTGGTTTAGGACGGTGTCTGGGTCCAGAACCTAGTGTTTCTAAAAGGCTGCTGAACTGCAGTAGAAAGCAGCCCCTGAATGCATCCAAGCAGGAAGCTCCTTCAGTCTGTTGGTGCATTAAAACACCTTCCTGGACATAAAGCTAAATGAATGTAACAATAGGAACTTGTGAGTTCTGATCTGAAAGAGGATTTCAAGTCCTTCTTACTGCAACAAAGAAAAACTCATCTGTCCAACAACCTTCTCTGCATTGTTGTTTCACTTCATGTTTTCCACAGAGTGTAACAAGGACTTTAACTTGTTCCAGCAAAAGAAATGTAGCTTTGGAACTGAGACACTTCTGGTTCAACTAACTTATAAATAAACTAACTTATTTCTTCTTTCAGTCTACATTCTTTCTGCTCTGGATAGACGATGAAAACTATCACAACACCTCGTCTAAACCCACAGTGAACACAAAACATCCAGTTTTATCAATAAAATAAAAACTGACTCATCAAAAGAGGAAAGACACAAAAATAGTTAAGAACAAACTGCTGTTGTCTCCACCATGTTACGGCCTCACAATCCTCCATCTCCTCTCCTTGTGTGAGCACAAGTTTTCATAGTCGCTAGGATGTCTCAGTACTTGATATCATGAACACATGAGGTAATATGCAAGCTTAGTTGAAGGCTGCATTCCAGCCATCCATGCCACACCTAGACAGAGACAGTATCTATCATGACAGTCTGGTGTCATATTTCTCCTTCCCTCTAGACCAGTCACATGTCACATTTACCAGGTAAATGTCACCCTTCACAAACTCATGAAAAACACCCCTCAAATTAAGATTCAATTTATCAACCTTGAAATCAACAGGTCATGTTACAGAGTCACACACATGTCTCTCTTGCACACGCACCCACATGAACACACCCATGCACATTGTATTCATGTCTCCCAGCAGTTTTTAGACTCCCAGCCGTCTCTGCAGCACATTCTGTTTTGTCTTGGTTTTTCATTAAATGTTTTTATAGCCAACTCCTGATTCAGCCTGCTCTGTCCTGCATTTGGGTCCTACCCCCATTATGCTAACATTACAGAATGCATGATTTTATACTGTAATGACAGTCAGATTAAAACATGTGGTTTCAATCAATTTTAATGCTAATCTTTGACATATCCAAGACTCTAATCACCACCAACGCCCCATTAACCCTACTGTTTATTTCATGGAAAATAATTTAATTTTTGTATTTTTTTTTTTAAATAAACATTTAATACTTCATAAAATCCGACTGGCATTTAAGAGGTTAAAATCCTGAAAAGGGGCCATCCTACCTGTACCAGAGCACTATGTGCTATAGCTAAAGCGCTGAAAGGTACACCTCACATTACAAGGGGACAGGACACTACAGTACACACAAACCACGCAGTAATAAGCTACATTTCAAGCCAAAAGTTTACTTTAAGTCAACAAAGAACCAGCAGAATGCAGGAAATATTGCTCCAGCCAAATGTGCATTATGTCAGCTCAGATAATAACATGACCGCTCCTATAACCAGTGAAGTACCCAATGAGTGTGAAGCCCTAGTCAGAGAGGAGATGAATACTTTTCCCAGCATAGTTACTGAAGCCATAAACAACGCTGACAGTCTGTTCACAGATGGCCACAGCCATGCGGTGCCTGGAGGAGGAATAATAGCCTCCTACGCTGTAGTCAACAGACAGGCCTCACCCATAAGAGAGCACCTGTGGGAAACCTTGGACGCAGATATCATACCACACCTCACCTCCGTACAATTGGCAGAAATTATAGCTATAACCCGAGCCTGTGAACTGAGGGAAGGGAAAGAGGTTAACATCTACATTGACTCCGCTTATTCTGTGAAAGCCGTACACGTAGACCTAAAACAATGGGTGAGAACAGATTTCCTTACCAGTACAGGTAAACCTGTGAAACACATGACTCAGATCATAAAACTGCAAGACGCTCTCTCCAAACCCCGTAAGGCAGCTATCATAAAATGTTCAGGACACCAGACAGGGACAGGTATGATGGGATTAGGTAACAATGCTGCGGACGCAGCAGCTAAAAAGGCGGCAGGCTATGAAGAAAGAAACCTTACAGATGATGAAAATAATGAAACCACGGAACAAAAAGTAATGTGTGAATTGTTGAGCATGCAGAATGAAGCAGCCCCTCGTGAAAAACAGGCGTGGGTTGAAAAAGGTGCCACTAAATGTAAAACAACGGGCACACGGAGGTCACATGATGGAACGTGGAATGAGCCAAGGTGGACCGGCCCGTTCAAGGTAGTATCATCAACCACGTACAGTGTGAGAGTCTGGCTGGATGAGGAGCAGACTAAAGTGAGTAGATACTGGCACAAAACACACTGTAGAAGAGGAGAGCCATCCACAGAAAGAAACCTTAGAGAAATCAGAAAGCACCTAAGAGATATAGGCGAAGAAACAGAGGAAGAATAAAATGTTGACCTTTGGGTCATGGTCTACACTGGCCTGTCTGGCAGCGGTAGGTCTGATAGTCGTCCCGCGATTTTTATGGCAGGATGTGATAGATGAAATACAACCTCAGTCAGGTGATGTGTTACCAAATGTAAACATTCCACCTAGAAAGACTACCTCAACAGACTCTGACTAAAACCCTGAGAGGCCTCAGAGTCCTTTCAAATGAATTAAAAGAACATTCCGGGGTCTCTCATCGTTTATTTGGCCTGGTTGATAAAATCTTTGGAAAATGGGGCAAATTAGTAGCTAGTGTAGCCACGTCATTAGCCATTGTATTTGTAGTGTTTACTTTGTGTGGTTGATGTTGCATTCCCTGCATTATGGCTCTCATCATGCAATGTATTGATAAGGCGCTGGGAATGTGGAGTTAAAGGGAGCGCCTCCAGCCTATCAGATGAGAATGTGCCCTTTTATGTGACAGGGGGATTTGTTAGATATAAAAGAGTTATGGGAGGGAAAAAACAGAAAGAAATGTTCTTCTTTCTGTCTTACCAGATACGGGGTTATTTACTGCTTTGCTTCAGCTTGCTCACTAGATAAGATGCACCACACTCGTATTTCACCAGTTAGAGACGGCCTCAGCCACACATTGAAAAATAAAGATACACGAAAGGCTGCACTCCTCCTATTGTGCTCGGGTGGAGCCCAGATAGAATAAAACCTGTGTGTACACTTAGTTGGGGGCTTCTCTTCTCCTACCCTTAAGGTGTTTAACCCTCCTGTTATGTTCATTTGTCAGAAACAGCAATGGTGTTTCCGGGTCAATTTGACCCGGTGCATGTTTAATTATCCAAAAGATGTCTGAAACCAAAAAAATCCTAACAAGCAGTGTGAATATTTCACTATTAACTCCACTACTAATTATTCTATCAATATTTAGTGCAATGGTGTTCCTTACCTCTAACAGGTAATGGTTCAATTAGGATAATTCACTCGTTTTTCATAAAAAAATACATGTTCAAACCTTTTTTTAATGTTTCACTACTTTATTACTTTTGAAAGACCAACATATAAAACCTGCATGTTCAGTGCATAGCTGGTGTTTGCATCACATGCTGCCCAGATTTTTATCCCATATTTAGCTGGTTTGGAAGTCATGTATTGCCTAAATGGGCAGCGACCTCTGAATGCCACCAGCCTTTCATTCACTGTGATATTAGGGCCTGGGTTGTAGAGTAATGGAAGTTGCTCTACCCACTTGTCCCACACTGTCCTAATAGCTGCCAGCTTGTCTCTCTCCCGTCTACCAGAACCTTGTCTCTCGATTATCAAATCGGATTACTCTGGAGAAAATGTGAAAAGTCTCCAGAGACATTGTGGCTCGAAATATAGCCCTGCCTGTCTCTGCATCCCACAGACTGGCTGTCGATTCATCCTTTGACTTAAAGACCCCAGCCAGGATGAGGAGCCCCGAATACACATCTAAATGTGTTTTGTCCAGCTCCTTCCACTTCTCCCCAAAAACACGCCTCCCCTCTATATTAGTCATTTCCAGAATGATTTTCTGTATTGAATCTGACATGACCAGCTCAAAAGCTGACTTGATGTCAGTCACACGACTCACTGCCATCCTAGTGGGCCCTGGCACTGTCTTTATTATGTTTTCTGCAGACAGTTTTGCCTGATGCATATTTGGGGATGAAGGCCACTCTATTTCAACATTTCTTGACATGAATGTCTTGCTTGGAGGAATAGGAATAGTAATTCCCTCATCTGGTTCAAAATCAGAATCATTAAAATCAGAATTTAGCTCAAGATAGTCTTCTTCTTCAGGCACATCCTCCTCTATTTCACTGTCATGATCAATGATGACTTCCAGAGCCTCCTGGACTGTCATCCTTTTGCTTCGGCTGCTCATTTTGTAAAGGTCTGCCTGACAGAGTGTAATGTTGGTAGGACTGCCATGCAGAGAATCTTTCCACTGAATGTGGGTGGGGTTTTCCAGCGAGAACATAAATGGTTAAAGTCAAAAGTCATAACATCTGCACCTGTGCACCTGTGTGTGTGTGTGATTGGGGTGAAATATGTCTCACAGTTGCAAAGAAAGACATACTCTGACATTTCTGACACCCTTTTACCTCCAGTTTGACTGCTGGGTCAAACTGACCCGAACAGTATCTATGTGATATAAACATGCAGGGGGTGGTTGCAAATATGTGAGATCAACCATTTTCATATTATATGTTGATTACACTAATTAAGGCAAGCAGAAGAAGTTTCATACTGAAAAAAATACTAAGTATTTTTCCTAGATCTTCAAACTTTAAAATGGGTCAATTTGACCGGTAACATAACAGGTGGGTTGAAGTCTCAGCGCTGACTCTGTACCTATTATCTGCGTGCCGAATAAACTGTTGATTGGAGAGAAGTTGTCGGGTGGTCTATTCATAGTTGAACTAACCTTTCCAATCGGAATAACGAACCTAGGAGAGGGAGAGGGAACTATTCCTCCTTCGACAGTAACAAGGACTTTGACTTGTTCCAGCAAAAGAAATGTAGCTTTGGAACTGAGACACTTCTGGTTTTCCTGCTTGGAAACTAACTTATTTCTTCTTTCAGTCTACATTCTTTCTGCTCTGGATTGACGATGAAAACTATCACAACACCTCGTCTAAACCCACACTGAACACAAAACATCCAGTTTTCTTAATTCAAAATCAAAACAGACTTACCAAAAGAAGAAAGACACGCATCCCACAATTAAAGACAAAAACACTTAAGGACAAACTGCTGTTCAGTTCTGTCTCCTGCATGTTACAGCCTCACATTCCACTTCTCTTTTATCCCTGACAGTACGAGAGTACGGTATTTGTATGGACATGTTAGGGCGTGTCAAAGATCAGATCATCATCTGCAGACAGTGTTCTTGATTGCATAATAGTACAACTGAAAATTCGGGGAGTTTCAGATCTCCACTCTCATAATCCAGAGTTAATTTTTCCATGCTGAGTCCAGGCATCTTACCATGCTAAATGAACTGTCTGATTGTTTTTTTAAGGGAGGAAAAGAATGCTATTGGGACATGAATAGGAAGTGATTGAAAAATATATAAGAATGTAGGTAGGATATTCTTACCATTTTACCATGGTAAGAGGCAAGCCCATCCATTTCTTCAAATCTTCTCCCAACTTCTGAAGAAAACTGACTAAATTGAGCTTGTAGAGATTTTTAAGGTTACTGTCAACAAGCACACCTTGATATTTAAAACCCATAGGAGACCATTTAAAAGGGAACTTGTGCTTAACTCTACTGAAATCAAATACAGACAGCGGCAAAATCTCACTTTTGTCAAGATTAACCTTGTACCCAGAAAATGAACTGTATGTACCCGGTAGTTCCTGGAGGTAAGAAAGAGAGGGTTCAGGGCTGGTCAAAAATAAAATTATGTCATCAGCAAAAAGTGAAATCTTTTGCGTATCAGTGCCGATCTTGAAGCCACATATATTAGGACTGCTTCTAATGGCCTCTGACAGGGGTTCAGTAGTGCCCCCTGCCTTGAAGAGACGCCAGTCTTCTGTCCTTCTTGTGTCATGGCCAACACACCATCTTGGATGCTGTTATCACCTCAACCCTTAGGCCCTTATCTCCCTTACAAATGGCAAGCGCAAAGAGGGCGGGGCTACCTGGATCTGCCTGTCTGTTGCCTCTATAAAGTCGGAATAAGGTGATCCTGTTTGAAATAACTCTAGCCTGGAGGGATGTATAAAGAAATTTCATCAAATCAATAAACCCAGCACCGAAAACCAAATTTCTTCAGGACACAAAACAGATATGACCATTCAACCATGTCAAAAGCCCTTTCAGCATCAAGTGAGACATCCATACTTGGTATCTTATATATTTTAAGATGTATTATGTCAAACAAACGTCTTGAATTATTAGTGGACAGTCTATTTATAATGAACCCTGTTTGATCCAGATTGACAAGCAGGGGGAGGCACATCTCTAATGTTTTAGCTGTCACTTTAGTAACTAATTTATAATCTGTGTTGAGGAGTGAGATTGGTCTATAGGAGGAACATTTTTGAGGATCTTCTCCTTTTTTATGGATAATTGTAATAACAGCTTGAGAGAAAGAGTCTGGAAAACACCCCTCCCTCCTGCTTTGCTCGAGCACCTCCATCAACAGTGGTATAAGAAGGTCTTGAAATTCCTTATAAAATTCACATGGAAAGCCATTATGTACAGGAAGTCTCCCTGTCTTCCTCTGATAAACATGGCAAGTCAACGGAGAATAAGAAAGACTCCATTTTATATATAAATCTCCTTGAGGTTGTGATGTATAAAGGTCCATATAATATTTTTTTAATTTCAGTGGGATTATAAGTTATAACTTTGGATGGTGTTTCTATAGCATTAATTGTTCATTTGCTTTCCTCATGTTTAAGTTGCCATGCCAGCTCTTTGTGTGCTTTTCCCCCAAGTTGATAGAATTGTTGTTTTGACCTAGTTATTGCCCTCTCTGCTTGATGTGTATTTACAGTGGTATGAAAAAGTTTGGGCACCCCTGATCATTTTCAGGATTTTCCTTTATAAATCATTGGTTGTTCGGATCAGCAATTTCAGTTAAATATATCATATAGCAGACAAACACGGTGATATTTGAGAAGTGAAATGAAGTTTATAGGCTTAACAGAAAGTGTGCAATAATTACTTAAACAAAAGTAGGCAGTTGCATAAATTTGGGCACCCTTGTTGTTTTATTGATTTGAGTACCTTTAGCACTAATTATTGGAACACAAAGTTTGTTTGGTAAGCTCACTGACCCTTGACCTACAAACACAGGTGAAGCCAATCGTGAGAAAGGGTATTTCAGGTGGCCAGTAGCAAGTTGTTCTCCCTTTTGCATCTTCTCTGAGGAGTGGCACCATGGGAGCCTCAAAACAACTCTCAAATGACCTGAAAACAAAGATTGTCCAACATCATGGTTTAGGGGAAGGATACAAAAAGCTGGCTCAGAGATTTAAGCTGTCAGTTTCCACTGTGAGGAACATAGTGAGGAAATGGAAGACCACAGGCACAGTCCTAGTTAAGGCCCGGAGTGGCAGGCCAAGAAAAATCTCAGAGAAGCAGAGGCGAAGGATGGTGAGAACAGTCAAACTCAACCCACAGACCAGCTCCAAAGACCTACAACATGATCTTGCTGCAGAAGGTGTCACTGTGCATCGTTCAACTATTCAGCGCACTTTGCACAAGGAGATGCTGTATGGGAGAGTAATGCGGCGGAAGCCTTTTCTACGCACATGCCACAAACAGAGTCGCTTGAGGTATGCTAAAGCACATTTGGACAAGCCAGCTTCCTTTTGGAATAAGGTTCTGTGGACTGATGAATGTAAAATTGAGTTATTTGGACATAACAAGGGGCGGTATGCATGGCGGAAGAAGAACACAGCATTCCAAGACAAACACTTGCTACCCACAGTAAAATTTGGTGGCGGTTCCATCATGCTGTGGGGCTGTGTGGCCAGTGCAGGTACTGGCAATCTTGTAAGAGTTGAAGGTCGCATGGATTCCAGTCAGTATCAGCAGATTCTTGCCAACAATGTTCAAGAATCAGTGACAAAGTTGAAGTTGCGCCGGGGCTGGATACTTCAACAAGACAACGACCCCAAACACTGCTCAAACTCTACAAAGGCATTCATGCAGAGGAACAACTACAACGTTCTGGAATGGCCATCTCAGTCCCCAGACCTGAACATTATTGAAAATCTGTGGTGTTATTTAAAGTGGGCTGTCCATACTCGAAAGCCATCAAACCTGACTGAACTGGAGATGTTTTGTAAAGAAGAATGGTCAAAAATACCTTCAACCACACTCCAGACCCTCATTGGAAGCTATAGGAAGCGTTTAGAGGCTGTTATTTCTGCAAAAGGAGGATCTACGAAATATTGATGTATTTTTTCTGTTGTGGTGCCCAAATTTATGCAACTGCCTACTTTTGTTTAAGTAATTATTGCACACTTTCTGTTAAGCCTATAAACTTCATTTCACTTCTCAAATATCACCGTGTTTGTCTGCTATATGATATATTTAACTGAAATTGCTGATCCGAACAACCAATGATTTATAAAGGAAAATCCTGAAAATGATCAGGGGTGCCCAAACTTTTTCATACCACTGTATAGTGTTGTATTTTAATTTCAGATTCATCAGTTCTCTGTATATGTCCATAGTTGGGGCATTTTGGTGTGTTTCCGAACAACCAATGATTTATAAAGGAAAATCCTGAAAATGATCAGGGGTGCCCAAACTTTTTCATACCACTGTATAGTGTTTTATTTTAATTTCAGATTCATCAGTTCTCTGTATATGTCCATAGTTGGGGCATTTTGGTGTGTTTTCTCAAGTGCATGAATTTGTAGTTCCAGAGTATTAAGCTCTTCACTTAATATGTGTCTCTACTTTATGTTGCACCTCTCGAGCCAGGTGGTAACAGCAGCATCAGAGAATATTTGACTCATCTCTAGCTCATCAAGACGGCAGGCATTCACACTGATTCTACACAAAGGCAAAGAGAAAGGATGTCAGTGTGTGTTTCTGTGCCCAACATCAACACATTACTTACCCGCATGCAGATAACTATCTACAAGGACATGCTTCATCTCGCTTGTGCGCTTGTTTGTGGTAGCCACACAGAGAAGGAACAAACATATTCTTATTTGCTACCGAGAGGAAACGGTGTGTTTTCTTCTTTGAAACCTCCACTAGTCATTTAATCAGTTCTCCTGACACACATTCTGCCTCGTGACACAATTCACAGGTCACAAGAATATTTGAGACATCTCTTTACACCACATTGTTACGACTCCTTAGATAGCTGAAGAGCAAGGAGACATAAGCAAAACTACTAATACAGATATACAATTGTGGAAGAGTGAAAAAAAAAAACTGGTCCTAAAATAAAGCTAGACTTGAAACAAAATGCAAACAAAACCCTGACTCTCTTACCTACAAACAGAGCTTAAACAAAAATAAATACAAAAGCGGCACCTACCCTAAAACCTAGTGTTTATAGACAAAAGAGTGTTGGGTGATTGAAAAATGTATAGAGTACTCTAAAACATACCTAGCCACACATACTAACTCCACAACCCTATAGTTTAACAATGAAGTACAGCACAGGAACACACAACCAGGCCTACTTGTGGTTCCTAGAATTTCAAAAAGTAGAATGGGAGGCAGAGCTTTCAGCTATCAGGCTCCTCTTCTGCGGAACCAGCTCCCAGTTTGAGTTCGGGAGGCAGACAACCTCTCTACTTTTAAGGTCAGGCTTAAGACTTTCCTTTTTTAACAAGCCTTCAATTAGGGCTGGACTGAACCATCCCTTAGTTATGCTGCTATAGGCCTCAGCTTCTTCCACCTCCATATTTTTAAAGTAAGCTACTTAGAAATGTCATCTTTTCTGTCTCTAATTGTTGCTTCTCACTCGGTATGTCCTGGACCCATGCAGGGTTCATACTCTGATCCTGTTCTTCATCCTGGTTGTTCCAAACCATCGACCAAAGAACTTTCTGACTAAACTCCATCAACTCCAACCGCTGCAGTGGAAGCAGTCACTAGAAAAACCTGCTGTTTGTTGAAGTTTTCTCTGATCAACAAATGTGTTTCTGTCACTGATGCACTAAAGAGAAATCTTCAAGTTCCAGATCAGGTTCTGTTCACCATGGATCAACAGTAAAAGTTGAAAAGAACATTTATTTACTGCATTTAAAAATAACATTTCAAACAGAGAGCATGTGAAATGTTGTATCTTCAAATAAAGTGTTTCTGTTTATTTCAACTATGAGAACATGAATAAAGCCTTTGTTTCATTATTGCTGCTGATCATTGTTAACTGTTAGAAGATAGAATTATTAGTCAAGTAGAACAATCAGAGCTCATAACCTCCATGGAAGAAGTTATTAAGAATAAAGTGGAACAGTGCTCAGTTACCAACATGGAGAGGATTCATCACTGTTCAGCTTTTGTAAAAACAAATTGACAACACTGGAAACAACACAGCCACAATTTACCAAACCACAGAGACTCTGGCACGTGTCCAGAGACAGTAATCTGTCAGGACATGCAGCAGATATTTCATCTTTCACTGCTTAGATCAGATAGTTTATTTTGTGCTTTTACTTATGTGGCAAAATGTAAATTGGCTTATTATAGCGCCACCTAGCTGCAGGCACGTGTATCGACACCTCAGCAAAGTGACATGCTAAGACTTCTACCAAGTTACCAGGTTTGATGCCTTTTGCCCTTGCAGTTTGTCCTGGGACCTAATCGAAGGGAGTGCACTAACAGGGCTGGAGCTTACCAGTGGAGTGGGGAGACTAAGGTAAGAGGAGGTGAAGAATCCCAAGAAGAGCACCCCCCTTATTAAAGCAGCAGTGGTTCTTCTCAAGGAGCATCTCACCGCTCACCAGTCAGTCTCTGGTACAAAAATATAAAAAACTGCACTAAATTAATATATATAAAAAAAATAGCTGAGAGCTTCATGCTCTGTGCTCTGCTAGCTGCAGCAAACCACAGGCAATGCACATTGGATCTGGGATTCTCCACGAGTCAGTCACGTCTGCACACAGACAAAGCAAATCAGCTGCTGCCACAGTACCTGCACAGGTAACGGTGAGACAGAGGACATGGACAACACCTCTCTATGTAGGATGGCTCCATGAGCTGATTGGTTCACCATCATGAAAGCCAGGATGGAGCATCTCATCCTGCTACACTTCTTTCTTTTTCCAGAGAATACAAACAACCAGTAGAACTGCTGCTGCTGCTATCAGTCCATCATGTTGTGTCCTTCTTCCTCCAGTCTCTAGTCCCGGACTCAACGTTGGTCTCTGAGTTTGAGGCTGATCAGCAGCTGCTGGAAAGAACATCAAAATATTAGTTGACACTTGTTCATGTCTCAAAAATCAGTCAGTATCTTTATAAAGGACTTCTAGTAACTTCTACTTTATCAACTTACCAATGACAGGAGTTCACATCTGCCAGAGCTGGAGCCATAATCTGTCTTCACTTCACACTGGTACAGACCAGAGTCATCAGTCCTGAGTCTGGACACATGAAGTCTGATTCGTCCTTCTCTGAGGACGTCTTTGTCTCCCTGGACTCGTCCTGAAAACTGTTCATCTCTTCTTGTAAGACCCTCATATTCAAGAACAGATGATAGGAAAAAGTCTAGAAACAAAAAGAAGCTAGTTCATAACTAATATTAACAGCTGTTTGTGTTGTTGTGTGTTTGATGTCGTTCAGAATGTGTGACATCAGCTCAGGAAGATAAAGAACAGCAATGCAGTAGAAAAACTAACTCATAAAGTTTCAACTGGAGATCAGAGACACATTAGAAACATCTGAGAAGATGTTGGAGAAACTCTGACTAGAGAGCTGCAGCTGGTATCAAATAATAGTTAGGCCTCCAGAGATCAGATATCATTATCTAGATTGTCTCATTATCTATTGTTTAAAAGTCCAACAGTGCAAAGCAACAGCAGCATTGGTTCTTGTGTTCTCTTTAGATGCTGCAGGATCTTTAAAGTCTTTGTTTTCTAGCTTGGTTCTAAACAAGAACACACTGTTAGTCAAGAGTCTTCTAGTCCTTCACGTTTAAAGGACGTCTTGTCAGAGTTTAGGACAGCAGGTCTGAAATCTGCACTGATCACTGGATTGAAACAATGCTGAGAAACACGACTGAAGGACCGAAGGAATCATGTCGCTCCTTTGAAAGGACGACAATGGAAATGACACTTTGTTGATACCTTGTTCAAAGAGGAGCCCTGTCTGAACTGTCAGACATTTTTATTCCTTTTTGTAAATAACACAACTTCATTGTCCAACTACGGAGCAGAGGGTTGAAAGGTTTAGAGGCAGCTCTGTAAAATAAAGAAAAAGTGTCATCTTATTTTAATTCAACCTCTCAGTATCATCATTATTCTGATCATTCTTAGACCGATGCCATTATAAACCTGGTACAAGTCGACGAAACACACCATGATGACACAAAGATCAGCTGCAGTCTGTTCACCTGCTGGACTTTATTTGATATGAAGTTAAATGAGAACGCAGCGTCAGAGAATATTTAAACCACAAAGACAAGATATTTAATGTGCAAACTGATGAACTTTATCGTCTCATCTTGAGTTTGATGCCTGCAACATGTTTCAAAGAAGCTGGGACAGGGTCATGTTCACCACTGTGTTCCATCACCTTTACTTGAGACAACACTCAACACTCATAGTTGAAGCTTTGCAGGTGGAATTCTTTCCCATTCTTGCTCGATGTACGACTTCAGTTGGACAGGTCTGGACTGCTGGCAGGCCAGTCTAGTACCTCCACTCTTTTACAAAGCCACACAGTTGGAACACATTCAGGATGTGTCTGGACATCGTCTCCCTGAAATAAACTAAAGACGTTGATTGGATGGCAGCATATGTTGCTCCAAAACCTGGATGTACCTTTGAGCATTAGTGGTGCCTTCACAGATGACATCGGCACTAACATGCCCTCATACCAGCGCAGTTTCTGGCTCTAAACTTTATGCTGGTAACAACCTGGACGATTCTTTTCCTCTTTAGCACAGACGACACAACATTCATAATTCATAATTGAAATGTGCACCCATCAGACCACAGCACACTTTTCCACTTTGTGTCCGTCCATCTCAGATGAGTTTGAGTCCAGAGAAGCTGGCGGTGTTTCTGGGTGTTGTTAATTTATGTTTTTCTCTTTGCACAGTTAAGTTTTAACTTGTTCTTGTAGATGTAGCGGTGAGCTGTGTTAACTGACGATGGTTTTCCTTAGTGTTCCTGAGCCACCTGGTAACATCCTCTACACAATGATGTCAGGTTCAGTGTTGGTTTTCAGTCTTGCTGCTTAAGTGCAGAGATTTCTCCAGATTCTCTGAATGTTTTGATGATATTATGGACTGTAGATGATCAAATCTCTAGATTCCCTGCAACTGTACAGTGAGAAACATTATTCTTAAACTGTTGTTCACAAAGTGGTGAACCTCACCTCATCCCTTCTTGCGAATGACTGAGCCTTTCAGGGAGGCTTCTTTTATACCCAATCATGACTCTCACCTGTTTCCAATCAACCTGTTCACCTGTGGACTGATCCAACAGGTGGTTTTTAAGCGTTCCTCAACTTTCCCAGTCTTTTGTTGACCCCTGTCCCAGCTTCTTGGGAACATGTTGGAGTCATCAGATTCAAAATGAGACAAAAAAGTTTATCAATTTGTCGTTGTGGTGTATTCAATTGAATATAGGTGAGAAAAGATTTGCAAATCATTGTATTCTTTTTTTTTATGTTTACACAACCTCCCAATTTCACTGGAATTGTGTTTGTCCACAGACACAAATAACAACAATGACCACAACAATCATTTTAGTGTCTACACTTAGGATACAGTTATTCTGTCAGTTACTTGACAAATTGGTGTCGGTCATTGATTTCTTGACAATATCAAAACGGGTGGGAGAGTGAAAATCGTGTGGATCCCTGGTGGGAGTATAAACCATTACCATCAGCTTCAGGACAGAGGATGACGGTATGTGTTTCTCTTCTCTTCTCTGATTCTGAGTCTAACTTCTTCTTCAGATCTGTGTCCTGTGTAAACCTGTTGTTAAATGCTGAGCAGTAACAAAGTGTCTCTGTGTGTTTTTCTTTCTTTTGTTTTCCAGCTGCTAAGATCTTGAATGGTTTCCACCTGAACAGTTTGATCATGCTGCTCATTGGTTCCATTTGAAATTGAAAAAAAAGAAAAATGTTTGCATATGTTTAACGTCAGTGTTCAAAATCTAATTAAACACGTTTTGAAGTATCTCAGCTGTGAACGTTCGTGTGTGAATTTGATAAATGCACCATCTTTACAAAGAGGCAGAGTGGCGCCACCCTGTGACAGAACAGTGCAGTAGATTGTCCTTGTTGTATCTGCAGAGAGTGACCTTTGACCTCTTCCTCCAAATATCTGTCTAACTTCTGTAGCTTTTTAACCAGGTCAGATTGTTCTGTATCATGTATATGAAGGTGTTGAGGTTTTATTAGAAACCTGCAGGAATAAAGGAAGAAAACTAAAGCAGAGCTGGATACACTCTGAACTGTACGTACTTCTTTCTGATCAGCTTTGATCATTGTCATAATCTACTGTATGTAGCACTAGTAGAGGACTTTGTTGGAATTCTAAGCTTCATCTTGTTTACAGTCATTCATGTAAATGTACAATCCATTGATGCTCTGTGGATGATGAACTAGTTTTTGGTGCAATGTATTTTTGTAGAAACAACAAGTCTTGTAATAAAGCATTAATAAAGCATCTTCTCCTGCTTCTTCTAAAATACATGACAGCTCCACCCTAACCCTGCTGGATTTTATTTGAGGTGAAAGTAAATGAGAACGCAACATCAGAGAGTATTTGACTGGTCTCTGACACACGATCCCTCCAGACTCCTCCATTCACACTGTGATTCTACAAAGAGGAAGAAAGGATGTCAGTCTGTGTTTCTGCGTCTAACGTCTACATATTCCTCCACCATTAAAGACACAACCTGCATAAACACTGGCTGCAGATAACAACATGAAGTGGAGCACAGCAAAATACTGAACCAATGAGTTCTGTGTCTACAAGGAAACACTCTGTTGCATTTGTTTAGTGTCAAACTCTAGCTGCCAGAGAGAGAGAATGAACGTTCCTGATGACATCTTCAAGTTTGACAACAACATCAACGCTATGACTTAATTCTTCTTCTTTCATACCTGAAAGGAAGGGAAAAGTTGTGGAACACCACAACAACCAGTTGTAAATAACTACAGATTGCATCTTAACCTGTCTGAGGTAACTGTCATGTCAAAGCAATAGACATAAAAATAGCATATGGAGAAGACTGGATGTTTTCAGGCTGCTGCTTTAGATGAGGCGATCTAATAGTTTTATAATCCATCAGAACAGAATGAAATGCTGGTGACACATTCATTCCTGCATTCGAGCCGTTTCTTTCTGTTCTGTCCAACATGTAAATGTAGATAAATCTTTGTCACATAGATTTTAGTTTTAACTCTTTTTATTAGAAGCGTTCAAGACCTGCAAATAATCAATATTGTTCTCTTACTGACAGATGTTGAAATCCTCATCAGACCACTAGAAATAATGTGTTGGTGCTACACACACAAGTCTAGAATGAAAGGTAACAGTAAAGATCACAGCTATTCATAATAGACATGCAAATACATTATCATCAAGTATCCATAAAGGAAACTGTGTATTACTGTAAATGCAGGATTAACATTTGAAGTGAAGTACACCTGTTGTGTACTGCAAGTACTAATAATCATTTGTTATGATGATTGCATCAAAACTGGTCAGCATTTAAAAGAAGAACAAGAAAATTACGCAGATTTTAAAAAGAGGAAGATGAAACAGGCTGTTTATCTGGGTTCTCAGTTGAACCAGGAACTTTCCATCGCATTGAAGCCCATACATGGATGTCTGTCGATGTTGACATTGTTGTTGTCAGACAGCTGAAGGTTTCTAGTTCAGGATGAAGGTCATCACTGAAACCTGGACGATCCCTTCATGTTCTCAGACTCTGAAGACTGCAGCTTAATCACCATCCTCCATTTGTCTGCTTACACTGTTACACTGTACTGGCTTCTGTAATGTTACTGTCCAGCATGTAAATGTAAATAAATCTTTGTCACACAGATTTTCGTTTGGAATCTTTTTATCAGAAGCGTTCAAGATCTGCCAATAATCGATATTGTTCTCTTACTGACAGATGTCAAAATCCTCATTAGACCACTGGAAAGAATGTGTTGGTACTACACACAGACTAGACTAAGTCTAGAATGAAAGGTAACAGCAAAGATCACAGCTATTCATAATAGACATGCAAATACATTATCATCAAGTATACATAAAGGAAACTTTGTATTACTGTAAATGCAGCATTAACATTTGAAGTTGTGTACTGCAAGTACTAATAATCATTTGTCATGATGATTGCCTCAAAACTGGTCAGCATGTAAAAGAACAACAAGAATATTATGCGGAACCAGATTTTTAAAAGAGGAAGATGAAACAGCAAACTCTGTGACTGTTTATTTGGGTTGTCTGTGGAACCAGGGACTTTCCGTCGCATTGAAACTCATACATGGATGTCTGTCTAATCCAGGCCAATGTTCTCCCTGTGTCTGCGTGGGTTCTCTCCAGGTTCTCCAGCTCCCTCCCACCATCCAAAGACATGCTGGTTAGGTTCATTAATGATTCTAAATTGGCCGTAGGTGTGAGTGTGAATGGTTGTCTGTCTCTCCCCCTGAGATAGACTGGCGACTTGTCCAGGGTGTACCCCTTCCCCTCCAACACCCCCACGTTCCTTCACAGGACAAGTGGTTATAGAAAATAAATGAATGAATGAATGAATGAATGAATAACTGTTGTGAGACAGCCGGAGGTCTCTAGTTCAGGACGAAGGTCATCACTGAAACCTGGACAATCCTTTCATGTTCTCAGACTCTGGTCCACTCTGAAGACTGCAGCGTGATCACCACCCTCCATTTGCCGGGCATACACTGTACGATATTTTAAATCATTTGATTCAGCTCCATCTCAAACTGCATGACTAGATTGCTGAGTTCAAAAGTTCACAGCCTATGATTCATGTTCTCACACTATACGGCCTGATGCTCTGATGCGACTTGACTGCTCACACCGTATGTCCACATACCACACGTCGGACTTTTGCAACGGCAAAAAGAAGTAGAAGAAGAAGAGGAACCCGGAAGTGAGAGACGCACGTCAAAGTTGTTTTGACGTAACTTCAGCGATAGCACATGCTCTGTGAGGGAGGTTGAGGAAAATCGGCTCGTGGCACTGCTTCTACTGTGCGATACCTTCACGAGGAGCGACCAGGATTTCAAACAAGTTTGATTTTCTTGCGAGCACACGATTTGTGATCAGGAGGTCGTCGTGAGCCTTGTTACCCCACGTATACTGCAGGAAGCACGACACGCGATTGAGCCGAAATTTGGCCCGATTAAAAAAATAGTCGCATGAGTGGAAAATCGTCTCAAAATGAGCCGACAATTGCACAGTGTATGCCCTGGTCTAGGTCCTTATGTCCACCACACACACCATCTACTCCACCTGGTCTCTACCTGATCTTCTTCTGAAATGGACGGTCTTGCTCCTCCATATGCACCGATCAGCAGGTCTCCCTTGTTGTGATTCATCACATGGGTCTTCTGAGAGTGTCCTGTGGTGTCTGGTTAACAGGATGTTTTTAGTGGGAGTACTTGATCAGTTTGGGATCTAGTGAATTTTGAGGCCAGGTCAACACCTTGTGCTGTTCTTCATGTGTGTTTGTTTGTTTGTTTGTTTTTTCTTTTTGTTGTTGTTCCTGAAGTGTTTTTGTGTGTGTTTTTCTATCAAGTTGCATCCTGCTGGGGATGGCTGCTGCCATCAAAGAGTGTCATTGCTATGGGGTGGGGGTGCCTGGTCTGGTCTAGGTGGGTGGTACATGTAGTAACATCCTCACCAATGAATGCCAGGTCCAAAAGTTTCCCAGCAGAACACTGAATTGTCTCAAGATGGTCAGTGTTATTTCTCCTGTCAGAGGTCATAATGTTGTGGCTGATGGGATACATTTCTTCAAATAAAATCACTTTTAAAACCTGGTTATTCTGTTTTAGTTTATGCCAGTGTTAGATATAAAAGAGTTATGGGAAGAAACAGAACAGGACAGAAAGAAGTGTTCTTCTTTCTGTCTTGTTCAGATACGGGGTTATTTACTGCTTTGCTGCAGCTTGCTCAGTAGATAAGATGCACCACACTCATATTTCACCTTGAAGATATCAGTTAGGGCTGGCTTCGGCCACACATAGAAGACCACTGATACACGAAAGGCCGCGCTCCTCCTATTGTCCTCGGGTGGAGCCCAGATAGAATAAAACCTGTGTGCAGACTTAGTGAGGGGCTTCTCTTCTCTATCCTTAAGGTGGTTAAGTTGAAGTCTCAGCACTGATGCTGTACCTATTCTCTGCGTGTCAAATAAATTGTTGATTAGAGAGAAGTTGTCGGGTGATCTATTCATAGTTGGACTAACCTTTCTAATAGGTATAAAGAACCTGGGCTGAAGGAGAGGAAAACATTCCTCCTTCGACAAATTGGGGGCTCGTCCGGGATACCTGGAAAGGAATAGTTACACTGGAGGAACGTCTCTTACAGCCAGCGGCCGTATCTAAATAACAGGCAAGCAGAAAACCTTTTTAAACCAATTTCTGCATGTCTTTCGAGACATTCTTTGGCTGTGAGAGCACGATCCAACAGTAGTGTTGTTTTAAAAGAGATATAAACGCAGAAAATTTGTACGGCTTAGGGATAAAAGAGTTAAAGAGGTGGGTTTAGAGGCCCCTCATCTAGATACTTAGGCCTACATTGCCTGAGTGTCTGGATGTAAAAGCTCCCCTTGAGAATAAAGAAAAGAGTTAAAGAGGTGGGTTTACCACAATGAGCTGTGTTTTTTGAAAAAGGAAGTTGAGACTGTGAAGGAGAGACAGGGTGTGGTTTAGCATCTTCAGCTTTCTCAGAAATCTGAAAGGTCAGTGTAAATTACAGGGATACTAGGAATTCAACTACTTATAAATTATGCTGATAAAGGAAAAAAACGGACTTCCTCTTCAGGCTGAGTTTATATTGGAGGAGGACCATCATGCTGTTACTGCTGCTGTGAACACAGAGAGACAAGGTCTAGAGATTTTCAGGAAACCTTCACGACGGTGAGTTTTTCTTCAGTTTCTTCATGAATACAAACACAGAGCACAAGTTACTGAGACATTTTTATTTTATTAAAAATATAGATTTATTTTACAAAGTCATGTGGACAGTCAGACTAAACTGAGTCCGTTAATACAACTGATGTCACTAGTTTAACTTATTATTTTTGTAAGGTTGAACCAAAATAGATGAAAATCAATCAAGTTATTTAACAATTAACATTTTCTTTCAGGATGAATCTATCCATCTATCAAACTTTAAATGTGTTTTATCAGATTTGTCTTTTCTCTTTTAACACATGACTGTAAAGCGTCTTGAGACGATTTGTATTGTTATTGACGCTATATAAATAAAACTGAATTAAATTGAATTGAATTGAATTAATTAATAATTAACACGTCTTCATAGAGGTTGATCCACAGTTTCATCAAATAAAGAGTGAATATAGTGTGAACAATCATGGGTTTTCAGTTGATCAGTTCATTTAACTTTAACTTGACATGCAACAAACTATAATACACTGATATTTATTTTATTTTTTACAGTGATCCACCATGACATTACTGAAGGCTCTCCTGCCCCTCGCTGCTCTCCTCCTTCTGTCCGTCGTTCCCACAGAAACTGAAGTGGTGAACTCGATAGCAGACTGTAAAGGATTCTTTCTTAACAATAATCCACCAAATATCCCAGGAATGTTGGAGGGAGGAAACATCCTGGACCAGAACAGATATATTTGCCAAACTTTGAACAACACCAGAACCTTTGTGACACTTTACAACACTGAGAACAGGATCCCAGTGTTTTCTGCTGCAAAGTACAGAGGGAGTCATGGCAACAGACCTAAGCCCCCCCCATGGATGATTGAACCACAGGTGAGCTTTTTAACAAAGAAAATATCATAATACTGAAGTATTTGTGGATGTTTTTTGACAAGTCTCATTTTATTTGACATTAAAAGTTGTTAATCAGTTGAAAATACATGAAATAAACTGTTATGATGCTGCAGTGCATTGCCACAGTGTCAGTTACTCTACCTGACTCTTTGGACATTGTTGAGACCAAATTATTGTCTAAACTCTCAATCTGAATTTACTTTGAAAATGAAGTAAAAGCACCAAAAAATAGTCTTGTTTACTTCCTAAGGATAATTACGTGGAACCAAATACTAACTTTACTTTGAATCTACTTTGATATAACCTTGTATGAAACAGTAATTTAGTTTTTAATTGTTACAGCTTGAGAACCCAGATGACAGAAACAACAACATGATGTTAGTAGTCAAACAGAAAACCTACATCAACCAGGCTGGGGACACCGACTATAGAAACAACCAACGAGGTTTAGACAGAGGCCATTTGTTACCAAGCTGCTATGGATTTAAAGAAAATGAAATAAAATCCACGTTTACCCTGACCAATGTTGTTCCACAAAAAGACAGATTCAACCAGGGAAGCTGGAACAAGATGGAACGATGTATCAAATGTGTTATGGATAAATACTGCATCAACAACAATGATAAAATAAAAGGTTTTGTAGTAATCGGAGCACAGCCCAGCACCAACAACACCCTCAACAACAGGGTTAATATTCCTTCCATGCTCTGGTCAGCGTTCTGCTGCTACAGCAGCAAAGAGAAGAAATGGTTAGCAAGTGCACACTGGGGTAACAACACTGAACCTACAGAAGAATACCTGCCGACTAAGACTCTGGAGGAGCTCCACAAGAAAGTGGGAGAAAATTTTGAAGTGTTTCCTGGAACAGAATGCCCTCTCCGCACAACTGTCACTGAGTTGTACCCAAATCTTGACAATAACTGCAACTGCCCACCACCTACTACTACTACTGCTCCTTTGACAACCACTTCAGCACCAACATCTGTGTCTTCGACATCTGGTTCACCTACCACCACATTCACTCCACCTACCACCACATTCACTCCACCTACCACCACATTCACTCCATCTACTACCACATTCACTCTACCTACTACCACATTCACTCCACCTACCACCACATTCACTCCACCTACTACGACTACTACTGCTCCTTTGACAACCACTTCAGCACCAACATCTGTTCTTTCTGTTTCTACATCTGGATCCCCCAAAACCAAATCTAGATCTTTCAAACGACTATTTGCCACGTGCAAGTACCAAAAACACTACTCCAGGGTCTGCCAACGTTTCTGCTCCATGTCACACTCCAGATTCCACCACCATCAAATTCGACCCATTCCCATTAACATGTCAATATATAGCTCATGCAGACGCCGCCGTTACTCTCCCAAGTACATCTCTTCCTTTCAGCTTTCAGCTCCTCATCAAACTCCATCAAACTCACCTCCTTCTCCAACCTCTAACCCTCCTTTTCCTCCCTCTAACACAATTTTCTCTCTGTCACCAGAATGTCCTTTCCTACTACCAGTAACAGAACAACAGCTAGCTCTGCTTTGTGCTGACCTATTTGTATATCCGTTATCTAAAACACACTTGTGTCTTTGTGTGATCAGTTGAAATCTGTATTTTATCCTGAAATAAAAGTGGCACAAGGAAAACCCACGTCTCAGAGTGTCTTACTTCTCAATATACATCTCCAATAGAAAACACCAGCTTTGTTAAAAATGGGAGTTTCACACATATCAACATCTAGACTGATGGGAAAGTTGGGACATTGTCATCATCTAATAAAAAGACTTCTTTGTTTTGCTTCAGGTGTTTATTCATTTATTTAAACGTGTTCAAATCCACTTAGTTTCACCCTCCATGACTTTAAAAACGTTGTTGTATTTACAGTTTTTGCCAGTTGCTTTAACACTATAGACACTTGCTTAAACCAAAGTAACATAACTTGAAGTTGTTGTTACTATACCTTAAACAAAGTGTAACCATACCTTAAACAAAAGCGCTGCTTTGCACTTTAGTTGAAATTCTGTAACACACTTGCCCCTTTCTGCAAGACACTTGCTGCTGCACACTACACACTATTTCCTACATAAGACAATGAGCTCAAAAATGAAATCTCAGGGTACCATTAGGAAAACACATCTATTCAAAATGAAATGTCACTTTTTAAGTGTACTGAACGCGGTTCTCTGCATAAGACACAACAATCTGACACAACAATCTGACATAAAGTCACATGTTTGCGATTTCAAAACACTGCCATTTAAAATTACGCACTACATGAACTCATTGGCCACCATATGTGCTACCTGGCCAAATAGGTGTTATGTAATTGTTAACACTTCAATCAGGAAGTAAGCAATAAAAGACCACAGGTGAGCATCTTCTTTTACAACAACAATGGAAGACATTGCTGAGAGAGGAAGAGGAAGAGGGAGGTTGAGAGTGCGATGTTGACGGGGCGTTGTGGCCAGACCTAACGGTCTAATTATTTTGCTTTCCTCTTTATTTATTTTTTTAGATAGATAATTAGATAGATAGGTTTTATTTGTCACATGCACAGTTATACATAGTACAATGCACAGTGAAATGTATTGTTGTACCTGCACATTTTTTCTGCAATTGTATTTTTTAGCTTACTGTTTTGTGAGCATATTTTAGTTCACTCCAATGTAAATATATCTGCTGTGCATATGTTGCACTGACTTGTTTGGTGAAAAATGAAAAAAAAAAATCAATATTTCAATAGCATGTGTGTGTATCTGCAAATATTTCTGTGCATGTAAACAATCTGGAGAATTCTCTACAGTTTGAACTATGTTAGCATTATGGCAAAGCATACTAAAGATGAGAGTGCTTTTCATTACGCCCAACAGTGTGTAGTTGGTTAGACAAAAATGTGTCAAGACAAAAAAAGTGTGTGCCATCTGGTGCAAAAGTTTGATTTTGGTTGAAGTGCTTCATTTTGCGGGATATATGAGGTATTTTGCAGTTTGGGTGAGTGGTTTGATGAATTGTGTTAGTATTTTGATAAAACCAGCCTAGTTTGCAAAATTGTGTTTAAGCAATTGGAAAAAACTGTAAGCCATTTTGAGAACTTTGCAAGCATGGAGGCAGGGAGAGCTAGAGGCAGAGGAAAAGGAAGACAGAGAGAGAGGAGGACGTGGTCGAAGAGGCCGTGCAAGGACCATTATTTCGGATGACATAAGAGCAACTTTGGTGGACCATGTCATAAACCATGGCCTGACTGTGAGGGAAGCTGGGCAGAGAGTCCACCCTAATCTAAGCCGTTTCACAGTTTCATCCATAATGAGGACATTCTGACTGGAAAACAGGTATGTCTTCAACTCTCTACTTTACTCAGACTGTATCTAGAGTATTTACAGTACTGTACGATATGACGTTACCGTATCACATGTACTGTATTGCAGGGTGGCTAATGCTCCTTTTCGAACAAAAGTGGTAGTTTTGTGAAACATTCCGTGATCATGTGTTGAGATGTTTCAGTACTGTGTATGATAAATACAGTAAAGTATAGTATATTCAGTACTGTAAAAAAAGAAGCAAACAATAACAATTTGTGGTTGCATCTTTCTACAGAATGGCTAGAAGACCTAATGGGGGTGGACGCCAACAGACGGCAGGATCCATAAGCCCATTTGTGCAGAATTGTGTTTTTCTGTGTTTACAGTAGTGTATTGTTTGTTTTATTTTTGTTTTATTTTTGCTTTAACTAAATTTACTGTACTGTAAAATACACTAATGTAATGTAATGATTTTGAGTATTTCACTTTTTGGTTGTTGTGAAAACTTTCCGTCTGTGGAACTGAATAAAAACAGTGAAAACAAAAGACTGCTGTGTTTTATATAAAGCAGACTAGTGTGTTGCTGCTGATCTGACAGTGTATTGATATGATGCAAGTGGGTATCATTTTGTCATCAGAGTGACATTTTGACAAAGGATTGTTAAGTTTTGATAGCAGAGTTTCAATTTGACATAGATGTGAATGGTTTATTTCCCAGTGTTGTGTCTTTTTTGCTTGTGTGAAGAGTTTTGAAACACTGAGCCGAGTTTTGCAAAACGTGTTGAAGCAACGGACAAAAACTGTAATTGTTTTACCACAGGAACCATACAACATTTTGAACTCCAGCTGTGCTTAAAGCTTTTACTGCTAAAAACACAGCTTGTTCTGAAAAGTCCCAACACAGAGCAGAGACGGAAGAAAGACATGAAGACAACAGCAGCTTGTGGTCAACATGTGTCTTTTCTCTTTAGATGAGAAACTTCTCACTTCACCCACTTGTTTTCTGTGTTATTTCTTTACTGTTTGAGAGAAGAGTGATCAGGTCCTAGAGTTGGTGTTGTCGTCTGTACTGAGAGAACTGGAGGTTTAGACAAAGTGTCCTGAAATAAAGTATAGACGTGTTGATAGAAATCAGACTGATGTCCAGGAAGGTGATCTGACAGACTGACTCACTGAGAGCACTACGAAAATTAAAAAGAGAAAAAAGAAAATCTCAATAGTTTTTTAGATGCTTAGTGTCTCAGAGAGACAGTGCAGGGAGGTCAAACATCAAACAACAGTCTGTGCAATTTTCAATAGAAGTAACTGATATAACTGTTTCTCTCCACTAGGGGTCGCACTGGTTTAGTCAGAGGAGCAGACATAACACAACACCCAGAACTAAACAGCAGATATCAGCAGTGGCACGTATATTTTCTTTTTTCAGAGATTTCAGGTTGTTCATAAAATGTTTTCCTAAAAGGAAAGTTAATTAAATATAAACTGTCCAACGCATTATTAAAAACTGGAAGGATAGTGGGGAACGTGGCCCCCAGACCCAGGTTAGGCCCCGTTTCAGTATGACACAATAGTTCAGTTTGAAGATCAGAGGTTTAGAGATGTAAGATTTAGCAGCATAACGAGGCAACTCAGATTTGATCCTATTAGTTATCAGTTGTTTAAAGACACTGCAGCTTAAGAGAAAGGAGCAGTGAACACAACAACTCACAAAGACTTCACCTTTCTACTCTCTCTCTCTCCTCTGTCAGTTTAGTCTGGAGTCCTGTGTCACGTCAACCTGTTGTTAAAGTTGCTGAGTCATTACCAAGTGTCTCTGTGTGTATTTCTTTCTCTGCTCTTTGTTTAAATATTACGTTTGAAGCCAAGGAAATCCAACACAGGTCGACCAAAAGGTCCAAAGGGTCGACCGTAAGACAACACAACCAGCTCTCTTTTAGGCGTGGGGAAAGACTTTTCTAGCTGGTCTGTTACTGTTGGTCCTCGTTGTTGTTCATAGAAACTGTTCTGGATCAAACTTCAAACACATTCATACAAAATCAGCTTCATGTTCAGGAAGGTGATCTGACGGACTAACTCTTTGAAAGAGATCTGTGGGAAGACGTTGCTTTCTACTGTAGTTCAGCAGCCTTTTAGAAACACTAGGTTCTGGACCCAGACACCGTCCTGAACTTGAACCTTTAACTGGTAAAAATATGCTCATTGTGTTTAGAATCGGGACTCTGCATGAGGACTGGGGGGTTAGGGTTGCTGTTGCTATGTAATTCCCATAGTAACCACCTCTGAATATGATATAGCACTGATCAAAGACACCCTGGCACACTAGGTTTATAACCTGCTGTGTTATGCAAAGGTGTATCACAAGGTGTGTCTCTTTGACTCCCTGCACACACAGAGCTACAGATGTCCTCTGGGTTTTCAAGCTCTGGCTTCTGCAAAGCTTCTTGAGGCAGTTTGAATCGTTTCTGACACATGAAATGTGTCCAGTTAAATATTAGATCTCTGTTAGTAAATGATTTGATATCTTTAAAATTATTTATTGTGTCTTGGCTCCACGTTGTAGTTCATGTAGAATATGCCCACCTGCAGGCAGACTGTATGTACGACCTTTGTCATTTGTGATCGCTTTTCACCCTCATGCAGTCTGCAGAACAAATTTAATTTGCAGTTTACTGTAACGGGTCATGTTTAAAGGAGCGCCAGTGAAACTGGGCTTGTAGTTCCTCCAGTTTGTATGTGAATATCCTCAAATTAAAGCTGAGAGTCTGAACTTTAATCCCAGATTCATTATAGAACTGTAACTTGAATATGTTCTGATCAACAGGTAAAACAACAGAAACAGTGTCCAAACACATATGGACATGAGAGGATTTATAAAAGTGGTGTTTTATCCCACGGGACTTGAACGCACCAGATCATTTCACAGCTTCTAAATGTGGTTTGATCTCCCTGATAACATGTGATGAAGTCAAACTGTGGACAAAGTGAGTTGAGGAGCTTTAACCTCCACTACATCCCTGGTTAGCAGGATGAAGGCGCCCTCTTGTGGTCTTCATCACATTTCAGGACAGATCAGATTTGTACCTGAAGAAGCCTTTGATGAGTGGATGAACTAACACAAGTTATGAATATGTGATGTTTACATTATCAAAGCAGCAGATGATGGAGAAAAACAGAATGAAATCATCTTTGTTTTCTAAAGAGCTTCTGTTCTTTAGAAAACAAAGACAGCTTCAAGGAAGATCTCAAGACTGGCAGCTAATCAGGAACCCTGATTGTAGTCTTAATCATTTTAAAGGAGTGATGAATCTAAGGGTTTACTTTCTTCTTTTCGTGTGATATGAGTGTTATGACTGCATGTCCAAATGTTGCATGACAAAATGCAGATAGTCCCCTTAGCTCATTCAGAAACTTCCAGCAGTCTCTTCTTCTAATGACTCCATCCAGCCTCAACATAATATCTCAGTTTTCATGGCTGTAATTTCAGTGTTTGTTCTCCCTCACTTTGAGATTTATTTTCATCTCCACAGTTGTTGTTCTCTTTCAGACAGCTTCCAAAATCCACGTCAGACTACTGGTAAGACCCGAGGAGCGAGACTCAAGAGTTCAGGCTGAAGGACAAGAGTTTAATGAAAACAAAGCTTGAGCAGAGTTCCTAATAGACACAAAAAGAAAAGCAGGTTATTTGGATTGGGCACAAAGCAGGCTAAGCGACAATAGCTGGTTCTCATGTTACTACCACAGGGGTAAAATGAAGAACTGGCGATGAGTGGGTGAGTGGAGAGTCCTCAAGTAGGGTTCAGCTTGATTGGATGATGAGAAGCAGGTGAGACGGCAGCCCAGCCCCAGCATGACGACCAGCAACAGCTCAACTCTGCACACCTGAGGAAAAAATAGAAACCAAACACAAAAGCAAACCAAAAGAGGGCGACAAGTCTCCTGTTAACTGAGGAACAACTGAATTTAAATGATTTGTTTGTCATGTTATTAGAATGTGAGTCCAAGATCTATGGCGTGTGATTTAACGACAGGCGACAGTGTGACGAGATGAGTTGAAACCATGTTCATTAATAAACCTTCATATTTATTTTCATTGGAGGACGTCTGCGGACGTTGAGGTTTTGAAGAGCTGAAGACAGTTATGAGCTCAGAGAGGATGTAGGGGGAGGCAGATCTGTGCGTCATATGCTCAACAGTGAACAGAAAGGTTGTAAATCATGTGAGCTCATGGGAGCATGTTAGAAAAGAAGGACACAGCCTGTTTGGTGGGAGGAGATAAATGTGATTGTCTGTGTTGTTTTTCTGCTCTACACTACCCCCTTGTATTCCAATAACCAGTGTAGAGTTAATGTGTACTGAATGACTGGGACGTAACTTGTTAGTGAAAAATGTATAAAACAAACTATTATGAAGATGCATTTGATGACCTTATTTGCTCTAGTGCATCAACGCATGTATCAAAGAGATGTTGAACTACAGGTAAAACAGATCACTTCTAAGATTTATTCAGAAAACTTGACACTACGGTACTGTCAAGCTGTGAGGCTTGTGAAGAGAGTTGACTGACTGACAAATGTTCTTCTGCTCTAAACATCAACTCTGTACTTTGTGGTGTTTCAGGAGGAAAACTGCCTCAGTTATACTCTCATATTAGCTCCACATTCTCCATGGCCTTTGTTTGAGACCCTGGAATAAAGACAGGAGACGGTCATTTCTTCATGTTTGACAAACAGCAGCTTTATTCATCATGTGAAGCTTCAGTTTGTTCTCCCATTAAATCAGTAAAGTCTGATAAATGACTCTTGTTTAGTGATTTCATGATTCACAGATTCACTTCATCCACACAATCAGTTAGTTGGACTCAGAATATCAGCTATGTATAATCAAATAATGACTGATGTCCTGATTGATGATGATCATGATCACTACAGTTGACATGAGCTCGTCTGTTCATCCATTTGAACAACAACATGTGGTCTCTAAACCAATCAATGGAGATGTAATTGTAGATTTCTTTTTTTCCAAAGTCAGAACTAAATCTCTGTGATAAAGGAAGGTCTGCTGATTTCTCTGTTGAGGCCCATGCAGCGGAAGAGAAACAACAACATACTAACACATCTCATGACCTCTCATCTCTAAAGGGGAGGGAACAAGGAAACATGAGGATATATGAGTGGAGCTGCTCCAGAAAGGTGGAGGAGTTAACAGATTTGTTCCAGGAAGAGGAACAATGTGAAGCTGACACTTTTTACAGCCGAGCACTTTTAAAAACTTTGGTCAGCTTTGCTTTTAGGTGGTAAACTCTTTGTGGGATCTCTGGATTTAGAGATGTCTCCACAGTTTTCATCATCAGCTCTTCTGTTCTCCTAAAACAAACTTTGACTAAGCAGTTTTGATTCTTTATTTCTGAAGGTTTTCATTTAATTTTGAACGAAACAACACGAAATCTCTCTGAGACACAACTGACCTGACAGTGAACACGTTGGCCTACTAAACCAAAAACAACAAAAGAAAAGAAGGACGTAGAGATAAACTAGATAAACTAATGACTGAGAGATGTTTCAAATCAGTCTAGTAACATTAGTCGTGTCTTTACCTCGACCATGAGATCATTTAGAAAGGAAGTACAAGTATGAAATACATCAGTGGAGAAAGGAAAGTTAAAATAAGATGATTACCTGAAGCTGAACGCTGTAGTAAGAGAATGAGAGAAAAACTGGTGTGTGACGTGAATCTCCAGCTAAAAAAACAAAATGAAAAGCAGATCAGTAAAATGTTTGGTCAGTCTGTCTTATCAGTGCACGTTGAACTCTGCACCAGTGTCACACATCTAGGAGCTATATAATCAAACAGCTTTTAAGGCTGTAGTCTAATCTTGTCTTTTACTGTAGTTTAATTACTTCATAGTGTCAAATGAGAGGTTATGATGGAGCTTTATGGATTTATTTTTCTCTTTTCTGAAACTTTACATCGCTGCCTGCAGCCTCAGCCTGAACAGTGTTGTACTTTTAAGACTTAGATCTGGGTGTGATGTTCCTGGTTAAAGTAAAGGTTAGAAATAGCTGAAATCACACAAATAGTTCAAATCACACTGGAGCATCTATTTTAATCCCAAGTCCAACAGCTTCCAGCTACAGGTTGATAAACAGATAATAATCCTAAACACAGCCGGAAGATCTTTCATCCAGCAGGTGTGTTCACTGTCAGGTCAGTTAATAAATAAATAATAAAATAAAAACGTTCAGAAATAATGGATCAAAACTGTTCAGTCAAAGTTTGTTTTAGGAGAACAGAGGAGCTGACAATGAAATCTGTGGAGACACCTCTAAAGCCAGAGATCCCAATAAGAGTTTACCACCTAAAAGCAGAGCTGACCAACATTTTTAAAAGTGCTCTGCTGTAAAAAGTGTCACGGTCACACTGCTTCTCTTCCTGGAAAAAATCACAGTCGGATAACCCCTCCCTGTTCTTGGAGCAGCTCCACTCTGTCCTGATATTTCCCTTCATATCTGAACTTTGGACATGGGTGTAACCAGCATGTGGTGAAGTGTGAGAGCTGACAGGCTCCATTCACTGTAGAATCACATGTTGTTCAGATCAGAGCTCAGACTAGTTTCACTTCTAGCAAACAGAAACTCACACAGTCATCTACACTGAGAGGTGAAATGGAGCAGAAAGGAGTTCAGCTGGACAGAGAAACCTTCTCTTGTTCCATCTGTCTGGATCTACTGAAGGATCCTGTGGCTATTTCTCGTGGACACAGCTGCTGCATGAAGTGTATTAAAAGCCACTGGGATGGAGAAGACCAGAAGAGAATCCACAGCTGCCCTCAGTGCAGGAAGACTTTCACACTGAGGCCTGTCCTGGAGAAAAACAGCATTATAGAAGAGTTAGTGGAGCAGATGAAGAAGACTGGACCCCAAGCTGCTCCAGCTGATCACTGCTATGCTGGACCTGAAGATGTGGCCTGTGATGTCTGCACTGGGAGGAAGCTGAAAGCCTTCAAGTCCTATCTCAACTGTCCGGCCTCTTACTGTGAGAAACACCTCCAACCTCACTATGATGCAGCTCCATTCAAGAAACACAAGCTGGTGGAGCCCTCCAAGAAGCTCCAGGAGAACATCTGTGCTCGCCATGATGAGGTGATGAAGATTTTCTGTCGTACTGATCAGCAGACTATCTGTTATCTCTGTTTAATGGATGAACATAAAGGCCATGAAACAGTCCCAGCTGCAGCAGAAAGGACTGAGAAGCAGAAGGAGGTGGAGGTGATGCTACAAAAAATCCTGCAGGGAATCCAGGAGAGAAAGAAAGATGTGGAGCTGCTTGGACAGGAGCTGAAGGCCATCAATGGCTCTGCTGATAAAACAGTGGAGGACAGTCAGGAGATCTTCACTGAGATGATCCGTCTCATCCAGAAAACAAGCTCTGATGTGACGCAGCTGGTCAGATCCCAGCAGGAAACTGAAAAGAGTCGAGTCAAAGATCTTCAGGAGAAGCTGGAGCAGGAGATCACTGAGCTGGAGAGGAAAGGCTCTGAGCTGAAGCAGCTCTTAAACACAGAGGACCACAACCAGTTTCTACACAACTACCCCTCACTGCCACCACCCAGTGAGTCTACACACTCATCCAGCATCAAGATTCGTCCTCTGAGGTACTTTGATGACGTGAAAGCAGCTGTGACAAAGACCAGAAAGAAATTACAGGACAATCTGAGAAAGACATGGACAAACATCTCACTGACAGTGACTGAAGTGGATGTTTTACTGCCACAACCAGAGCCAAAGACCAGAGATGAATTCTTGAAATATTCGCGTGAAATCACACTGGATCCAAACACAGCACACACAGAGCTGTTATTATCTAAGAGGAACAGGAAAGTAACAAGAATGAATCAACAACAGTCTTATTCTGATCATCCAGACAGATTCACTGTTTATCCTCAGGTCCTGAGTAGAGAGAGTCTGACTGGACGTTGTTACTGGGAGGTGGAGTGGAGAGGAAGAGGAGTTTGTGTAGCACTTGCATACAAGAATATCAGCAGAGCAGGGAGCTCGGATCAGTGTTGGTTTGGATTCAGTGACAAATCTTGGTCATTATGTTGTTACACAAACAGTTATAGATTTTGCTACAACAAAGTCTCATCTGCCGTCTCAGGTCCTGTTTCCTCCAGAGTAGGAGTGTACCTGCACCACAGAGCAGGTATTCTGTCTTTCTACAGCGTCTCTGAAACCATGACTCTCCTCCACAGAGTCCAGACCACATTCACTCAGCCTCTCTATGCTGGACTTCGTCCATTTCATTCTGGAGACACTGCTGAGTTGATTAAAGTCAAATAGACAGAAGTCACTTGAGGGACAGTTGGTTAAAATGTGTCTTTTAGTCTCCTGGTGATTTGGTGTCCATCGCTGTAGCTGAGAGCTCATTGTTCTTCACTGTACAGAGATCACCTGTCAATCACACTTTCTGGGCGGTACTTTGACGTCTCCTGGTTTGTTGTTTGCTTGATGTTGGACTTTGTTTGGGTGGCGCTCCTTCCTGTGTCTGTTTAGCCACGGAGGCTCTCACTGCTCAACATGACTTTGATGCAGCTAAACTGACATTTGTCCACATGAAAATCTAAACTTGTCTGTGCTCTGAATGTCTCATGAATATTTGTGTTGATGTGTTTGTATGGTGTTGTTTGTCTTCTGCTGCATGGGCCTCAACAGAGAAATCAGCAGACCTTCCTTTATCATAGAGATTTAGTTCTGACTTTGGAAAGAAAGAAATCTACAATTACATCTCCATTGATTGGTTTGGAGACCACATGTTGTTGTTCAAATGGATGAACAGACGAGCTCATGTCAACTGTAGTGATCGTGATCATCATCAATCAGGACATCAGTCATTATTTGATTGTACATAGCTGATATTCTGAGTCCAACTAACTGATTTCGTGGATGAAGTGAATCTGTGAATCATGAAATCACTGAACAAGAGTCATTTATCAGACTTTACTGATTTAATGGGAGAACAAACTGAAGCTTCACATGATGAATAAAGCTGCTGTTTGTCACACATGAAGAAATGACCGTCTCCTGTCTTTATTCCAGGATCTCAAACAAAAGCCATGGAGAAAATGTGGAGCTAATATGAGACTATAACTGCGGCAGTTTTCCTCCTGAAACACCACAAAGTACAGAGTTGATGTTCAGAGCAGAAGAACGTTTGTCAGTCAGTCAACTCTCTTCACTGAAGAAGCTCACTCACAGAGAAATGAGAAGACTTTCTGTCACATGGTGATTTTTACAACCCAGATTTAGTTCTTGATCTCAGTCGATAAACAGGTTTCATTCCATGAGACTTAAAACGTTGAAAAAACTCTAAATGAAGTGGGTGAAGTTTAGTGGTGGACACGTTTAGTCCTCAGCAAACTGAAGATCGTAGATATGGTGAAGACGTGGACTTGATGATGATTTATGGGACATCTGACTGAACTGTACTCTCAGACCAGCGTTAGCTTTGGAAAACATCCTGACAAATTATTCGTTGTGTGCATCATATGAAATGATTTGCACTCTCAGAACAATGAGCAGCCACACATGTGGTGACCAGGGAGCAGTTTAGGAGGTTAGGGGCTTTGCTCAAGTGGAGGAAAGGTGTTGGAATTATAAGCATTTTATACATAGCCCCTGATTTTCAGAAGGGATTCAAAAGCTCTTTCATGGACAGATGTGAGATAGTCCTTCATTAGTTCTTCATCAGTTAAGCAGATAAAATGACTGAGTTATCTCCCAGTGTGTTACTTGATTTGGAAATTGTTGCTGCAAAGTCAGAAGATGTGTTTAAAGGAGCTCCAGTGAAACTGGGCTTGTAATTCCTCCAGTTTGTATGTGAATATCCTCAAATTAAAGCTGAGAGTCTGGACTTTAATCCCAGATTCATTATAGAACTGTAACTTGAATATGTTCTGATCAACAGGTAAAACAACAGAGACAGTGTCCAAACACATATGGTCATGAGTGGATTTATAAAAGTGGTGTTTTATGCTTGAATGCATCAGACCATTTCACAGCTTCTAAATGTGGTTTGATCTCCCTGATAACATGTGATGAAGTCAAACTGTGGACAAAGTGAGTTGAGGAGCTTTAACCTCCACTACATCCCTGGTTAGCAGGATGAATGCGCCCTCTTGTGGTCTTGTTTGCTGGCTGACATTTACATGAACCGGGAAGACTAACACTGGTCTGATCACATGGATGTCATCAGTGGAGCTGTCATGTATTAATGGAGAGGCAAGAAGAAGCAGGAGAAGATGCTTTATTAATGCTTTATTACAAAACTTGTTGTTTCCTGAAAGCTTCTACAAAAAGACACTGCACCAAAAACTAGTTTATCATCCACAGAGCATCAATGGATTATACATTTACATGAATGACTGTAGACACTAAGATGAAGCTCAAAATTCCAATGGACACAGTTATTTCATGATGAAACACATAAAGACAATGGAGGAGCAGACTAATGAAAACATCTGGATGGAGCTTTAGATGGAGAAACATGACGAGTAGAAGAAGTGGAGCTGGTGACAGTTTAGAGTCTTTGGATTAAATATAAAGAGACTTCAGAAGAACCATTTACACTGACATCAGTTATTAATGCTGTAAGAAATCATTTAAACTCTGATTCAGAGTAACAGGAACATTATTTAACAATGAAAAACATAAATAAGTAAGTGACGTTGGAGGAGAAGAGTCTTGGAGTCTGATGGTTTTGTGTCTTAGGTTTTACACGTCTATGTTTTCCTCTTTTCTTGGTTTCTGATAACAAACTAAAACACAGACAGACAGTAGAGCTAATGCTGCCCCTGTTAAGGCTGCTACTGTTGTTAGTCCATCATTCAGTCTCCTCCTTCCACCAGTCTCTGGTTCTGGACTCAACGTTGGACTCTGAGTTTGAGGCTGATCAGCAGCTGCTGGAAAGAACATCAAAATATTAGTTGACACTTTTTCATGTCTGAAAAATCAGTCAGCATTTGAAGGACTTCTAGTAACTTCTACTTTGTCAACTTACCAGTTACGCTGAGTTCACATCTGCCAGATCTGAAGCCATAATCTGTGTTCACGTCACACTGGTACAGACCAGAGTCATCAGTCCTGAGTCTGGACACATGGAGTCTGATTCGTCCTTCTCTGAGGACGTCTTTGTCTCCTTGGACTCGTCCTTTAAACCGTTCATCCTGAGACTCTGACGCCTCAACACCTTCATGAAGACGACACAGGACAGAGACTTTCTTATCAGTTACCGTGTAACAGAGGATGTCAAGTGAAGTGAAAGACATTTCATGTTTGGTGGTGAAGGTCCACTCCAGGGTGATGTTGTGGTTCTCCTCTGCCTGATAGGAGCTCTGTGTCACATTCACTTCAAATGTTGCTGCTGAGGAGACAGAGAGAGAAAGAGAGGAGCAGACACACTGAGAACTGGAACATGGGAGTCTTTCAACTCCATCATTGAAGACTGACAATTGATTTGGACTTCATCAAGTCAATTTCTAAACTGACCACAGACACATGAGTTGAGGATGATGAGCAGCAGGATCCTGCAGATCATCTTCTCCCTGTGAGAGGAGACAGAGGTGAAGAGTCATGAACACATGAGGTCAAAGGTCACTCACTGCAGATACAACAAGGACTAGCCACTGCTCTATCTTGTCACAAGGTGGTGCTGCTTTCATCCATTCATTCATCTTCTATACCCACTTAGTCCTGTTGAGGGTCGCGGGGGTCTGCTGGAGCCTATCCCAGCGGTCATCGGGCGAGAGGCAGGGGTCCACCCTGGACAGGTCTCCAGTCCATCGCAGGGCTAACACAGAGACAGATAACCATTCACACTCACACTCACACCTACGGCCAGTTTAGAATCACCAATTAACCTAATGAGCATGTCTTTGGATGGTGGGAGGAAGCTGGAGTACCCGGAGAGAAACCACCCAGACACAGGGAGAACATGCAAACTCCACACAGAAAGGCCCAGCAGGCCCATGGATTCGAAATGGGGACCTTCTCGCTGTGAGGCATCAGTGCCAACCACCTCACCACTGTGCCTTGTGGTTTCTTCACATCACACCTTCAGTGTTACAGGGGAACATTGTGTACTGCGGATGTTGTGGTTTGTACTGTAGATTTATGTGTGTAGATTTATGGTTGAGTCTGTTTTCCTCTGTTTTTCTCAACAAACAAAGACCTTGTCTCCAGCAGTCGATTTACAACAACTCTGAAGTTCTTCACAGAGAAACGGACATTAAACTTTTGTTAACAACTGTGTGTTAGCTCATGTCTTTTCCTCTATTCTGAAGGTCACAATCAAGGGCAGCGTTATGTCCTCTTGGTGCAAATTGAGGGACGGTAACAACAATGATATCAAGCAGATACAGTAGAGAGAAGAGAATCTGATTCACTTTCATCTTAGTTATAAATTTGTGCAAAATAAATATAATAAAATAGTATTACAAATCTGAAAGAATTAAAAAAAAATTGCTTTAGCAAAATCGGAAAAAGTCAACTGAAGAGCCGTCACGGTTCACCAACTGTCCTCAACTTCCTAACAGCAGAGAAGCAAACAAATGCTTTTATTTCTGAGGGCACCAAATGCTGCTGACCTTTTTGGCCAGGTCACCCTTGTGAAAGAGATCTTGATCTCAATGGGCTTTTATCTGGTTAAATAAAGGTTAAATAAAAAAAAAATAAATAAATAAAGTCATGTTTGCTGCGTGATTCGTCAAGAGACAGAAAAAAGAGGAGAAAACACTTACTGTCATCCTCTGAATCTGAAAGAGATGTGATGTTAAGTCCGTTCGATCGGGCTCTTCTTTAACCAGAGTCGTATCTCATCAGTTTTGCTCCTGAAACAGCAAACTGTTAACTAAAGAGGAAGCAGCTGCTTGCTAACAGGAGACCTATGGTCATCTGGACCAATGCTGAACGATGCCGATTGGCTGATGTAACTTAAGCTCTCTGAGGGATGGAACAAAAGAGAGTGTTCCAGTTCCTTTTTCTGTGTGTTGCTGCAGAAAAGCATGTGGTCCTTCATTGTGTGACAGAAAAAGTTCAAGGGAGTGTACAAACTCAGATGAGTTTGGGGTTCAACAGATCTTTGTCTGGGTGTCACAAGTGTTAAGATGACTTAGAGACATTAAGATGGGATGAGAAAAAGAAGTGTCTAACCTCAAATGTGACAAAGAACAAACAAAAGCAAGGCAGAACTACAGAACAAAAAAATAACTTCAATGTAAGTTCTGCAGGAAGGCAGCTGCTTATGTTTGCATGTTGTCTTCAATACGATAACACCTTTTCTGCCCTGCAGCCTCTCCAGAACATCTGGAGATGACCACTTATGGTCAACGAGGCGTCAGAGCGGTGAAGAGAGACAAAAAAGAGAAGAATTTTAACCGTAACAGTTCACTAATCAATGAATTACTTCAACTGTGGATGTCCATGGTCCAGCACCCCCTCTTTGGTCACAGGGTCTCTCTTGATGTGTGATTACTGGGCACAAATGTACATGCGTAGTCCATAGATGAGACCGATCAATCATCAGTATATTGAAGTTTGTAACATCTGGGCAGCTCATTAACCAACCGGGTATTTGGTAAACTATCATTCTTGGCTACACAAGAACAATCAGTAGGTTAAAAGAACAAAATCCAGATACAAGTATGATAATGGTGTAGAATGAGTAACCTGTGATACTCTTCAGGGTTAGCGAGAGGAGGAAGGTTTAGAGAGAGGGCTCCCAACATGATAAAGCCATTACAGGGACGTCTAACAGCATTTTGTTCTTTGGATTGGACGACAACATTGAGGACTCCATGCAGTATTTAATCTTTAAGGCTTTACACTTTCAGTGGGTTTGCTGTGGGAGGTGTCGTCTAATTTAAAAAAAAAAAATAATAATCTTTTAAAGACAAACCAGTACATCAAAGTAAGTCCAACAGTACCTACAAAGTTGGACAGTGGCTATGGGTCAAATTAGGAATTTGCCTTTTACCTTTTCTCAACTAATAGTACAGCATGTGCCTCTCATTGAGTTCAGGATAACAAATCTAGGCTCACCTCCCTTACTGTGAGAGAGTGAAATTCCCATTAGTTAGCATCTATTTCACCTTCAGTACAGGAACAGCCTGTGCTGTTAGCGATAGTCTTCAGTGGCAGACTCTGGTGCTCTTGTGTTTTATGTTCTTTTTAAAATAGGGCTCAAGGCTGAAACGCTCCATGTAGCCAGAGGCAGAGAGATGTTCAAGGGCACCGTCACGTCTAAAGGTTTGTGTTGTATGAATGGGGACACAGACGGTGGACATGGAGGTTGCGAAAACATGTTTCTGTGCTGCCTTTTGTAACCCCACTTTGAGCTGTTGTGAGGGTAATGTTCAGAAGCAGTGGGTCGGTGTGATGCTCTGGCATATAAAATGTTAAAGAGCCAACTGCCACATACTCATCCATCAATAGTTGGTTCAGAGCTGATGCTTACTGGTGGAGAGGAGGCATCTCAGGGAAGGGTCACCCCAAACACGTGAACAAGCAAACAAGGGGGTACACAGTGAAGGAGATGCCACCAACAGAAAGACCCAGCCACCACCACTTTAGGCTCTCAGCTTCTGAAATACAGTGAGTGGGAGTCCACACAAAGAATTATCAGAGAACACTATCAAGCCAAGCAGAAAGTGCACGACAAGAAAGTTGATCTGGTTCACTGAAACCAACAACTAGAACGTTTCTAAATATAAAATGCTGCTAAAGTGAAGTATGTCAAGGGGAAAAGCAGTTAAAAGGCTCAGAGATCTACAGGCAAATGGATTCCAGAGGCAGATCAGGTAAAAAGACAAAGCAATGACAAACAACAGAGAAGGCAAAGCCAAAGCAAAAAGGCCAAGTCAAAAAGGAAGTATTTACAAAGGCAAAGACCAAAAAGGGGCAATCCAACAAGGCAAAGCAGCAGCGTGTGGAAATGTGTCAGCAGCCACGCAGTGTAGCTTCTAGCATGGCAAGTAGACCCCAACAACTCTGATAGGCAGTATTTGGTCTCAGGAGAGGTGAAGCACGCAGGAAATAGCACAGTCAACAGTAGTGGTCTGTGAACAATGAAGTTGTACAGGACTGGACTTGCATAGAAAACCTGCAACACTCATGGAGGTCAGGAGACCTGGAACAAGGGATGCATGTGCTCAGAGTCAGGGAAGAGCCTAGCAAACGAAACAACTTCCTGTTTTTATAGTGACTCAGTAGCTAATTGGTTGGTGACTGACCAATCAACAGCTCACAGCAACAGACCTGAATAGACAGAGGGAAGCATCCCGTCTTCTACATATGCACAGGGGAAGGTTCTCCAAGAAGAAGGCCTTGAGGTTGGAGTTTTCTTCAAAGCCTTCTTGCCCTAGAAGTATACATGCCTCTGATGCATTTAAAGTGCTCCCAGGGAATTTTTTATCTGACTAGCTTCAACCACTGATGTGGCCTCAACAGTAGGAGAAGAGAATTCTAGAGCGTTGACGGAGCTCTTTGTAGTCATCCCTGATACTGGAAGACTGTGACTGTATAAACCTATGGACAGTTTTAGAGTTGGTTTAGAGAAAATAATTATATATAATTTATATAAATTATGATTATACTGTTAGGACCTCATATATTTATATTTCCATGTACACAACATTATCCTCAGAAACCAAACGTTTGATTCTTTTGTTATTTGATGGTTTCAAACAACTATTGGTCATAAGACAGACAGTTTTAAATGGACATTGTTTTTAGCCACATGTGTCTTTCAGGCTGTGGAACAGGAAATAACCACAGTCCCTCCTTTTTCGCCACAAATTTACATTTGCAACCGTTGAACCAAGTTCAAACCTGCAGCTGCTTCCTCCTCTGAAACATTTTTATATCTGAAACATTTTTACCGTTGTGTCGTGAAGCAGTTCCTCCATGCAGCTACGAACAAGTAAGTAGGCTATAACCTTTTGTATTCAATGTAGACATTTTACCTGACTGATGGTAGGTCATTCATTCAGATCAGGAAATCAGATCAAATCAAACGTTTTCACTTTCGCGCCTTTAAGCGCTCAACGTTAACGTGGAACATCTCTTCCAGGACTCGTGGTTGTTCAGCGTTGGTTAATAAATGTCAGGATAATAAGAGCAATTTACGTTCTTTCTACGTGATTCTCCATCTATATTTGTTTGGATCGATCACAGAAGTAAAGTAGCTGCTGTGTATTTGTAGTAAAACACACAGATTATTGGCTGCTGCACTAAAATGGGAAACAAAGATGTCTCCATGAAACCTCCACAGTTGGTTTTCATAACTGTGCTTGAACAAACATCTAAATGTGTTGAACGTTTTCTTTCCACCATTTTGAAAGAAGACAAGTTATAGAAGCAGAAGAGACCAAAATCTGAAAACTGACTTCACTCATGAAAAAAACATGGATTTAACTTCTAGTGTCTCCTTGAAGTCTTCAGATCTTCCAGTAATGATCTTCTTCAGTATTTTAGCTGCAGCTTCAGTATCAGTGAGTGTTTCTTTATAGCGGACTGAATTAATCAGCATTAAAAGCTCATCCAGTTGAATTAGTGAATGATGATGTGAATGATGTGGATTTTATTCTGATTTGTTTTGTAGTCTGTTCCTCTTCCTGGAATAAGTCAAAGTCTGACAATTCCTTCCTTTTCTTGGAGCAGCTCCACTCATATTTCTCCATGTTTCCTTGTTCCCTCTCGTTTAGATCTCTACACTGAAGATGGGTGTAACCAGCATGTGGTGAAGTGTGAGAGCTGACAGGCTCCATTCACTGTAGAAACACACGTTGTTCAGATCAGAGCTCAGACTAGTTTCACTTCTAGCAAACAGAAACTCACACAGTCGTCAACACTGAGAGGTGAAATGGAGCAGAAAGGAGTTCAGCTGGACAGAGAAACCTTCTCTTGTTCCATCTGTCTGGATCTACTGAAGGATCCTGTGACTATTCCCTGTGGACACAGCTACTGCATGAACTGTATTAAAAGCCACTGGGATGGAGAAGACCAGAAGAGAATCTACAGCTGCCCTCAGTGCAGGAAGACTTTCATACCGAGGCCTGTCCTGGAGAAAAACACCATGTTAGCAGAGTTAGTGGAGCAGCTGAAGAAGACTGGACTCCAAGCTGCTCCAGCTGATCACTGCTATGCTGGACTTGAAGATGTGGCCTGTGATGTCTGCACTGGGAGGAAGCGGAAAGCCTTCAAGTCCTGTCTGGTCTGTCTGGCCTCTTACTGTGAGAAACACCTCCAACCTCACTATGATGCAGCTCCATTAAAGAAACACAAGCTGGTGGAGCCCTCCAAGAAGCTCCAGGAGAACATCTGCTCTCGTCATGATGAGGTGATGAAGATATTCTGTCGTACTGATCAGCAGAGTATCTGTTATCTCTGCACAATGGATGAACATAAAGGCCATGAAACAGTCCCAGTTGCAGCAGAAAGGACTGAGAAGCAGAAGGAGGTGCAGGTGATGCTCCAAAAAATCCTGCAGGGAATCCAGGAGAGAAAGAAAGATGTGGAGCTGCTTGGACAGGAGCTGAAGGCCATCAATGGCTCTGCTGATAAAACAGTGGAGGACAGTCAGGAGGTCTTCACTGAGATGATCCGTCTCATCCAGAAAACAAGCTCTGATGTGAAGCAGCTGGTCAGATCCCAGCAGGAAACTGTAAAGAGTCGAGTCAAAGATCTTCAGGAGAAGCTGGAGCAGGAGATCACTGAGCTGGAGAGGAAAGGCTCCGAGCTGAAGCAGCTCTTAAACACAGAGGATCACAACCAGTTTCTACACAACTACCCCTCACTGCCACCACTCAGTGAGTCTACACACTCATCCAGCATCAAGATTCGTCCTCTGAAGTACTTTAAGGACGTGAAAGCAGCTGTGACAAAGACCAGAGAGAAACTACAGGACATTCTGAGAGAGACATGGACAAACATCTCATTGACAGTGACTGAAGTGGATGTTTTACTGCCACAACCAGAGCCAAAGACCAGAGATGAATTTTTGAAATATTCACGAGAAATCACACTGGATCCAAACACAGCACACGTCAAAATGTTATTATCTGAGGGGAACAGAAAAGTAACAAGAGTATGTCTTCATCATTATTCTGATCATCCAGACAGGTTCTTTTGTTTGTATCCTCAGGTCCTGAGTAGAGAGGGTCTGACTGGATGTTGTTACTGGGAGGTGGAGTGGAAAGGAAGAGGAGTTGAAGTAGCAGTCGCATACAAGAATATCAGCAGAGATTTTTCAGATGAAGCTGTGTTTGGAAACAATGACAAATCTTGGTCATTAGCTTGTGGGACAAACAGTTATAGATTTTACTACAACAAAGTCTCAACTCCCATCTCAGGTCCTGTTTCCTCCAGAGTAGGAGTGTACCTGGATCACAGAGCAGGTATTCTGTCTTTCTACAGTGTCTCTAAAACCATGACTTTTCTCCACAGAGTCCAGACCACATTCACTCAGCCTCTCTATGCTGGACTCCGTTTCATGGGTTGTGAATGCACTGCTGAGTTGATTAAAGTCAAATAGACAATCATTTCAGGGACAGTTGGTTAAAATGTGTCTTTTAGTCTCCAGGTGACTTCGTTTGTTGTTGTTTGCTTGATGCTGGACTTTGTTTAGGTGACGTTCCTTTTTGGTCTGTTTAGCCACGGAGGCTCTCACTGCTCACCATGACTTTTATTCAACTAAACTGACATTTGTCCAAGTTCTGACTTTGGAAAGAAAGAAATTTACAATTACATCTCCACTGATTGGTTTAGAGACCACATGTTGTTGTTGTTTTTCAAATGGATGAACAGACGAGCTCATGTCAACTGTAGTGATCATGATCATCATCAATCAGGACATCAGTCGTTATTTGATTGTACATAGCTGATATCCTGAGTCCAACTAACTGATTGTGTGGATGAAGTGAATCTGTGAATCATGAAATCACTGAACAAGAGTCATTTATCAGACTTTACTGATTTAATGGGAGAACAAACTGAAGCTTCACACGATGAATAAAGCTGCTGTTTGTCACACATGAAGAAATGACCGTCTCCTGTCTTTATTCCAGGATCTCAAATAAAGGCCATGGAGAAAATGTGGAGCTAATATGAGAGAATAACTGAGGCAGTTTTCTTCCTGAAACGCCACAAAGTACAGAGTTGATGTTTAGAGCAGAAGAATATTTGTCAGTCAGTCAACTCTCTTCACTGAAGAAGCTCAATCACAGAGAAATGAGAAGACTTTCTGTCACGTGGTGATTTTTACAACCCAGATTTAGTTCTTGATCTCGGTCAGGATACCATCACGACATTTTCATTTGCAGAAAAAATAAAGAAAGCAAGAAATTAGACATAAATCCTGACAATAGTCTTTCACCAAAAATACTTGATTACAATTATTCATTAGTAAAATTGAGTTAACAGTCACACAAGTGAAATTACAAAACTCTGCCAGATGGTGGAGCTCTAAGATTATTATTATCTGATTTCCAGTTAAACTGAGTCTAGAGGTTTTTACATCTCCTTCTTTTTCAGGCTGTCTGATCTATTTATTGCTGCAAAAGCTTCATCATTGATCATAGTTCAGTAGCTAAAGGAGAATTTAAGTGTTTCAGTGTTGACTTGCATTAGTTTAATGTATTTCCAAGACAAGTCAGTTTTGGTCTGGCTAAATAAAGACATTAAATTTTCTTCCTGAAACAACTATATTATTAATGAATTAACTTTTTATTGTCATAATGAATTTCTTTTTGCCCACTCACTGACGAAGTGAAAGAATTCCCTGATAGTTGTCATTAATGAGACAAAAGAAGCTCTGATTATTGTTGAAGGATTTCACTATTAATTCTGAAATGTAGTCAGCAACTTCTCGTGTTCTTGAAACCTCTTGAAATACAATTTATCAACCAGTCGAACAGAGAAGTTGTTTTTCTAAGAGAGTCTTTGGCGTCTTTGGAGAGGGAGGTCCATTTTTGGTTTGCAATTGTTTTCTCAGAAGCACAAAATACAGGAAGTGCTAGGAGAGGTCTCTGAGCAAGCCTGCAGAGACGCAGTGATCAAAATCTCCTGTGGTCGTCAACGACCGAAGAAAAGGTAAGATGTTTGGAAATGCACAAAGTTTTAATTGGAAAAAGGAAAATCATTGCTCGTAAAAGAAAAAGGCAGATGACGGAGAGGTATCATTTTGAGTACACGCTCTCTCTGAGTGAGGTAGACACGTGGTGCATGGTGAATGCTAGTGGTTTCATGCATCATGCTGCTGTTGATGGAGTTATTTCAAGTCAACAGGAGATCTGGTCAAGTTATTTTATAATTTTTTCATGCCTCAGTCAAAGTAAAATAGAAGACTGTGTGTAAGTCTCTGTACATTCTTCATCATGACAGGAAACACTGGTGGGCAAAATCAACATCACATGACAGCATGAAATTTACATTCTCTGCTTTTGCATGTACATATAAGATAAGATAAGATAAGATAAGATAAGATAAGGTAAAAGAAACACTACCGGGCGGTGACTGATATCTCTTCCTGTACCAAGTAAAAAAAAAGAAAAAGAACAAAGAGAAAAAAACAACAGAGACAGTGTTGAAGCCTCTGTACTTACAGGGCAGTACAATAGCTAGTCCTTGTTGTATCTGCAGAGAATGACCTTTGACCTCATGTGTTCATGACTCTTCACCTCTGTCTCCTCTCACAGGGAGAAGATGATCTGCAGGATCCTGCTGCTCATCATCCTCAACTCATGTGTCTGTGGTCAGTTTAGAAATTGACTTGATGAAGTCCAAATCAATTGTCAGTCTTCAATGATGGAGTTGAAAGACTCCCATGTTCCAGTTCTCAGTGTGTCTGCTCCTCTCTTTCTCTCTCTGTCTCCTCAGCAGCAACATTTGAAGTGAATGTGACACAGAGCTCCTATCAGGCAGAGGAGAACCACAACATCACCCTGGAGTGGACCTTCACCACCAAACCTGACTCTTCCTACAAACATCTGTTTATCATCTGTAGCTTGTTAACCAATCAGAAGGAGTTGGTTCTGTATCATGTACATGAAGGTGTTGAGGTGTCAGAGTCTCAGGATGAACAGTTTTCAGGACGAGTCCAGGGAGACAAAGACGTCCTCAGAGAATGACGAATCAGACTTCATGTGTCCAGACTCAGGACTAATGACTCTGGTCTGTACCAGTGTGAAGTGAAGACAGATTATGGCTCCAGCTCTGGCAGATGTGAACTCAACGTCACTGGTAAGTTGATAAAGTAGAAGTTACTAGAAGTCCTTTTTAAAGATGCTGACTGATTTTTGAGACATGAAAAAGTGTCAACTAATATATTGATGTTCTTTCCAACAGCTGCTGATCAGCCTCAAAGACAGAGATCAACAGTGAGTCCAGGACCACAGACTGGAGGAGGAAGAAGCCAACACGATGGACTGAAAGCAGCAGCAGTAGCAGTTCTACTGGTTGTTGTTGTTTAGAAAAGGAAAGAAAAAAGACAAAGAAGAAAAGAGTGTGAGTTATCAAAACATTAGTTCAAGACCTGAGTCACAACGTCATACAACTAAAGCCAGTAATGGAAGATTTGGGAATTTTAAATAAGAGATGACAGTTTTCAAGACTGTCCAACATTTAATGGGCCAGCTTATATATTCAAAAAGATTTTCTCTTTAGGACAAGAGAAAAAACACAAAATATACTATCTGATCTAGCCAAGTGGTCCTCAGTACAGAATACTAACAGTGTGAGAAAGTGTAACAGGCGGTTTTGACTTCTGCCTTAAGTTGACGCAGAAGCTACGGCAACTGCCCAGACCCTACGCAGAGCCTAGAGGTGCAGCTGAGAAGCACCTCTCCCAGAATTATAACTATTCGCCACGGCAACGCAGACCGCAAGCGACCACTTTAGTATTTACGGCTGCTTCTCCATGTCTGCAGTTTTCAAATTAATTGATTCAGTGAAATTTCGGCGAAAGTTTCAGTCGTCATTGTTAAAAGTCAAACAGGAAGAAGAAACACAAATTAACCCGACTGGCAAAAAAAACAGCGCCTGACAAGAGTTTGGATGGAGTTGCTCCAAGTATAAATGGCTCGCATAAGTGTCTATGTCCTGCAGTACTATAAAAGAGCCTTAAGTGTGTGTGTGTGTGCATGTTTGAGTGTGTGCATGTCATGTCCAGAAAGAATGTGTGTTGCTTTGTGCTGCCTCTGTACGTCGAGCATGAACAGTGTGAGGTCAGAACAAAGAAGTTTGAGTGTAGTCTGGTCTGTGTTTATGATCTGTGTAGGACAACAAGAGGAGCTAACACCAACTCAGTGGTGTGGTGAAGCCAACTACCCAATCAGACTCTGAAGATTCACGGCAGTAATGCTCAAAGAATAACCCACTATATCACTATATCAACTGTACCTAGCCACGTGAGCTCAGAGTGTACACCATCTTAGCTGTGCATGTGCACTCAGTTAGCAGTCGTGAGAGGAAAGGAGTTCCTCTGTGTCTGCAGCTTTGTTAGCTGGTGAACTTGTCTGTTGTGGTTGCAGTTTGTTCTGTAGCATATTAAGTTGCTGAAGGTCGGTGGACTGTGCTCTGACAACTGACACAGCTAAGTTACACATCAGGTTAGCTTAGCCTGAGCGTTAGCCGCTAACTGTTTGTGGCCTTCATAGAAATCAAACCCTACCACAACCCGTGCCTTATATAATGTGTGATAAAGGAGGCTGTGGACTTTTGTACTGTTCTATGTAGATTTTTCAAAGCATGCTGACTGCCACGGTCCTCCTCTTCATCATGTGCTTTTGCTGACAAGCTTCTGTGTTACCGTCATTGTTCTACATGTAATACATGGAAGAGAAGATGGTTTGTCTGTTCACAGCTACGGGCTAAGTTTTCCTGATATAGTAAAGTATAGAGACACAAGTGATTTGTTTCACACGCAGACAAATGAGCAGTGCAGGTGCTTCCAGCTGTGGCTCAGCAGGTACAGTGGGTTTTCCACAAACCAGAGGCCTGATCCCTGGTACGTGGACCACATGCCAGAGTCTCCTTGAGCAAGACACAGCAGGTCCAAGCTAGGCACTGGAGTATGAATGTGGGTATGCTTGTGTGAATGAATGTGTAGATGTGTCATTGCGACTGTGAAGCTCTTTGAGCACCAATGATGAACAAATACAACCCCATTTACACCTACTGCCGAAACATCAAGAACACTCAAGATAAAAATACACCACCACACACCAGTGGATCCTAAGTGATTACTGAGACTGAATACTACTGTATGAGTCTAAAAACTGCTTTGAAGAAAATCCTGCATGTGATACCTTTAACTAAGGATGTTTCTAAACTATTTCATTTGCACGTTTCTTCCTGAGATCACGGGTCTTGTTGTGAAAGAAACACTGAAAAGATTCAGCTGACTGATTGTGAAAGCTTTTAAAGGAGCAAAGGTCCAGTGTGTAGGATGTAGCTGAATATTAGAAGACATTTCTGACAGAGTGGAAATTTTAATTATTGGCCAGTTTATGTGTTATTAAGGGACAGTAACATTCATTCATGCAAATTGTGCACTTTTTTGTGTTGGATGTTGTAGATGTATTTCATATTGTTGTATGTGGATGTCAGAGTATCTATGTTTGCCTACTGTAGCTTAAATGACAGCATTATCCAATGTTTTAACATATTAATCTGGAGTAAAATGTCTGGACTAAACAAGACAAAAAAATATTTTGTATATATCCTGTTCTACTGGAATGTTTGTATATGGTAAATAATAATTATAATAATTTAATAAGGTGTACTGTATTAGAATTACAGTTGTAGCAGAGGGCTGCTGCCTCTAAAGTGTTACACCCAGGGATCACAGGCTCCACAGCTTCCTCTAATAAATAAAACTCTATTTACATGAGAGAAGTGTTTCTATCTCTTTTATTTCTAACACAAGAGGTAAACTGAAAATGCTTACAATTATTTAGTAGCAATACTCAGCAAACAGCCTCACTGAAGCTGAGCTGCAATTACACCAACTGTTCACATGGTGGCACTATGAGTTTATAGCCCAGGGCCTTGGTTTGAATGAGGAAGACACACAGAGCACTGAGAACGCTGAAAACTGCTACAACAACATGCTGGGCTCTGCTCAAGGTTTCTTCCTGTTAAAGGGAGTTTTTCCTTGTCACCGTCGCCTTCAGGCTTGCTCTGGGGGTTTCAGGCCGGGTTTTGAAAAGCGTCTTGAGACGATTTGTATCGTTATTGACGCTATATAAATAAAATTGAACTGAATTGAACATACACACATGACTACTTTCAGAACAAAACACTTTACATTTATACTCTCAAAAGACATTTGTTGCTTTGAAGCTGCATGTGCAATGTGACTCATATGAACAAATTAAATAATGTCATTCTATATTACCCATGCACGAACACAAATCTGCTTCCCAGGAGCACTGGTTTAAAAGTCTGAGACATCATCCTTGCTAGCATGACTTATTTTTTGTTTCTTGGTTTGGAGCTCTTTAAGATGATGAAGTGTTTCCTCTGATCTGTCATGGATCGTGGAGTCAATGCTAAAAAAAGAAAAAAAAAAAGAATTGCAGACCAAATTGCAGTTCAGAGCTAAACAAATCAAAATCCAGAAAGTCCATGACGAGACAGAACGATTTACTGACAATTTAACAGAAGATAAACAAGAGTGGAGTCTTAAAAGGAGGCAAAGGAGGAACAGAGGTAAACTGAAGAACTTAAGCCTGAACTTAAAATCAGTTTATGGCTTGAATGGATGAGTGGACACAGGTCAGTCAGCAGCCCAGTGTAACGCACATGACCACCAGCAGAGGCACACCTGAGGTACAGACAGGAACACAGGAAAATGGCAAGTCAGCAGCAGGTTACAAATCTCCTCTTAAAACTAAAAGACTCAGCTGAATATTTCTAATAAATATTAGAAATTAGTAGAAGTAGAATTATTGGATTCTCTTGTAAAGACACACAGCTGCATTGCCATACCACCACCTACATAAAAACTGCCTAGCACATTTTTCAAAGGTCAAAAAGTAGCTTAGCCTTGGGCTAGCCTACTACTCTATCTATCTATCTATCTATCTATCTAGATATAGATATATCTATATAGATTAAGCAATGAACCTAACGAGCATGTCATGTCAAACCAGAGGAGGAGTCTTCTTCCGAGTCTCCTGTTCCTCTTTTGACTCTGAGTTGGTTCCTAACAGCAGTTCAGTAACAAGTCAGAGATAACAGCAATCATTCATCTTCTGCACCCGCTTATTCCTGTTAAGGGTCGTGGGGTCTGCTGGAGCCTATCCCAGCTGTCATCGGGCGCGAGGCGGGGTCCACCCTGGACAGGTCTCCAGTCTATCTCAGGGCTAACACTGAGAGACAGACAACCATTCACACTCACACCTACAGCCAATTTAGAATCACCAATGAACCTAACCAGCATGTCTTTGGATGGTGGGAGGAAGCTGGAGAACCTGGAGAGAACCCACACAGACACAGGGAGAACATGCAAACTCCACACAGAAAGGACCAGTCGGCCGAGACAACAGCAGTTTGTCCTTAACTATGTTTTCACTAAGTGTGGGATGTGTGTCTTTTGGTGAGTAACTTCTTTTTCTAGATAACTGATTATGTTGTGTTGCTGTGTGTTTGTTGTTGTCCAGAATGAATTCTTTACTGTATGATGGAACAATGATCAGGTCGTAGAGTTAGTGTTGTCAGTACTTTTTATTTTATTGAGAAAACTGGATGTTTTCTGTTCACTGTGAGAGAATGTCGACTGAAAGAAGAAATAACCAGACAAGTCAAGACGAGTCTTCTTCCTACTTTATTGTGTTACTACAACTAAAATGAAGTGCAGTCTCAGTTTTTCTTTGCTTTGTTGTCACGGTGACAGTCCACAGTATTTAGCAGAGGTTTCACAAAGTAGTGAAAAATGAGAAAAAAAACTCAAGACTTTTAGACTTTTAGAGTTTACTGTTGGTCCTCATTGTACTTCATAGTTTCATCAAGTTTCATTTAGGCGCGTATGTGTGTCATCTACGGGGGTTTCTGAGGAAAACTTGAAGTGTTTCAGTTACAAAGCTACTCGACTTTTGTCCTTCTGCGTCAATTTGACCCAGGCTGGTTTGACTGCTTATAAAGCATGATGTAGAAATTTTTACAAAACATTTTTATGTTTCACCTTTTTATTGAACTTGTTTCCAACACATTAACATCAAATGTATATTTAGTTATGAAATTTATGGTATGATACACCTAATTTACAAAAAAAAAAAAGTACAAATTGTTTTTCACTCTGCTTATGATCAGAGGCATATGTGTTGATCCATTATCACAGACTGGTAGATGCCAGTGTCCAGTCAGGATATTGTTTTGAAATCTTTTTGAATTTTTAATGGCAGCAAATAGTCACACCTGTTGTTCTCCAGGTCAGTTTGACTCAAGATGTTTTAACTGCTTATATCACATAATGTGTAAAATGATCACACCATTCTGTGTTACATATTTTACAGCCAACTTCATTACAAGTCATCACCACAAAATTTAAACTTCTCCTACATCTGTATTTATGAAAATAACCCTAATTTACATGAAATTATTAGTTATTTGGGATAATTATTGATTGGTATATGTCAAGCATTAGCCAGGATACTCCCAGGTCAAAACCGACTGACTGTTTTCATCAATAAGGATAAGATCAATAAGAGAGTGAGATCTTTGACCTTCTTTATAAAATAATAAACACAGTGCGAGTGTGTGTGTGCATGAGGGTCCTGTTGGTCCCCGACAGGGGTCTGTGATCTGTTTACAGCTGTATACACCGGTGACCTTCAACAAAAGTAATAAACAACAAATCATTCAAAAATTAATTCTCATTTCACACAAGAATGCAATGGATTGATCTGAATGATTATCGACAAATATTACGTGAAAAAAGAGCAATACCTTGTCGAGACTGTGGACTCCCTCTTGTTCTTGTTATAGTCCAAGATGATCTGGGGCTTTTTGTCCTCCGTCCTGCTACTAAAAGCAGTGTCCCAATGCTCAGTGCTCATGAGAAGCAGTGTCTAAATGCAGTGCTCATGTGGGGCGGTTATGGCTCAGTAGGTAGAGTCCACGAACCAGAGGGTTAGATCCCCAGAATGTGCCAAAGTGTCCATGAGCAAGACACTGCAGACACCCCAGTTGCTCCCAGTGCATGGCACTGGTGTGTGAATGTGTGTGTGGGTAGATGTGTCTGTGACTGCAATGTGCTTTGAGTACCAATAGTTAGAAAAGCGTTATATAAAAGTAAGGCCATTTACCATGAGAAGCCATAGAGAATGTGTCCTCTATGTCACGCTGTCTCAGAGTAAAATGTGAAATTCCCCGAGGACGCTGTATTTATAATCTCAGTTTTTTAGTTTATAATTATCTTGTCCAGAACTGGAGAAAGGCAAAGGACAGGTGTGAAATTAGCATGTTTACAAATGTTTAGCTTTGACATTTGGTGTTGTCTAGAGGCCGAATCACATCAGAGATTGTAGATTTTACACTGAAAGAATTGGTGTGTGTGTGGGTGGTTGTACGTGTGTGTGTGTGTTCATTGTGCTGCAAAGCACAATAGTGTGACCCATTGCAGCTCTAAATATAACTGGGTCAAATTGACCTGGAAAGACAACAGGTGTTTGATAAAACACACATAATGTAACAAATATAATCATAATTAATTTGACTTGTAAAGAGCATAGCAGGGGACCATCCATGTAATCAGGCAATATGGAAGAAAACCAAAGTTATGACAGTTTACATTTTGAAATGGGGTCAAATTGACCCGAAGACAACAGGAGGGTTAAAGGAAGGAAATCTAAGACATTATTATCATGTCATTATTAGAAACTGCACAGTTGGAGCAGTCTGTAATTCATACCTTTACCTGGTAAATACAACATGTGACTGGTCTGAGAAAACAGGAACTGATTGGTTAATATCAAACTAAATGTCCTCACCACTGAAGAAAGAGGAACTCTATGTTGTCACAGACATAGTCTCTGAGCGGAAGCCAGTCTCTGTGGTTTGGTAGGTGGGGGCTGGGTTGTTTCCAGTGTTCTCAAGGTTTGTTTTTTGTTTTTTTTACAAAAGGTGATCAGTGATGAATCCTCTCTATGTTGGTAACTGAGCACTGTTCCACTTTATTCTTAATAACTTCTTCCATGGAGGTTATGAGCTCTGATTGTTCTACTTGACTAATAATTCTATCTTCTAACAGTTAACAATGATCAGCAGCAATAATGAAACAAAGGCTTTATTCATGTTCTCATAGTTGAAATAAACAGAAACACTTTAGTTGAAGATACAACATTTCACATGCTCTCTGTTTGAAATGTTATTTTTAAATGCAGTAAATAAATGTTCTTTTAAACTTTTACTGTTGATCCATGGTGAACAGAACCTGATCTGGAACTTGAAGATTTCTCTTTAGTGCATCAGTGACAGAAACACATTTGTTGATCAGAGAAAACTTCAACAAACAGCAGGTTTTTCTAGTGACTGCTTCCACTGCAGTGGTTGGAGTTGATGGAGTTTAGTCAGAAAGTTCTTTCGTCGGTGGTTTGGAACAAACAGGATGAATAACAGGATCAGATGTTGGAACGACTGAATGAGGTCAGACTGTAGATTGTCCTTGTTGTATCTGCAGAGAGTGACCTTTGACCTCATGTGTTCATGACTCTTCACCTCTGTCTCCTCTCACAGGGAGAAGATGATCTGCAGGATCCTGCTGCTCATCATCCTCAACTCATGTGTCTGTGGTCAGTTTAGAAATTGACTTGATGAAGTCCAAATCAATTGTCAGTCTTCAATGATGGAGTTGAAAGACTCCCATGTTCCAGTTCTCAGTGTGTCTGCTCCTCTCTTTATCTCTCTGTCTCCTCAGCAGCAACATTTGAAGTGAATGTGACACAGAGCTCCTATCAGGCAGAGGAGAACCACAACATCACCCTGGAGTGGACCTTCACCACCAAACCTGACTCTTCCTACAAACATCTGTTTATATACTGTAGCTTGTTAACCAATCAGAAGGAGTTGATTCTGTATCATGTACATGAAGGTGTTGAGGTGTCAGAGTCTCAGGATGAACAGTTTTCAGGACGAGTCCAGGGAGACAAAGACGTCCTCAGAGAAGGACGAATCAGACTTCATGTGTCCAGACTCAGGACTGATGACTCTGGTTTGTACCTGTGTGAAGTGAAGACAGATTATGGCTTCAGCTCTGGCAGATGTCGGCTCAGTGTCACTGGTAAGTTGATAAAGTAGAAGTAAATAGAAGTCCTTTTTAAAGATGCTGACTGATTTTTGAGACATGAAAAAGTGTCAACTAATATCTTGATGTTCTTTCCAGCAGCTGCTGATCAGCCTCAAACCCAGAGACCAACGTTAAGTCCAGAACCACAGACTGAAGGATGGAGCAGACAACGTGTTGGACTGATAGCAGCAGTAGTACTAATAGCAATATTAGCAGCAGCTCTACTCATTGTCTGTACTAACATTTGGTTTAAGGAAAGAAAAAAGAGAAAATAATCTTCTATTTATCTCCAACTGGAAATTTAGGTGTTGCAGCAGAAGGGAAAACAATCAAATGAGAAAAAAATATTTAATGGAGAATATATTACAAAAGCAATAGTTAAACATGTAAGCATCAAAAAAAGACATCAGAGCTTTTGTTAAAAACCTAAGACACAAAACCTTCAGACTCCAAGACTCTTCTCCTCCAGTCACTTTCTTCCATATTTGTCTGTGTTAAATAATGTTCCTGTTACTCTGAGTCAGAGTTTAAATGATTTCTTCCATCATTAATAACTGATGTCAGTGTAAATGATTCTTCTAAAGTCTCTTTAGATTTAGTCCAAAGACTCTAAACTGTCACCAGCTCCACTTCTTCTGATGTGACTCATCATGTTTCTTCATCTAAAGCTCCATCCAAATGTTAACAGCTTTTATCATCACTGATGTCTTTCCTAATGTACAGTGTATTATAGTTACTATTTATTTATTGCAGAATGATGCTGCTGTTGTTCTTGTTCATCATAAATTGCTCAGTGACTTCTAAATAAAGCGGCTCATCTTTAAACCTCTAACTTTTCTTCTGGAGTTTTGAATGGTGACATGATATTAATCCCACATTTCCACCACATTCATTTTCCATTGATTAAAAGCCCATGTAATCAAACAGCACTTCAGTCAGACTAAGAGCAGAGAAACAAACACCATTGTCTGTCATGAGCTTTGTATTTTACATCAAATAGAACAACTGACATGTGAATGAGAGATTCAAGTTCAGTTCTTATAATCTCACCAGTGTAGTTTTTGTTTGTGTGATCAAGTCTCACTTTCAGTCCTGGGCAGTGTAACAACAAATGTTTGGTCAAATTGAAGGTGAAACAATAAGAGGAAGATGGGGTTTCAGGGTGCCACCAATTTTTACAAACAACAACAGTTTTCACATCACCACTTACAAGATTTCAAACTGGGAAAACGTATTTGTGTATTTGCAGTTTTAAATCATAGCATGACTTTAATTCTAAACTACCTGTAGCAGCATCTCATAAACAGAGAGCTCCCCCTGGTGGTGAGAGGACATGACAGGTTCAGTGAGTCTGCAGCACAGATAACCTACACTAGTATTCGCTCATCTGCCTTTACACTCGTATGAAATTAAGTGACATCCCATTCTTAATCCATAGGGTTTAATATGACGTCGGCTAACCCTTTGCAGCTATAACAGCTTCACACCATAATCCCCCCTCCACCAAACTTCACACTTGGCACAATGTAGTCAGACTAGTATCGTTCTGCTGGTAACCGCCAAACCCAGATTCATCCATCAGATTGTCAGATGAAGAAGCGTGATTCGTCACTCCAGAGAACACCTCTCCACTGCTCTAGAGTCCAGTGGTGGTGTGCTTTACACCACTGCATCTGACGCTTTGCATTGTGTTGGTGATGTATGGCTTGGACGCAGCTGCTCGGCCATGAAGCTCACTACTGTTCTTGAGCTAAGTTTGGAAGTCTGAAGCGACTGACTCTGCAGAAAGTTGGCGACCTCTGTACACTATGAACCTCAGCATCCACTGACCCCACTTCCTGGCTGACTCGCTGCCATTCCCAATCACTTCCACTTTGTTATAATACCACTGACAGTTGACTGTGGAATATTTAGTAGAGAGTTTCATGACTGGACTTGTTGCACAGGTGGCATCCTATCACAGTACCACGCTGGAATTCACTGAGCTCCTGAGAGCGACCCATTCTTTCACAAATGTTTGTAGTCTGCATGACTAGGTGCTTGATTTTATACACCTGTGGTCATGGAAGTGATAGAAACACCTGAATTCAGTTATTTGGATGAGTGAGTGAATAGTTTTGGCAGTATAGTGTACAATGATGTGTTCATTATTCAGGGAGTTTGCAGGATCATATTGTCTCCTCATGGTCCAGTAGTAAATGGTTTGTTGTCTGGTACTGGTCCATGACCTGCTAAATGAGGACCTCTGATTTAAAGGCTCATTTGAACCAATATTCTACTAATCATGGATACTAACTTATTTATTAGAAAGATTCACTTCAGTCGTTTTACTGTCATGAAATAAAGATATATCAGCTGACTCCTGAAACAACTGGAAATTACAGTATGAGAAGATAATGCAGAGTTTTGTAATGTAATTAATTAAACAGTTGTGAGATACAAGAGGAAGAATGCCTTCAGAAATATAAAGAAAAGTGCTGGAACTGTTATTATTATTATTACTATTGATTATTATTGATATTATTGACAAACTGAAATGACACCACTTGACCAGATGGCGGCGCTATAAGATAATTACAGTTTTTCTCAGTTGCTTTGGTGCTTTTCTCAGATCAGAATGAAAGTTCTCACAACTATTAGTTCAACCTCCACAACATTGAGTCATTTGTGCACATCATCGTAGCAGTTTCTCATTCCTTTGAACAAATTGCAAATGCTTTTGGACATGTATCAGTTACTTTCATACAATTCTCTGCTGTTTTATAACATTATCATTTGCTTATGTCATGTCAGTCAAAATGAAACATACTTATGAATGCTGAATAGTCATTCCCTATAAAACTAATAGTCCTTATTTCATTGCTTGAGTCATTACATACAAAATTGTTGAACTAGTTGTCAAAATCTGTCCAGCTAATTTCATACATTCCTTTATCATTTTTTTCCTGAAAATGTCTCCTAAATTGAACAATTGCTCTCAGGTGAACTTCAGCTTTCACTCATGAGGAGGTGTGTGAAGCATTAGTTGTAACCAATGACAGGCCACTTGTCCACAGTCACTCAGAGCTGAATCCCATGAACCCTCACTTGGCAAGCATATATGAACCAAGCAGGACATAGTGTGTACCATTTCTACAATTCTGAGGGGTGAGAATCCGCGGAGGAAGGGGAAGGGGACAAAACAGGGGCAGAGGAAGAAGAGGTGAAGTACATAGTCAAATTCCTGATGAAATTAGGGCTACACTTGTGGACCATGTTGTGAATCACGGCCTCACTATGGCTGAGGCTGGTCGACAAGTGCAACCAAATGTAGGGAGAACCACTGTGAATTCCATCATTCAAACATTTTGTAGGGAGAACAGGTATGTATAGTATTGGACAGTAATCCAATACCTTGTTCATACTTACTGTACATTACTATAATTTTACTCTGCAACACATAGGACTGCAAGACAACCTCGCAGAGGTGGAAGGGGGCCTGTTTTTACTCCACAACAAGAGGAAGCCATTTGTGCAATGGTGATTGCAAACAATGCAATAAGACTGAGAGAGATTCAGAGCGCTGTTATAGATGATGACAATATCTTTGGCAATATTGAATCTGTTTCAGTCGCAACAATTGACCGAGTGCTCAGGAGGAATGGAATGCGCATGAAACAACTTTACAATGTGCCATTTGAAAGGAACAGTGAAAGAGTGAAGGAGACCCGTCACCAGTATGTACAGGTAAAGCTTGAGTGTGCGTTCTATGGATACTCTGATGTTCAGCACTGTAAACTGTTTTACTTTGTGTAGTTCCATGCAGTACACTTAACAGTTCTGTGTATCCACAGTAGGCTACATACTGTACACTATGTTGTCAAAAATGCATTATGTTACACAGGGAAAGTTCTTACAATTGGGTTTTTTTTCTCTCTCCGTCTCTTCTGGGATAAAGCGTATACTGGAGCTAGAGGCCAGGGAACCACTGCACACATTCATCTACATCGATGAGGCAGGTTTCAATCTGGCCAAAGGCAGAAGGCGTGGAAGAAACAGAATTCTTCTTACTTTTCTAGACACTCTTTACAGAACCATAGTCCCTGAGAATGAGAGGGGTCTAACTGGAGACCATCTGAGCAAGTATGTTGTCGTGTGGGATAATGTGAGCTTTCACCACTCACATCTGGTCAGAGAGTGGTTTGCAGCACATGGCAGGATGGTGGTTGGTCCTTAATCCAATAGAAGAGTTTTTTTCTGCCTGGAGGTGGAAGGTTTATGACCGGCGTCCACATGCCCAAATGGCCCTGCTAACAGCCATGGATGCTGCATGTGATGACATCACAGTGGAGTCCTGCAGAGGGTAGATTCGCCACTCAAGGAGATACTTTCCTCGTTGCCTTGCAAGGGAAGACATCCGCTGTGATGTAGATGAAAATATGTGGCCAGACAGACAGGAACGTGTGGATGTCCAGGAATAATTTATGTTCAGTTTACAGTAATATGTACTGTTATATTGTTTACATTTGTGCACAGTTCTACCATAATGGTATTTCTTATGTTTGTTCTAAATAAGTGACTGTGTCTTTTTTTTGCACAATGCTAGATGCTAGAATTGCAAAGAGCATATGCAGTAAATATGTCACAATGAAAACATGACAAAGCCATTTGACTGTCTTGTTCATAAACAATGGTGTCAGGACTTATTATTTTGATGACACAGACAGTTTCATTGACATGAATACTTGCTTTTGAGGAATCAACTATTCATTTTGCAGGTTATCCACTAGGTTTTGCAGTTTGCACTAATTGTTCTGAGAAATGCAGTAACTGTTGTGCAAATGTTAATAGTGATGTGAGAAATGCACCAAAGCGACTGAGAAAAACTGTAACAAAAAGCTGCTGACTCTCCAACTTTCTCCACCAGGTTTCTTCTTGGATGTGTTTAAAGTTTCTTTGGTGAGCATGAGCCTTTAAATCACACTCACGAGGAAACAGCTGATGTGTTACTGGCACATCTCTACTAAATGGGTTACTGTGGTAACAGTGAGACAGATGTGGGGAAAAAATCATCTACATGTGTCCTATTACAACAGCTCCAGTTTTCTCCATAAAGAACTAGCTTCATTTTGTTTCTAAACATTTCATCTTTTATCTGTCCTTATAAGGCTCTGATGTTCAAGAATTAGAAGATATTCAACCTCCTACAGAAACAGAAAGAGAATACTACCCACATTTGATATCTGGTTGAACAACAAATACAATAACTGAATATGTGTGTGCCAATGAACTTCAACAACTGCAATTAATCTGAAGAAATTGCATAAAGTAAAACTATTATTTGACACCAGAGTTTTCCTGAATGAGCTCTCTGCAGCTCTCATATCAGAGTTTCTCCAACGTCTTTTTCTAATGTGTCTCTGATCTCCAGGTGGATTAGTTTATTGTCCACCATTAAAACATTTTGAAACACTGAAAGTTGAGTTTTTAAAAAGCTGAAACTTTATGATTGAATCTTTATACCAGATTCCTATGTTTTTATCTTCTTGAGCTGACGTTACAGCACAAGTTGATTATCAGTTTGTTGTGTTCCATACCACTGAAGACCAGCATGCTAGATGTTTCCGTGCTCCTGCTTTAGATGAGGTGTTGTGATCAGGGCTTGACGCTTAGCATTTTTCCCAAGTAGCACGTGTGCTACTAAGTTGAAAAAATGTAGTAGCACACAAATAATTTTAGGGGCACGATGAAAAGTTACCAAATAAAGTGTTTTTCTTTAATAAAGTGACATGAGGTCAACGAGGAGGCATTTATAAGCAAAACAATTAAATTCATAGCTTTTTAAGTTTTAGTTATAACTAAAACTAAAAATATATATATTCTCTAAAGAGTGCAGAGAGAATAATACTGTAACATCTCATGTATTGTCAGTTATTTATAGGTGCGAATGTGCACAGTGCAACTGAGACAGTATCAAAACAGCAAGTAAAATTCTCCAAAAAGTGCAGAGAATAATACTGTAACAAGTACTGACAACAGACTTAAGCTTATTTGGCCTGTGTTATAACATAGAACATTCATACAGCAGGCAGGGTTCACAATGCCTATGAGATTTACTGTGTTTCACTAAATTATCTCGTTTGAAGTTTGCATTGCCTGTGACATAAACAGACTTCCAGCTGCTTGCTTCTGTGCTTTGCAGTACTTACATTAATTCGTTTTCGTAAAGGAGCCACGGGAATGTTCACATTAATTGTCAATTGTTGCTACAGTGTTAAAAGAACTATCCATCTTTGCTTTTATTTTTATCAAGAAAAATTGGTGCACTGCACCTTTAGAAAAATAGCGCTGTCTCTTTAAGAAAGACGGTAGTCTTGAGTTGTTGATTGTTGTTGAAGTTGTGCGTGGCTGTGGATGTGTGCCGCTGCCTGAGGGCATGTTGCAAATATAAAGTAAAAATAAATAACGATGAACGTTTGTCTTGTTGTTTGTTTTGGAGTTGCAATGGATGAATGTTTTAGACTAAAATTTCAAATGGCACGCGATCTACCCGCACTACCTTAGAGATCCACTCAGTTGATTCAGGACATTGCTGAATGACATGTTGTTAATTGACTGAATGTCCTGATCATTGTTCTGTCATGCAGTAAACAACCATAACAACACAAACAGATATTAATATTAGTTGTGAACTAGCTTAATTTTATTTCTAGACATTTTCTTGTTATCTCTTCTTCTAAGCCCCTGATATTCAGGAAGAGATGAACTGATAATTATCATCATGATATAATCAAACAGGTAAAACAGTCTAGATTTCAGTCAGAAACATAAAACTAGATAACAGCCATGTTGATTTAATAACTACAGACCCAGCTCTATTTTTATGTTTATTGCTTTACTCTCCTGACAGATACCTCAGTCAGGTCAAGTTGCAGTCTGCAGGCATATAATTGGTTGTTCAGGTGTGAGAGAAGAATTATCAAGTCATAGAGTTGATGTTGTTGTCAAACTGGAAGTTGTCATCAAGGATGTTCATTCTCTCTCAGGCTGTCAGCCAGAGTTTGACACTAAACAAGCACACAAGTGCATGCCTTGCTTGCGTGTCCTCTTAGACACAGAACTTGTTTGTTCAGTATTTTACTATGCTCCAAATGACGATGTTATCTCCAGACAGTGTTTATGCAGGTTGTGTCTTCAAGGATGGAGAAATATGTAGATGTTAAACACAGAAACACATACTGACATCCTTTCCTCCTCTTTGTCTCTGTGTAGAATCACAGTGTGAATGGAGGAGTCTGGAGGGATTGTGTTTTAGAGACCAGTCAAATATTGTCTGATGCTGCGTTCTCACTTAACTTCATATCAAATAAAGCAGGTGAACAGACTGCAGCTGATCTTTGTGTCATCACAGTGTGTTTTATCAACTTGTACCAGGTTTGTAACTGCATCAGTCTAAGAATGATCAGAATAAATATGATACTGAGAGGTTGAATTAAAATAAGATGACACTTTTTCTTTATTTTACAGACCTGCCTCTAAACCTTTCAACCCTCTGCTCCCAAGTCGGACAATGAAGTTGTGTTATTTACAAAAAGGAATAAAAAAAAGTCTGACAGGTCAGACAGGGCTCCTCTTAGAACAAGTTATCAACAAAGTGTCATTTCCATTGTCGTCCTTTCAAAGGAGAGACATGATTCCTTCAGTCCTTCAGTCATGTTTCTCAGCTTTGTTTCAATCAATTGATCAATGCAGATTTCAGACCTGCTGACAAGTCCTAAACTCTGACAAGTGAAGAGAAAATAAAGACTTTAAAGATCCTGCAGCATCTAAAGAGAACACATGACAACAAGAACCAATGCTGCTGTTTCTTTGCACTGTTGGACTTTTAAACAATAGATAATGCGATAATCTAGATAATGATATCTGATCTCTGGAGGCCTAACTATTATTTGATACCAGAGTTTTCCTGCTTCACAACTGCAGATCTCTAGTCAGAGTTTCTCCAACGTGTTCTCAGAGTTTCTAATATGTCTCCAGGATGAATTAGTTTGCTTTTAAAAATTGAAAGTTGTGTTTTTAAAAAGATGAAGCTTTATAATTTAATCTTTCTACTGCATTCCTGTTCTTTGTCTTCCTGATCTGACATCACAACACAAGAAGGCCTTTTTCTGTCTTTCTGTTCCGCAGAAAACTAGCACGCTGTCTCTACTAGAGTATGACAGGGTGGAGATTTACTGGTTGTTCTAGGGAATTCCCATTGAATGCAGGTATTTCCTTTAAGCAGGTATGCCATCAACATTTCTTTCTCTTCTGTTCTGATGAAATATAAATATATTTGCACCTATTCTAAAGCAGCAGCCTGAATCATAAATCACTGATTGTTCTGATATACAGTGAAGAAATCATTCTGAATGACAACAAACACACAACAACACAAACAGCTGTTAATATTAGTTATGAACGAGATTCATTTTGTTTCTAGACATTTTCCTATGATCTGTTCTTGAATATCAGGGTCTTAGAAGAAGAGATGAATTAATAATTATCATCATGATAATGTCAAACAGGTAAAACAGTCAATACAGCAGCTACAAATATAAACTAGATAACAGTCATGTTGATTTAATAACTACAGACCCAGCTCTATTTTTCTGTTTATTGCATTAGTCTCCATATACGTCAGTCTGTTTGCAAGCTCCTCTTGCAGGTATGTCGAGTAGCCGGAACCTATCTCTGTCACACCCATAACATCCACATAAAAACCTCATGCTCACATGTGGTACAGTAGAAGGAGGAATGTGAGGCTGTAACACGGTGGAGACAACTACTATTTCCTCTTTTGGTGAGTCAGTTTTCATTTTACTGAGAAAACTGGATGTTTTGTGTTCACTGTGGGTTTAGACGAGGTGTTGTGTTTTTATCGTCTTTCCAGAGTGGAAAGAATGTAGACTGAAAGCTTTTATATGATATATCTGAATAAGTTAGTTTCCAACCAGGGAAACCAGAAGTGTCTCAGTTACAAAGCTACATTTCTTTTGCTTGAACAAGTCAAAGTCCTTGTTACACTCTATACAGTTTTCATTAATTTAGACAAAGGCTTTATTCATGTTCTCATAGTTGAAATAAACAGAAACACTTTATTTGAAGATACAACATTTCACATGCTCTCTGTTTTGAATGTTATTTTCAAATGCAGTATGTCTGTGAAGGTTCTCAGTCATCCAGGTCATGGTATATCCAACAAAGGTTCAAAAAAGGCAAGTGGACTTGCAGAGTTTTCTGAGAAGACGTTTCACCACTCATCCGAGTGACTCATCAGAACTGAAGAAGCTACTCAGATGAGTGGTGAAACATCTTCTCAGAAAACTCTGCAAGTCCACTTGCCTTTTTTGAACCTTTGTTGGATATTTAAATGCAGTAAATAAATGTTCTTTTAAACTTTTACTGTTGATCCATGGTGAACAGAACCTGATCTGGAACTTGAAGATTTCTCTTTAGTGCATCAGTGACAGAAACACATTTGTTCATCAGAGAAAACTTCAACAAACAGCAGGTTTTTCTAGTGACTGCTTCCACTGCAGCGGTTGGAGTTGATGGAGTTTAGTCAGAAAGTTCTTTGGTCGGTGGTTTGGAACAAACAGGATGAAGAACAGGATCAGATGTTGGAACGACTGAATGAAGTCAGACTGTAGAACAGGGGTGTCAAACTCATATTTGTTCAGGGGCCACATACAGCCCAGTTTGATCTCAATCAGTCCAGACCAGTACATCTCCAATAGAAAACACCAGCTTTGTTAAAAATGGGAGTTTCACACATATTAGATGTTGATATGTGTGACTAATGGGAAAGTTGGGACATTGTCATCAACTAATAAAAAGACTTCTTTTTATTGCTTCAGGTGCTTTATTCATTATTTTAAACGTGTTTTTTTTCCACTTATTTTTCTCTTTGTGTTATTTCTTTACTGTATGAGAGAAGAGTGATCAGGTCCTAGAGTTGGTGTTGTCGTCTGTACTGAGAGAACTGGAGGTTCAGACAAAGTGTCCTGAAATGAAGAATAGACGTGTTGATAGAAATCAGACTGATGTCCAGGAAGGTGATCTGACAGACTGACTCACTGAGAGCACTACGTCAGAGGACACATTCAGGAAATGCTTTCAGCTGGTTTTAGGAGCAAAACATTATCGCCCACTTCTGTGTTTCACCTTGTTAGTCAACCTCACTCCAACTCAGTACCACCAATTTTACACTTATTTATGGAATATATGGTAAACAGAGCTCATTTACATAGCACCACCCAGTGGTGAGCAGGTCAAACTGGCATCACAGGTGGAGAGAAATTGAATAATGTCGGTGCGCACATACGCACATGGACACCGATTCAAAGGTAAATGTAAATGAAACCTCTGATATTACAATCCTTCTAGCTGACGTGACCCAGGCAGAACAAAGGAACAATTTACAGTAGCAGATTAACAAGGACTCCTGACCGCAAACTAGCAGACCGGTGTGACAGCAAGGTGGAAAATTAAACGATAGCAAGTTGTACTATTTGTAAAAAGGCTGTAAGATACAATGGTAACACAACAAACTTGTATAAACATATTTAATTGTTTATTTAGATAGGGACAGTGCATATTGATGGACATCAGTACAAGTACACAATGTAAATATGCTAGAGTTAGCACCATAGCTAGTTTTCATCTATTGTCCCTAGGCAGATACATAAAAAACAAACAAAAAAAAAAACACATATGGATTTGTTTAAATTCCCCTGCCCACCTAGCCCCTACAGACCCCTGAAAAGAAGAAAAAAAAAGTGCACTAAAGGGGAGAAATGCCTAAACACTTCCTTACATTATTTATAGTATTTGTTGTGGAGTGATAATTTTGTACACTTTGTTTATTTAAGAAAAAAAAAATCCAGAAATAAGTGCAATAAATGAAGAGATTTAGTTTTTTATTGTAGTTTCTGAACACTGTGCCTGAAAAATAATTTGTTTTTATTTGTCCTCAAGATCATTTTGTGTCGTTTCTGAACAAAAACTTTTATTGTGATAATAAAGTATTTTGTATTTACTTATAAACTTTGCCCAAATTCTGTACCGCATTTTAACTGATTAATAATCCAAAAGGGAAATCACAAAAACACTTAAAATGTCATTAAAATTCATTCAGATTTAGATTGATGGTTTGTCCACCTTAATTATTAAAAAGTATCGATATCGGTATCGGCGATACTGGCCCTGTATTTACTTGGTATGGATCAATACCACATCTAGTGGTATGCACACCTCTAAGTGACAGCGGGGACGGCCAATCATACAAGAAACGGCAGAGCCAATGGAGGAGCTTGTGGGCGGGGCTAAACTAAGAGAAACAGGCTTCAGCTAGAGCGGCCGTTTTCCGCTTGGTCCTAGTGCTTGATGTTTCTCTGTTTACTATAGTAACATTGTTTTTGGACGGTAAAAAGTGCAGGGGACCAAAACCTGGAACCTGGACACAAAGTGGAACGGTGTGCTGTGGTCTGATGAGTCCACAATTCGAAAAGGTTTTGGAAATTATGAACGCTGTGTGTTTGAGGTGTCTGAGTGCCTGTGTGGTAGGCTACTATGTTCCCTCACAGCCTGCAGCGGTTGTTTCCTTTTTTTTATTTTTGTTTCAGCTTCTTGTAGGTCAGCCACTGATTTACAGAGACTGGCTGAACTGGAGTTCAAAATGCCTTTTGTTGTAGACGTTACACATTCTCCTCTTTTCCCGTGGCCCGTCCTGAGGTGAACCACTCCACATCTTGAATGTATCGTCACTTCATGATCAGAGTGTTTTGCTATCAAAGTTCTGCCAAGTAGAGATGAGAAGCCATTTTTTCTTGTTTCTCCTGTTTTTGGTTTGGGAGTGTATTTCATATTTCATTCATGACACGGATACTGTAATCATACAGAGAGAACATAGCATACCTTTATCTTTTCTTTTTTTCCTAAACTGGTCACCTGATAGCTTTGACCTTTTTCTGTCCATCTCTGTGTTTATTTGACACTCGACAATCAACAGATTTCTATCCCCCAACACTGTCACTCACGACCAGAAGTCAAGACTAAACCAATTCACCTTGGTGACCACATAATCGTTTTGTATTACCTATTTTTATTTGGCTATTTCACACAATTCATAAATACAAAAACGTGCAGAAGTTATAGGCCTGTATTTATAATATTATGAATGAAATGTGCGTTATATGGACACAATTTTCACAGTACATGCGTGGAAGCATGTACATGTAGCAACATGCGTCGACTGTCGCTCACAGTGTTTTCATTTTCCTGATAGGACTTGTAGTTTTTGAGATACAGTAGGAGGACAGACCCCATGACCTTACCTTATTGAATGATTAGACAAAGAGATAGATTTTACAACAGCTGACAAAAGCTCATTGAGTGATTAGACAAACAGACATATAAACTAATTTAATATGATTTCTCAGAACATTAAGTTTGAGGGCAGACCCTCAAGCCCAGTTTTGTACTTTTCTTTTCATAATAAATAACAATTAATAATTAACACGTCATAGAGGTTGATCCACAGTTTCATCAAATAAAGAGTGAATATAGTGTGAACAATCATGGGTTTTCAGTTGATCAGTTCATTTAACTTTAACTTGACATGCAACAAACTATAATACACTGATTTTTATTTTATTTTTTACAGTGATCCACCATGACATTACTGAAGGCTCTCCTGCCCCTCGCTGCTCTCCTCCTTCTGTCCGTCGTTCCCACAGAAACTAAAGTGGTGAACTCGATGGCAGAGTGTAATGAATTCTTTCTTGACAATAATCCACCAAATATCCCAAGAATCTTGGAGGGAGGGAACATCCTGGACCAGAACAGATACAAACCTATCTGCCAGACTTTGGACAACATAAGAACCTTTGTGACGCTTTACGACACCGAGAACAAGATCCCAGTGTTTTCTGCTGCAAAGTTCAGAGGGAGTTATAAAGGCGAAAAAATTACCCCCCCTAAGTGGATGATTGAACCACAGGTGAGCTTTTTAACAAAGAAAATACCATAATACTAAAGTATTTGTAGATGTTTTTTGACAAGTCTCATTTTATTTGACATCAGTTAAAAGTTGTTAATCAGTTGAAAATACATGAAATAAACTGTTATGATGCTGCAGTGCATTGCCACAGTGTCAGTTACTCTACCTGACTCTTTGGACATTGTTGAGACCAAATTATTGTCTAAACTCTCAATCTGAATTTACTTTGAAAATGAAGCAAAAGCACCAAAAATAGTCTTGTTTACTTCCTAAGGATAATTATGTGGAACCAAATACTATATTTACTTTGAATCTACTTTGATGTAACCTTGTATGAAACAGTAATTTAGTTTTTAATTATTACAGCTTGAGGACCCAGATGACAGCGACAACATGAAGTCACCATACAAGGAGAAAACCTACGAAAACCAGGCTGTGTCCACCGACTACAAAAATGAAAAAGGTTTTAATAGAGGCCATTTGTTACCAAGCTCTTATGGATCTGATAAAACTGAAATAAAATCCACCTTCACCCTGACCAACATTGTTCCACAAAACAGAAAATTCAACAAGGATACCTGGGGCCACATGGAAGAATGCATCAGATGTGTTATGGATGAATACTGCATCAACAACAATAATAAAATAGAAGGTTTTGTAGTAATTGGAGCACAGCCCAGCACCAACAACACCCTCAACAACAAGGTTAATATTCCTTCCATGCTCTGGTCAGCATTCTGCTGCTACAACAGCACAGAGGAGAAATGGTTAGCAAGTGCACACTGGGGTGAGAACAGTAAAATTAAAGACAAACACCTGCAGCCTAAAACTCTGGAGGAGCTCCACGAGGAACTGGGAGTAGAAGTGTTTCCTGGACCACACTGTCCTCTCAACACAACTATCAGACAGGTTGACCCAAAACTTATAAGTGACTGCAAATGCCCAAAGTAGGCGTACACGACTACTCCTACTGAGATTACAGCAGAAATGTCATCAAAACAACTTACAGATGCATTAACATGTCAATATATAGATTGTGCAGAAGCCGCCGTTACTCTCCCAAGTACGTCTCTTCCTTTCAGCTTTCAGCTCCTCATCAAACTCCATCAAACTCACCTCCTTCTCCAACCTCTAACCCTCCTTTTCCTCCCTCTAACACAATTCTCTCTCCGTCACCAGAATGTCCTTTCCTACTACCAGTAACAGAATAACAGCTAGCTTTGCTTTGTGCTGACCTATTTGTATATCCATAATCTAAAATAAACATCGACAGTAAATTCAAATGGTAATGATGGAAAACACACTTGTGTCTTTGTGTGATCAGTTGAAATCTGTATTTAATCCAGAAATAAAAGTGGCACAAGGAAAACCCACGTCTCAGAGTGTCTTACTTCTCAATATACATCTCCAATAGAAAACACCAGCTTTGTCTTTAATAGAATCAATGACTCATGAATGAAAGAAGCTGTGTTCTCATTTAATAGAAAATATAAATCAAGTCCAGCAGGTAAACAGACTGCAGCTGATCTTTGTGTACATTCAGTGAAAACAAAAGCTTATATGGAAATGAGTTCCATGGAACTGAACCAAGCAGGAAGACAGAGACAGAAAGTCTGTCACTGATCCTTTGTTTATTTTACTGTAGTCTCTACTACTATACGGTCATAGCTGGTTTTCAGGAAGGTGGGAAACTGAGAATTTCTTGTGTCGTGATGTCAGCTCAGGAAGATAAAGAACAATTTATAGAGTTTCAAAATGTTTTTAATTCTGGAAAACAAACTAATCCACCTGGAGATCAGAGACACATTAGAAACTCTGAGGACATGCTGGAGAAACTCTGACTAGAGAGCTGCAGCTGTGAAGCAGGAAAACTCTGGTATCAAATAATAGACCTCAAAGAGCAGAGAAAGAAATACACACAGAGACACTTGGTAATGACTCAGCAACTTTAACAACAGGTTGACGTGACACAGGACTCCAGACTAAACTGATAGAGGAGAGAGAGAGTAGAAAGGTGAAGTCTTTGTGAGTTGTTGTGTTCACTGCTCCTTTCTCTTACTTTGAATTCTGTCACAGCAGATGAAATGTGAGCAGCAAGAGAAAGAGGTGGTCGTACATACCTGCCTGCAGGTGGGCATCAATCATTTTGAAGGTTAGTTATCACATCATTTACTGATAGATTCAGAGATCTATTATTTTACTTAACACATTTTATCAGCCTACTCAGTGTTTAATCTATTAGACTTCAATTCAGTTTTTATTCATTGTGGGTCAGTAACAATTCAAACTGCCTCAAGAAGCTTTGCAGAAGCCTCTGTGTGTGCAGGGAGTCAGAGAGACACACCTTGTGATACACATTTGCATAACACAGCAGGTTATAAACCCAGTGTACCAGGGTGTCTTTGATCAGTGCTATATTATATTCAGAGGTGGTTACTATGGGAAACACATGGCAACCCCACGCCCCCCAGTCCTCCTGCAGAGTCCCGATTCTAAACACGATGAGCACATTCAGTGCTGTTCAGAGCCCACTTTTCCATAAGTCTGACTTCCTCAGGGCCTGACTATGCTGCTGGAAATGTCTTGTTTCTGTAGGCCGCCTCTGCAAGAGCATAACTCGTGAAGAAGGGCTCAAAATAACTCCAGAGTAAGGGTGAGTTAGTAAAAAAGCATGAGGAATTCACTGGGATATTCCATTCCTTCTATAGGAAGACGTTGCTCTAGGATGGGACGTCCAGGGCAGGGAGATTTTCAGCAGCTTTATCTGTTTACCTAAGTGTAGCTGGGTGAACAAGGGGAACGGCATTTTCATTTTGGACTGTTTTCAGAGTAAGGTACTCATAATTTCGTGAGAGTATTAGTGCAATAGCTTTACCTCCACACTCTAGGGGTGAAAGGTATCGGAAGAAAGGGAGTGGTAGTAGCAGAGGGACACAGGCTGCTCAGATTCCTAGAGATTGTCCTATTTGAACCTGTGGGTTCTTTGTGAGCGACACTAAACGACAGAACAGCAGGGACGTTATAGTGCTGTCCTGAGTTCCAGATGTGTATCTAAGCATGCAGGCTGTACACACATGAGAGAGCGAAGTACACAACACTACTGTTGCCTATGTGTTCAGATTTAAAGAGGCCACTAAGTTGAGCTGCATGCAGGAGATACTGAGCTATAAGGGGACTTTTTATTTATAGATTTTCCTAAGCATTCACAGCTTGAAACTGCTGCATGATACGTGGAAGGTTGACAGCGACTAAAATGGATGCACAGGGCATTCATTCAGTATTAAGAGTATGTCCAGTGAGTAAACATTGAGTTCATGAGAATATACATACAGCAGAGGCTTAATTTAAAGCCCAACCGTAACAGTAAAGAGCGTGTCTGCCTCCTGAACCCAAACTGGGAGTTGGATCCACAGGAGAAGAGCCTCCTTCTGCACTTAGAGACTGTTGAGGTATAGTACTGTGTTTGCTCAAGTCCAGATCAATCACATATCGTAGTTGCCAGTTAAGATATGAATTACAGACTGCTCCACCTGTACAGTTTCAAATAATGCCGTGATAATAACAGAATGCACCATCAAAGGTGAAGCATTGTCTTTATTTTCCCAGTTAAAGGTTCAAGTTTAGGACGGTGTCTGGGTCCAGAACCTAGTGTTTCTAAAAGGCTGCTGAACTACAGTAGAAAGCAGCGTCTTCCCACAGATCTCTTTCAGAGAGTTAGTCCGTCAGATCACCTTCCTGAACATGAAGCTGATTTTATATGAATGTGTTTGAAGTTTGATCCAGAACAGTTTCTATGAACAACAACGAGGACCAACAGTAACAGACCAGCTAGAAAAGTCTTTCCTCACGTCTAAAAGAGAGCTGGTTGTGTCGTCTTTTGTGTGATTGGCCGTCCCCGCTGTCACTCCACCTTGATTGCACACCGGTCTGCTAGTCTGCGGTCAGGAGTCCTTGTTAACCTGCTACTGTAAGTTGTTCGTTTGTTCTGCCTGGGTCACATCAGCTAGAAGGACTGTAATATCTGAGGTTTCATTTACATGGTGTCCATGTGCGTATGTGCGTGCCGACATTTTATTCAATTTCTCCCCACCTGTGATGCCAGTTTGACCTGCCCACCACTGGGTGGTGCTATGTAACCCTGCTACCCCAAGGGGCAACGTTCAAGCAAGGAACCACGGGCAAGTTGTGGCTAGCCTGGCAACACCATGGGGTGAGTCTTGTAACACTGCCTCACATTATCACTTTTGTGCCTTTTTGAACTATAATTGTGTTATCCATTTCTTTCTATCAAAACCAGTATTAATATTTATAAGAGCAGTCAGTCTGTGGCAAAGATCTGTTGTTAGTGTCACTTCATTTCCTAGTGATCACTGTAGTTGATGCAAACAAAATATTTCCTCGTTCACGTCTGTCAGTTCACAGGAGGGCAGGGTTTTATGGGTCTGGAGACAGTGGCCAGCTGCCTCCAATCCCAAGAATTTACAAATAAAATTGAAACCAGATGGATGGAATAAAACAGAATGAATACGGAAGAAAAAAAAACAGACCATTGCTTCTTTTTATATATATTTTCTTTTTATTGATTGACAGTTCTAGTATACAGTACAGTCAAGAGAATCACCTTTTCATTTTTCTGTATATCCCAACACCCACACCACCCATCCTGAAGACCTTTAGCAAGTACTAGTAGCAAGAAAAAAGAAAAGAAATTGCAAAGTAAAACAGAATAAATAATGATAATAATAGTAAAAGCAGAGAGAGGGATTGTCACGTAGATTGCTCGTTTGCTGCCCACGTCTCTACATGATGTTCAGCAGCTTAGCCCCCTGTTCCTGAGCCCGTCTGAGCGCAAGGGGTCATATTTAGGGGGATCGGTGGACCGACAGACCGTTGCTTTTTAACTCAAACTTTATTACAGACTCGCAGTACACATTACGGTACACGTTACGGTATATACAATTTACATGTTCCTGTAAATTGTATATACCATTTCTGTTAAATATTCCTGCTGTACTATGAGCCATTGTACCGAAATTTCTTTTTGATGACAATCAAAATGACAAATAAAGTCTGTCTAAGTCTAGGTCTAAGCGTACACATTAAGCCGCATTATTAATATGATCACTGTTAGTAAAGATCCATCGTTCACCAGCACGCTGCGTCACCTGCGTTTATGTGGTGAGGTTCCATAACACGTCGTAAGGACTCGGACAGTAGTACTGGAGTCGTTATGGTCCTTTGTGAGTACTTCCCTTTCGATAGGTCACGCATTCGTTTGTAACGTCGTAAAAGTTGTACTGCTGTTGAATGCACTTCCCCTGGAATGCGGGTATAATTGGTGGCAAATTAGAACACGCAACTCACCTTCGACCAGGTTCAGTCGGTTTGGTGATCGGGTAAAACGCTGTTGTCCGCAATCGCGTAACTGTCATCTAATTTAGACACACAGTGGTTCGTACGTTGTCGAGTTGTCCACAAATGTAGTTCACTGTCTAAATGTAGCCATGGCTGTTTCCTTACCACGAGGACGGTGGGTCTGTAGCAGTTTCCGTTCAAGCTCATTATCGTTTCTCAAAATGTTACTAAGTCAGGTTTCGCATGCAGCCTAAACTAAGACGTTATTAGTCAAAAATCACCACCATCACTACAAACACTAACCCTGCTGAAACCAGCAGATATTCTCCAACACGTAGGGTCACAATGACCATGAGTATGAAAATAAAGATGACTACGCATTCTGCCATTGTTAGTCGTTTCTTGTTTGCTACCATTGAGAGCTGCGAGAGGATTTAAGTGCTGACGTGTCGGCCCTTGCTTTTTATGTACCTGAGGGAAGGAGGAGCGTGGGGGGAGGATCCCTAGAAATTGCAATGTGTCGTCAGATATCCAGACTGTGAGTATGTAATAAAGTCTGAGTGAAAAAGTAACGAGAATATTAATAAAAGGATTCTGAAAACTCAAAATGCTTTTATAGTCTGATTATTACTTCCACGTTTATTCTGTTTGATTCCATTCATCTGGTTTTATTTGTAAATTCCTTCATATCTTCATATCTAGAGCTTTATTAGTCTTGTAGGAAGGATGGATGTGCCTTTTTGAACTATAATCGTGTTATCCATTTCTTTCTATCAAAACCAGTATTAATATCTATAAGAGCAGTCAGTCTATAGCAAAGATCTGTTGTTAGTGTCACTTCATTTCTGGTGATTGCGGCAGTAGGTGCAAACAAAACACTTCTTTGTTCACGTCCATTAGTTTCACGCCAGAGGCTAGTTCTGATCTATTCATGCCAACAGTTTAACAAACACTTAAACTAAGCGAGGCGTCTGCGGCTTCACCCTTCAAAGACAAATAAAGCTCTAGATATGAATGAAGTTGGGATTTACATGAATGGAATCAAACAGAATTTATTACAGACTCAGAGTACACATTACACCACATTAATAATATGGCAGTTGGTGCAAACAAAACACTTCTTTGTTCACGTCCGTTCGTTTTGCCAGAGGCTAGTTCTGATCTATTCATGCCTTCCTCAGTTTGATAAACAGTTAAATTGAGAGAAGCATCTGCACTGCCATCCTTCCTACAAGACACATAAAGCTCTAGATATGAAGATATGAAGGAATAACAAATACAAACACAAATAAAATAGAAACCAGATGGATGGAATCAAACAGAAGAAATATGGAAGAAATAATCAGACTATAAAAGCATTTTGAGGTTTCAAAACCCTTTTATTAATATCTGGTGGTGATTTTTGACTAATTCGCTTCCTTATTCAGTTTCACGTTGGGTCTGATACTTAATGTCTTAGTTTAGCCTGACTTACTAACATTTTGAGAAATGAGCTTGAACCGAAATTGTTACAGACCCACCGTCCTCATGGTAAGAACATATACAACATTTACGAGTGCGTGACCTATCGAAAGGAAACACTGTGAATCTAAAACACTCACAAAAGATAACAGCGACTCGACTAACGTCGCGTTATGGAACCTCACCTCATGAACGCAGGTGAAGCACATGAACAACGGATCCTTCCTAAAGGTGCTGATATTATTAATGTGGTGTAATGTGTACTCTGATAAATTCAGTTTGATTCTATTCACCTGGTTTCAGTCAATTTTATTTGTAAATTCTAACTTTCTTCATATCTAGAGCTTTAACTGATAATAACTCTAACTGATAATATCTTATCTTGTGTTGTGATGTCAGCTCAAGAAGATAAAGAACAGGAATGCAGTCAAAAGATTCAATTCTAAAATTACAGCTTTTTAAAAACTCAATTTTCAATTTTTCTAAATGTTTTCAATCCTGGAAAACAAGCTAATCAACCTGGAGATCAGAGACATGTTAGAAACTCTGAGAAGATGTTGAAGAAACTCTGACTAGAGAGCTGCAGCTGTGAAGCAGGAAAACTCTGGTATCAAATAATAGTCAGGCCAATAGGTTTGACTTTTATGGTATTTTAATAAATACTTGTTGCTTCCTTTGCTTTGTTTGTAAAACTGAAACATTACAAAAAATATACAAAATTAGGTTCAATTAATTAAGTAAATTAGAAAGAAATTAAATAAATATAACATGAAATCAATATAATACTATTATAGACATATTACTTACAGACACATTATTTCCAAAGCAGAAGTTTATCAGGAAAGAAACCAGTGACTGTTTGACTCTGAGCTCAATGAAAACTGTTTGACTGCAGTAAATACCTCTGGGCAGTAGGTGTTCAGTTGTTTTACCTGTTGATGAGAACATATTCAAGTTACAGTTCTATAATCAATTTTGGATTAAAGTGCAGACTCTCAGCTTTAATTTGAGGATATTCACACACAAACTGGAGGAATTAAAAGCCCAGTTTCACTGGAGCTCCTTTAAACACATCTTCTGAAACACAACAATTTCCAAATCCAATGTAACACACAGGAAGATAACTCAATAATCATATCCACGCTCAGAGTTTTTTAAATTTGGTTAACAACAGACGACAAATAAGCAGACGTGAAAGACACAAAGAGAAGAAACCAGCCTCTAACTAGCTACTTAAGGGGTGCCAACAAACAGTTCATATTTAAATAAACCTTATGCAGCATGAAACCCAACAGAAAGAATTCACAGTTCATGAAGACAGATTCATTAATCAGGGAAACATGTAGTTCCATCTATACCTCATCAGCTCTTTAGTATTCCTTTCAAATTGTTTTATTTTGTTCTTAAAGTTTCTCAACCATTTGTTTTGGTCTGAATCTCTGCGATGTGTTGTAATATATCTGGAGAGGTGCATGTCAGAGTACTGCATAGTGGAGTATGAAGGAACGCACAGCACCACGGCTGATACAGCTCTGTAAGGAATGAGCTAATATGGTGGAGGTGCCGCCTGTCGTCTCTCTGATCAGACTGCATGTGAGGATTCTCTCTGTCTCTGTATTCACACTCACTGGGAGCCAGTGTGTTGGAAATGATTGTGAAAACTGCAAAAGCATCTATAATCTAAACTTTGAATTCCTTTAGTTTATACTGTTGGATTCCAGTCAGCTTGTTTTTCTACATTTAATTTCTGAAAAGATTACTTTTTGGATTTCTACTACTTTCTAGTACTTTCTAGCAATTTCTAGCGATCCTCCCCTCCACGCTCCTCCTTCCCTCAGGTACATAAAAAGCAAGGGCCGACATGTCAGCACTTAAATCCTGTTGCAACTCTCAGTGGTAGCAAACAAGAGACGCTTAATAATGGCACAACGCGTAGTCATCTTTATTTTCGTACTCGTGGTCTTTGTGACCCTACGTATTGGAGAATATCTGCTGGTTTCAGCAGGGTTGGTGTTGGCAGTGATGGTGGTGATTTTGACTAATTCGCTTCCTTATTCAGTGTCACGTTGAGTCTGATACTTAACGTCTTAGTTAAGCCTGACTTACTAACATTTTGAGAAAAGAAATGAGCTCAAAAGGAAACTGCTACGGACCCACTGTCCTCGTGGTAAGAACATATACAACATTTACGTATGTCTGACCGATCGACCTATCGAGTGTTATGGAACCTCACCTCATGAACGCAGGTGAAGCACATGAACAACGGATCTTTCCTAAAGGTGCTGATATTATTAATGTGGTGTAATGTGTACTCTGAGTCTGTAATAAATTCTGTTTGATTCCGTTCATCTGGTTTCAGTCAATTTTATTTGTAAATTCCAACTTCATTCATATCTAGAGCTTTAGACTTAGACTTAGACTTCTTTAATGTCCATAAAAACTTACATAAAATGGAAAATTGTCTTTGACAGTGGCATAAAGACATACAAGCAACACACACACATCACAGACAGCACTATCCTTTATTGCTTAGATGCCTCACTCAGTTTAACTGTTTGTCAAACTGAGGAAACTTAATCCACAAATTAAAGCTGAGAGTCTGCACTTTAATCCCAGATTCATTATAGAACTGTAACTTGAATATGTTCTGATTAACAAGTAACCCAACAGAAACAGTGTCCAAACACATATGGACATGAGTAGATTTATAAAAGTGGTGTTTTATCCCACGGGACTTGAACACACCAGATCATTTCACAGCTTCTAAATGTGGTTTGATCTCCCTGATAACATGTGATGAAGTCAAACTGTGGACAAAGTGAGTTGAGGAGCTTTAACCTCCACTACATCCCTGGTTAGCAGGATGAAGGCGCCCTCTTGTGGTCTTCATCACATTTCAGAACAGATCAGATTTGTACCTGAAGAAGCCTTGGATGAGTGCTGGAACATCTTCAAGAGACATGAAGTTCTTACAGCTTTAATAACTGATGTCAGTGTTTGTAATTGTTCCGTTTTTATGTTAAAGGTGCAGTAGGCAGGATTGCGAAGATCCAGGATTTAGCCAAAAAATTTGAACATCCACAACTTCTCAGTCCCTCCCCACTTTCCGCTAAAGCCCAAAAAGGTCTCGCAAGCCCCTCCCCCCACAAGGGAGAGCTGTGCACGATAGAGCGCGTGCATATTAGCCCTGGAATACTGTGCACGAGCAGAGAACCGAGAGAGAGCGAGTAAACAAACTAGCATGGAACACACCGACGTAGTTTTTTATAATACCCTTCGTTATTGCTAAATAATTTGACCTACTTTAGGTCAAAATATTTAGCAATAGTCAACTTTAGGACAAAACCAAGGTTAGGATGTTTCTGAAAGTAGCCTACATCGGTGATGTTTGCTATCAGTAACAGTTAGAAGCATTCATTGTGGCGTTTTATTCCACAGTTTAGATTTATCAGTTTGCTATGTGGTAGATATATGACCGCTACCTGTTGATGTGGTTAGACGTTTGAGAGTGAAGCTGAGGCACAGGCCTCAGACGAGGATTACGTCCCGGCTCCTTCTACACGCCCGCGGCCAATGGTGCGAGGTAGGTGGTGGAGGGAGGGGAGGGCGCTATGAAATGCGTGTCCATGAGCAGTGATTGACACTCTGTTAGATACACCCCTGGACGTGATTAGTGCATCTGAATGTGGAGCGGTGGATGTCTTGCAAATCGCGCTACAGGCTCTAGGTGGGGCCAGAGGAGCCAATTAAAATGACCTGCTTCATGCAATTATACTTGAACATAGGATCAGTTTCAGCAAATATGACAGAAAGTTAGTTTTATAAGACTTGCCTTTAAATGAGTTGAAAAGTGGCCTTCATGAGCTCAGAGGTTAAAAACAGTTATCTACTGACACCTACTGGCCAGAGGTATTTACTGCAGTCAAACAGTTTTCATTGAGCTCAGAGTAAAACAGTCACTGGTTTCTTTTCTGATAAACTTCTGCTTTGGAAACGAAGTGTCTGGAAGTAATATGAGTATAATAGTATTATATTGATTTCATGTGATATTTATTATGTATTTATTTAATTTCTTTCTAATTTACTTAATTAATTGAATCGAATTGTACATTTTTTGTAATGTTTCAGTTTTACAAACAAACCAAAGGAAGCAATAAGTATTTATTAAAATACCAGAAAAGTCAAAGCTATTGGCCTAATTATTATTTGATACCAGAGTTTTCCTGCTCAACAGCTGCAGCTCTCTAGTCAGTTTCTTCAACATCTTCTCAGAATTTCTAACATGTCTCTGATCTCCAGGTGGATTAGTTTGTTTTCCAGGATTGAAAACATTTTAAAAAATTGAAAGCTGAGTTTTTAAAAAGCTAAAACTTTATAATTTAATATTTCAACTGCATTCCTGTTCTTTATCTTCCTGAGCTGACATCACAACATAAGATAAGGTATTATCAGTTTGCTGTCTTTCTGTACCACCAGCTATGCCGTTTCTGCTAGAGCTGACAGGCAAAACAGACACAGCACGGACTATTATTTGGGTGGTGTTGTTACAGAGCGAGCCAGAATGATGAGCGCACGAGTATAAATGGCTTGCACCGGCATAGGCTACGTTCTGTGAAATGGTTGGCGGATAGTGGGAGAGGACCCAAATGCAGGACTGAGCAAGCTGAAGTAGGAATTGACACAAAATGTACTTAAAAGAATGATTGTGCTGCCCTGGCAGAGCGTTGACTGTAGCAATGCTGTAGACAGACAGTTAACAATCCCAAGTCCTCCAATAAACACACAGCCTTGACTTTTATGGTATTTTATTCAAGATTTGTTGCTCTCTTTGCTTGGAAAACTGAAACATTACAATAAATATACAATTCTGTCCAATTAATTGATTAAGAAAATCGGTAATACTATTATAGACATATTACTTCCATACAGATGGTTTTTAAGGCAGAAGTTTATCACAAAAGAAACCAGTGACTGTTTACTCTGAGCTTAATGAAAACTCTGATTGCAGTAAATACCTCTTGCCAGTAGGTGCCAGTAAATAACTGTTTTTAACCTCATGAAGGCCACATTTCAACTTATTTAACTGAAAGACAGAACAATTTTAACACTGACATTAGTTATTAAAGCAGGAAGAACTTGAATTCTTACTAATATTGACATTAATTAACACAGGAAACTATGTACATTAAATATACCATTTTGAAAATACGAGAGTTTGTTGGCTTGTGACTACCATATTGTTCTACTGTATATCACAAAAACAGTTTAGTAATGCAGGTCACAAACCAACAGAGTCCAGGATGGTGTCTACCTCATGAGCTCCTCTTTATCTCACAGCTCTTGTGGTCTGCATCAGTTACAGCTCTAGGCTCTACGTAGGGTCTGGGCTGTTGCCGTAGCTTTTGCTTCAACTTAAAGCAGAAGTCGAAACCGCCTATTACACTTGTTTACACCGTTAGTATGCTGTAGTGAGGAGCACTTAGATCAGAGAGAGTTTTTTTTTATAAAACAATATTTACAAGGGAAACCAATGTTTTACCAAAGATAACAATTGTACACAAAATAATGAAAAGTTCTGAAAAACTATCAGCTGCAGTAAATTTACAGACCTGTTGGCAGCTGAACAAAACAAAAAATCAATGATTTCCAACTTAAAGAAAAGAAAACAAACCATGGTTTGGTCAAACAAGGTGAACAAAACTACATATCCAAAAAATGAAATAAGATCCTCATTAAACAAAAATCAGATCAAAAGAAAAACCAGAATAAGAGATTTAACCCTACACCTGTCCGATAAAATGTGGGCCCAAGGAAAAGAGGGCTAACAGTATAAACAAGTGTCAAAGGCCTGCTTGTAACACCATGCCCATTGGGTCTGGGATTCCCCACGAGTCAGTCACGTCTCTATCACTGCACATCAGACAAGACCCCTCACTGTCCATTTTTAAAACTTGTCTTAAAAACCCTTTTTCCCCCTTGGATTTCAACCCAGCATTAGATCCTCTTTTTGTGCTTTTGTTTGGTGCTTTTAGTAGTTTTAATAGTTTGTCTTACCTATGTACAGCACTTTGTTTCAGCTGTGGTTGTTTTTAAAGTGCTTTATAAATAAAGTTGCATTGCGTTGCGTTATGTTGCGTTGCGTTACGTTGCGTTGCGTTGTGTTGTGTTGCGTTGTGTTGCGTTGCGTTGTGTTGCGTTGAGTTGAGTTGAGTAGGATGGCTCCATACGCCGATTGGTTAATCAGGCTGAGAGGGGAGGAAAGCAGCACATTCACCAGCATGAGAGCCAGGATGGAGCATCTCATCCTGCTACACTTCTTTTTTTTCTAAAAGATACAAACAACCAGTAGAACTGCTGCTACTACTGCTATCAGTCCATCATGTTGGCTTCTTCTTCCTCCAGTTTCTGGTCCTAGACTCAATCTTGGTCTCTGACTTTCAGCAGTTGCTGGAAAGAACACAAACATATTAGTTGACACTTCTTCGTGTCTCAAAAATCAGTCAGCATCTTTATAAAGGACTTCTAGTAACTTCTACTTTGTCAACTTACCAATGACGCTGAGTTCACATCTGCCAGAGCTGGAGCCATAATCTGTCTTCACTTCACACTGGTACAGACCAGAGTCATCAGTCCTGAGTCTGGACACATGAAGTCTGATTCGTCCTTCTCTGAGGACGTCTTTCTCTGCCTGGACTCGTCCTGAAAACTGTTCATCCTGAGACTCTGACACCTCATCACCTTCATGTACATGAAACAGAATGAATAGCTTCTGATCAGTTATCATGCTACAGAAGATAAAGAGATATTTGTAGGAAGAGTCAGGTTTGGTGGTGAAGGTCCACTCCAGGGTGATGTTGTGGTTCTCCTCTGCCTGATAGGAGCTCTGTGTCACATTCACTTCAAATGTTGCTGCTGAGGAGACAGAGAGAGAAAGAGAGGAGCAGACACACTGAGAACTGGAACATGGGAGTCTTTCAACTCCATCATTGAAGACTGACAATTGATTTGGACTTCATCAAGTCAATTTCTAAACTGACCACAGACACATGAGTTGAGGATGATGAGCAGCAGGATCCTGCAGATCATCTTCTCCCTGTGAGAGGAGACAGAGGTGAAGAGTCATGAACACATGAGGTCAAAGGTCACTCTCTGCAGATACAACAAGGACAATCTACAGTCTGACTTCATTCAGTCGTTCCAACATCTGATCCTGTTCTTCATCCTGTTTGTTCCAAACCACCGACCATGGCAGAAGTTATTAATCACACCGTGTGAAATTGTCTGTAACATAGAACATAACATGGAGATGAGTCACGACTGTTCACCTTCCGTAAAAACAGAACACTGGAAACAATCCAGTCCCCATCCTACGCAACCACAAAGACTCTGGCACCATCTGGTGTCTCTCTGTCTCTACATGCTGCAGGGAGTTTCTCTTTCACTTCTGGTCCCTCCTCAAGTTTGCACAAGTCCAGACCAATCACATGTGGTATTTCCAGGTAAAGGTATGAATTACAGACTGCTTCACCAGTGAGGTTTTGAATAGTGACATGATAATAATCTCTTAGATTTCCTTCATTTAAATAAATAATAGAAAGCACCTTCATATATCAATAAATCTCTTTGAATCTATTTGAAGTTAAATGAGAACACAGCTTCTTTCATTCATGAGTCATTGATTCTATCAGATTCAAACATCCAGAGTTCATGAGTTAAATCAAACTGCTGAGAATATTTGACTGGTCTCTGAAACACAATCCCTCCAGACTCCTCCATTCACACTGTGATTCTACACAGACACAAACACCAACAATGATCACAACCATCATTTCAGGAGGTGACACTTCTGATACAACAAATGTCTGTTGTGAGCAGTTCAGAGTAGAAAGAGGAGGAGCAGTGGACCCAAAGACCCACGATGACTCCACCATCTCCTCTGGTTTATTAACTAAGGTAACTACTCTACACTTAAAGACAGCACATCTGTATCATGCATCATCAAGTGCTGAGGGAACTTTGTCAATCAGCAAATATCAGTAGAATGATTTTATACACCCAGACCCATACTGGTAGAAAGCAGCTCCTGAATGCATCCAAGCAGGAAGCTCCTTTAGTCTGTTGGTGCATTAAAACACCTTCCTGGACATAAAGCTAAATGAATGTAACAATAGGAACGTGTGAGTTCTGATCTGAAAGAGGATTTCAAGTCCTTCTTACTGCAACAAAGAAAAACTCATCTGTCCAACAACCTTCTCTGCATTGTTGTTTCACTTCATGTTTTCCACAGAGTGTAACAAGGACTTTGACTTGTTCCAGCAAAAGAAACGTAGCTTTGGAACTGAGACACTTCTGGTTTTCCTGCTTGGAAACTAACTTCCACACGTACCTTGACAGTGTGTTCAGCTCCTCTTGACTCGTCTGGTTGTTTCTTCTTTCAGTCTACATTCTTTCTGCTCTGGATAGACGATGAAAACTATCACAACACCTCGTCTAAACCCACAGTGAACACAGAACATCCAGTTTACTCAATAAAATAAAAACTAACTCATCAAAAGAGGAAAGAATAAAAAATAGTTAAGGACAAACTGCTGTTGTTTTCACCCTGTTACAGCCTCGCATTCCTCCCTTCTGCTGTCCCACATGTGAGCACAAGTTTTTATAGTCGTTAGGATGTGTCAGTACTTGCACAGACTTGAAAATCACATATGTGTTTCTACATATTCCTCCAGCATTAGAGACACAACCTGTATACACACTGGCTGCAGATAACATTATTTGAAGCATAGTAAAGTACTGAGCAAACAAGTTCAGTCTACAAGGTAACTGCAGTTACCTTGTAGACTGAACTTGTTTAGTGTAAAATTCTGTCTGGCAGCCAGAGAGGGAATGAACGTTTCAGTTTGACAACATCAACTCTACACTGTAAACCCAAAAAAGTTCAGAGTACTCAAAACTTTTGTGGAAACCGATTACATCAAAGTTTTTGAGTAAATAATTTAAAATATTTAAGTTTGGAGTTACATTTTTTTAAATCATTTACACTCAAATAGTCATTTTTTTCTTTTTAATTTGTGAGTGTACTGTACTTAAAACATTTGTTTTAATTTGTATATATTTTTTTAATTTCTTTGTAATGACTTTTACACAGCTCATAAGCTACTAAGTTCAGAATACTCAAATAAACTTCTTCACACAACAATTGAATATTTGTTCTACAGGTAGAACAGCCAGATTTACCCTTACTGCTATGAAAGCTTTGTGCCCCCATGTTGATATTCCTGACACACACCTCTTCTACCTCCATACTAACTATTTGTCTTTTCCTGTAGGCTGAAGTTGGTACCCAGCACAAAGCATCCTTGGCAAACAAGGTAATGTTTATGTTAATTTTTAAAGATGTATCCATTAAATTTAATGTTGATGATAATTGTCTTTGCTTTTAACTGTATTTTTTGGTGAGGCCGATAATGCAGTTTTCTATGTTTAAAGGGATAAAAGAAATAACTATGAAGGCAAATGTCATCCGTAATTGTTAAGAGATTAGATTAACTATAATAAAGGCTCGGCTATATATGTTGCACAGTTGTTTAGTCTTTTTCATCAGAAAATAGCTTAGTCCACAGCATTTAACAAAGATTGGAAAGGATTCACAATCTGTGTTTTAAAATTTATAAATTACTTTATTTATTTTTAGCTAAAATATTCTAATTAGAAATTTGGACTGCATTATTTGAGTGTGGGCACATGAGCAACTGCAGCAACCCCAGATCATAGCACTGTCCCCACAGACTTGTACAGTAGACACTAGGCATGATGGGTGCATCACTTCATCTGCCTCTCTTTTTACCCTGATGCCCCCATCACTCTGGAACAGGGTAAATTTGGACTCATCAGACCACATGACCTTCTTCCATTGCTCCAGAGTCCAATCTTTATGCTCCCTAGCAAACTGAAGCCTTTTTTCAGTTAGCCTCACTGATTGTCTCTTTGGTTAGTTAAATCCAGGTGGTGACTTTTTTTTTTTCAGCCAGGCAGCGTATAAAGGAAAGTGCTCGAACTATTTTTCTGGCTGTGAACTGAAATGACACAACCTGACCAGATGGTGGAGCTATAAGATAATTAACAAAAAGCTGCTGACTCTCCAACTTTATCAACCAGTTTTCTTCTTGGATGTGTTTAAAGTTTCTCTGGTGAGCAGCTGTGAACATGGATTGTGAAATTAATAAATCGCACTCACAAGGAAACAGCTGATGTGTTACTGGCACATCACTACTAAATAAGTTACCATGGCAACAGCTCCGCTCATACAAGTAAATATAAGAGTTAAAATGGATTTTTGTTGATCAACTGATTGAATCAATACTGGAGTAAACAAGACAACTAAGATAAATGAAACTAAATGGAACGACGAGTGAACATGAGTCTTAACTGAATCTAAATGAGACTTTAGCTGAAGTCAAAGTGAACACAGCTCAGAACAGAACACAGAACGACATGAAGACATGTCTGGAGCAGCTTCTCCTCAATGATTCCATCAGTCAGTGACTGAAAAATAACTCATAGAGTTGATATGTTGGTTGAGGTAGTGTGAAAAAGTTCCAGACAGCTGATCCTTTCGCTCGCTCCATTTTAAAAACAATGTGACCCTCACTCAGCACTCAGGATAGAATTAGACTGAATAGATCTACCCCCATGGATTGGGCCCATTGTCACTGATACCCCATCTAGAATTTTCTTCAATGTCCCTGTTTTATATCATGAGTCACGTTGTGGATTTAAAACAATGTTGAATATCTTGGAGTCTGTTGGTTTGTGACTCAGGTCTTTAACTAAAGCTCTAATGATTTGATAGAGGAGGTCCTCCACTCAGATATGATAAGATAAGACAAGACAGGTTTTATTTGTCACATGCACAGTTATACATAGTACAATGCACAGTGAAATGTGTTTTTTGTACCTGCAGCCAGTAGTAAAAAAAGTACTACAGTAAAAGAGTAATTGAACATAATACACAAGGTAAACAATAGAATAGAATAAAATAGAATAGAATAGAATAGAATAGAACTTTATTGTCCACCGAGGTGGAAATTTGGCTTCGGCTCACCAACACAAAGGAAAGTACTAAAATACCAAAGTTGACACACAGTAAGACAGTGGATGGCAATTCAAGTCACTACATGTGTATTGGTCACAATATAAGTGTAAATGCAAACCGAGAAAAATAAAATAAAATATAGACCGTAATATAGAATAAAATATAGATGGTAAATTCAAGTGTAAACTTCGAGGGGGGTAGTTTGCATATATACACACATTTACAGTATTGAAAGCAGCTATGTGGGTAAAGTGCAGTGGTACTTAAGTCCAGTTAAGGCTCAGAGTTGAGTAGGCATGTGGACAGTAACTCTTCTTCAGCCCCTCAGTCTTTGTCCTCAGGCATCAGAAACGCCAACCTGATGGCAGTAGGGAGAAGAGAGAGTGTCTGGGGTGAATGGACTGTTTCAGGATCTTCTTGGCCCTTAACCTGCAACGTTTGGTATAAATGTCCTACAGGCTGGGGAGGGGGGTTCTGATGGTCCACTCCGCTGAACAGACCACCCTTTTGAGGACCATGAAGTCCTGCCTGGTACAGTTTCCCATCCAGGTTGTGATGCTCCCACACAAGATGCTCTCTGTGCTGCAGGTGTAAAAGTTTCTGAGCACCTTGAGAGGGAGCTTAAAGTCTCTGAGGCGTCTGAGGAGGTAGAGACGCTGTCTGGCCTTCTTCACGATGATGTTCAGATGGTGAGTCCATGACAGGTCCTGTGAGATGGTCACTCCCAGATATCTGAGGGTGTCCACTCTTTCCACCTCAGAGCCACAGATAATGAGTAGAAGTCACTCTGCTGTTTCTTGCTGAAGTCCACACTTGGTTCCTTTGTTTTGCTGACATTCAGCAGGAGGTTTTTCTCCTGGCACCAGTCCTCCAGGTGGGACACCTCCTTCCTGTAGGCTGTCTAGTCATTGTGAGAGATTAGTCCTACAACAACGGTGTCATCAGCAAACTTGATGATGATGTTGGAGGCCTACTTGGCCTCGCAGTCAGACCACTGCTACATCTGTCAGGTTGTCTCTCTGAGTCTTTACAGCTGCACAATGAATTTGTTTCTGTATTTTTACGAAAGTTAAATAAACTATAACACAGAGAAACATCAGAGCTGTTACTGCTACTGCTGCTGTCAGTCCATCACTTTGTCTACTTCTTCCTGTAGTCTCTACATTAAACATCTGTGCAACTAGTGAGGCTTTCCTTTTTCTCTGTGCCTTTAATTTTGAAAGAAATCAGAACTATAACACAGGCAGACAGCAGAGCTACTACTGCTGATGCTGCGACAGCTGCTATTAGTCCATGATATGATCTCCTCCTTCCTCCAGTCTCTGGTCCTGGACTCAACCTTGGTCTCTGAGTTTGAGGCTGATCAGCAGCTGCTAGAAAGAACATCAACATATTAGTTGACCCTTTTTCATGTCTCAAAAATCAGTCAGCATCTTTAAAAAGGACTTCTAGTAACTTCTACTTTGTCAATTTACCAGTGACGCTGAGTTCACATCTGCCAGAGCTGAAGCCATAATCTGTGTCCACTTCACACTGGTACAGACCAGAGTCATCAGTCCTGAGTCCGGACACATGAAGTCTGATTCGTCCTTCTCTGAGGACGTCTTTGTCTCCCTGGACTCGTCCTGAAAACTGTCCATCTTGAGACTCTGACACCTCAACACCTTCATGTACATGATACAGAACCAACTCCTTCTGATTGGTTAACAAGCTACAATAGAAAGATAGAGAGTTGTAGGAAGAGTCAGGTTTGGTGGTGAAGGTCCACTCCAGGGTGATGTTGTGGTTCTCCTCTGCCTGATAGGAGCTCTGTGTCACATTCACTTCAAATGTTGCTGCTGAGGAGACAGAGAGAGAAAGAGAGGAGCAGACACACTGAGAACTGGAACATGGGAGTCTTTCAACTCCATCATTGAAGACTGACAATTGATTTGGACTTCATCAAGTCAATTTCTAAACTGACCACAGACACATGAGTTGAGGATGATGAGCAGCAGGATCCTGCAGATCATCTTCTCCCTGTGAGAGGAGACAGAGGTGAAGAGTCATGAACACATGAGGTCAAAGGTCACTCTCTGCAGATACAACAAGGACAATCTACAGTCTGACTTCATTCAGTCGTTCCAACATCTGATCCTGTTCTTCATCCTGTTTGTTCCAAACCACCGACCAAAGAACTTTCTGACTAAACTCCATCAACTCCAACCGCTGCAGTGGAAGCAGTCACTAGAAAAACCTGCTGTTTGTTGAAGTTTTCTCTGATCAACAAATGTGTTTCTGTCACTGATGCACTAAAGAGAAATCTTCAAGTTCCAGATCAGGTTCTGTTCACCATGGATCAACAGTAAAAGTTTAAAGGGACATTTATTTACTGCATTTAAAAATAACATTTCAAACAGAGAGCATGTGAAATGTTGTATCTTCAAATAAAGTGTTTCTGTTTATTTCAACTATGAGAACATGAATAAAGCCTTTGTTTCATTATTGCTGCTGATCATTGTTAACTGTTAGAAGATAGAATTATTAGTCAAGTAGAACAATCAGAGCTCATAACCTCCATGGAAGAAGTTATTAAGAATAAAGTGGAACAGTGCTCAGTTACCCACATAGAGAAGATTCATCACCTTTCATGCAAACAACCCAGCCCCCAACCTACCAAACCACAAAGACTCTGGCATCTGTCCATAGACAGTATCTGTCATGACAGTGTGGTGACATATTTCTCTTTCACTGCTGCTTCCTCCTTCAGTGTTGATGTCATTTAGTTTGACAACATTAATCAGTTACTGTTTCCTCAAGTCCAGACCAATCACATGTGGTATTTACCAGGTAAAGGTATGAATTACAGACTGCTCCACCAATGAGGTTTTGAATAGTGATATGATAATAATCTCTCAGATTTCCTTCATTTAAATCAACAATAATAACATCCTCCATCAAAAGGTGAATCAGTCTCTTTATTTCATCAGTTAAAGGTCCAGGTTGGTTTAGGACAGCGTCTGGGTCCAGACCCTAATGTTTCTAAAAGTAAACTACAGCAGAAAGCAGCTCCTGAATGCATCCAACCAGGAAGCTCCTTTAATCTGTTGGTGCATTACAGAATACAGAATACAGAAAGCTTTATTAATCCCCAAAGGGCAATGCAGTTTCTACAAAGCAAGATGATAATAACATTAAAAATAGCAACCCAGAATAAAAGATAATATGTGCTTATTAGAAACACATATTAATAACTAAAAAATTAAAAACTGCCAAGTTAAAAAAAAGTAATAAATAACTGAATAAATAAATGGAGGATGAATTGCACATATCCGTGCTACCTTAAGTGCATTGTGCCAAGAACTGATCATTCAATAATTATTTCCTCAACTCAACACATATTTAACAGTGTAAGTTATCTTGCATAACAGTTTGTCTTTCTGGGAGGCTGCAAGTAACGCTGACTTGATGGCATGAGAACAAATTAATTTCCAAGACCATGATGTTGGTTCATCAGAGTTTTTGCTTTTTGGAGGACATGTTTCTCCCAAAGCAAAGAGAATTCTGGTCGCACATTTGGATTCCACTCATTTTGGAGCAGACTCTCACAATATTATTTAAACATTTTTGGTCCTTCACTGTTATATTACCAAACCAACAAATAAAAGAAAAAGTAAGAAGTCTCTCAATATATGACAAGTACAAAGTATAGATCTGGAGACACCGAAGGAATTAATCACACACAATAAATGAACTCTCTGCTGGGCACGTTTGACGACCAACTCAATTTCAAACTTCAGCTGAGAATCAAAAACCATAACAAGATATTTATAAGAATTTACAATCTCCACATCCTCACCATAAATCATGCATGCTGAGGTATTTGTCACTTTTTTTTCTAAAATCAATGTTGAGTTCCTTAGTTTTAAAGACATTGAGGTCGAGAAGGCTGTCCTCACACCACTGTACAAAATCAGGAAGTGCACCTCTGTGATCTGTCTTTGCACCATGGAGGAGTGACAGCAGAGCAGTATCATCAGAAAATTTAACAAGAAAACTGTCCTCTTTAAGAGACCTGCAGCTATCTGTGTATAAAATGAACAGCAATGGGAAAGTACAAAACCTTGTGGGGACCCTGTGTTGGAGACTCTGGTTTTAGACCTAACATCATTTACCGAAAGCTGCTGTGTTCTATCAGTCAGAAAGTTTAAGAACAGTTTAAGGCTAAAAGCTGGTCAGGCATGTCAAAATGAGCAGCAAACCTCTCAGTTAAAATGTAAGGCTGCATTTTGTTAAAAGCTGATGAGAAGTCAGCAAATAAAAAATAAAAAAATAGAATAAAATAAAATAGAAACAGACTCACCAAAAGAGGGAACTACACACATTCACCCACAGTCAAAGACAAAAATAGTTATGGACAAACTGCTGTTGTCACCACAATTTGTTCACGGACTTGTTGGGTGTGTCACAGATCAGCTGCAACCTGATAGGCTGCTGTCAGCTACCTGCCATACCTGCAGGTTGGATTGTCATATCTGAACAACCTTGTAATATGACCTGAAGGTAACTGTCAGGAGAAGTAAAGCAATAAACATAAAAATAGAGCTGGGTATGTAGTTATTAAAAAAACATGGCTGTTATCAAGTTTATATTTGTAGCTGCAGTATCGACTGTTTTACCTGTTTGATCAGGAAAAGAATTATCAGGGGTGGGACAGTGGCTAGTGGTTAGCACTGCCTGACAGCAAGAAGGTTTGAATCCATGGGCTGGGTGGGCCTTCCTGTGTGGAATTTGTATGTTCTGCGTGGGTTCTCTCCAGGTTCTCCAGCTTCCTCCCGCCGTACAAAGACATGCAGGTTAGGTTCATTGGTGATTCTAAATTGGCCGTAGGTGCGAGTGTGAATGGTTGTCTGTCTCTCTGTGTAGCCCTGAGATAGACTGGAGGCCTGTCCAGGGTGTACCCCACCTCTCGCCTGATGACAGCTGGGATAGGCTCCAGCAGACCCTGCAACCCCTCACAGGAACAAGCGGTCACAGAAGATGAATGAATGATTGATAATTATCAGTTCATCTCGCATTCAGTTGTACGTCAACCCGCATTCAGTTGTACGTCAACCCGCATTCAGTTGTACGTCAGCTTGCATTCAGTTGTACGCCAAAACACACCCACTGTGTGTGTGTGTGTGTGTGGGTAAAAATCATTCCTCCACTCTGATACTACTAAGTATACTACTAAGAGGAAATGGTTTTCTTCTTGAAACCCTCTGCTAGAGTTGTTTAACCGGTTCTACTGACGCACATTCTGCCCCGTGACATAATTCACAGCTCTTATTTAAAACATCTCTTCACACCTCATTCTTTTGTTTTCATTTTCAGATGGAATCAGATTCTAATTCAAGGATAAACAGGAGCTGTACTGACACAAAGATCAGCTGCAGTCTGTTCACCTGCTGGACTTTATTTGATATGAAGTTTATTAAGAATTCTTCTTCTTCCTCTTGAATACACCACAAAGACAAGATATTTAATGTACAAACTGATGAACTTTATTGTCTCATTTTGAGTTTGCAGGATCCTGCTGCTCATCATCCTCAACTCATGTGTCTGTGGTCAGTTTAGAAATTGACTTGATGAAGTCCAAATCAATTGTCAGTCTTCAATGATGGAGTTGAAAGACTCCCATGTTCCAGTTCTCAGTGTGTCTGCTCCTCTCTTTCTCTCTCTGTCTCCTCAGCAGCAACATTTGAAGTGAATGTGACACAGAGCTCCTATCAGGCAGAGGAGAACCACAACATTCCCCTGGAGTGGACCTTCACCACCAAACCTGACTCTTCCTACAAATATCTGATTATCATCTGTAGCTTGTTCACCAATCAGAAGGAGTTGGTTCTGTATCATGTACATGAAGGTGTTGAGGTGTCAGAGTCTTGGGATGAACAGTTTTCAGGACGAGTCCATGGAGACAAAGATGTCCTCAGAGAAGGACGAATCAGACTTCATGTGCCCAGACTCAGGACTGATGACTCTGGTCTGTACCAGTGTGAAGTGAAGACAGATTATGGACAGAAACATGTCTACCTCCTGAGCTCCTCTTTATCTCTGGTGTTCCTGACAACAACATCAACTCTATGAGCTATTTTTCTGTCACTGACTGATTGACTCATTGAGGAGAAGCTGCTCCAGACATGTCTTCATGTCGTCCTGTGTTCTGCTCTGAGCTGTGTTCACTCTGACTTCAGCTATAGTCTCATTTAGATTCAGTTAAGACTCATGTTCACTCATCATTTCATGTAGTTTCATTTATTTTTGTTGTTGTTGTCTTGTTGTTTACTCCAGTATTGTTTGAGTCAGTTGATCAACAAAAGTACATTTTAACTCGTGTATTTTCAGTATGAGTGGAGCTGTTGCCATGGTAACTCATTTAGTAACACACCAGCTGTTAACTTTAAACACATCCAGGAAGAAACCTGGTGAATACTGTGAGAAGTTGGAGAGTCAGCAGCTTTGTGTTAATTATCTTATAGCTCCACCATCTGGTCAAGTGGTGTCATTTCAGTTTGTAGCCAGAAAAATAGTTCCAGCAATTTCCTTTATATTCATTCATTCATTCATTCATTCATTCATCTTTTGTAACTGCTTGTCCTGTGAAGGACGCCTATCCCAGCTCTCACTTTTCTTTACATTTCTGGAGAAATTCTTCCTCTTGTATCTCTATTTAATAAATTATTTTCCAAAATTATATGAAACTGCATTATCTTCTCATACTGTATTTTCCAGTTGTTTCCAGTGTCTGCTAATATATTTTATTTCATGACAGTAACAGACTGAACTGAATCTGAATAAATAAGTCTATTTTAATAAAGACTTGTTGCCTTCTTTGCAAACATTACAATAAATTTGCAATTCTTCAATTCATTCATGAAAACAATGGAAATGTGTAAAACATGAACATAAAACAATAAATCCTTTAAAAACAAAACATATAATACTATATTATAGATATATTACTTCCAGACACTTCGTTTCCAAGGCAGACATTTGTCAGATGATTACATGGTTGCATGACATGCACACAGACAAAGCAAGGCAGCTACTGCCACAGTACCTGGACAGGCAATGCAGAGATGGGGGCCAGGACGACAAGATGGACAACACCTCTCTATGTATATAGAGTTCTGTTATTTAGAGGGGAAAGAGCTTTCTCTGTTGCTGCTCCCAAATTGTGGAACGATCTACCACTGCACATCAGACAAGACCCCTCACTGTCCATTTTTAAAACTTGTCTTAAAACCCTTTTTCGCCTTGGACTTCAACCCAGCATTAGATCCTGTTTTTGTGCTTTTGTTTAGTGCTTTTAGTGGTTTCAAGTGCTTTATAAAGATACTTGAGTTGAGTTGAGCTGAGTAGGATGGCTCCATGTGCTGATTGGTTAACGAGGCTGAGAGGGGAGTAAAGCAGCACACTCACCAGCATGAGAGCCAGCATGGAGCATCTCATCCTGCTACACTTCTTTCTTTTTCTAAAAAATGCAAACAACCAGTAGAGGTGCTGCTACTGCTATCAGTCCATCATGTTGGCTTCTTCTTCCTCCAGTCTCTGATCCTAGACTCAACGTTGGTCTCTGAGTTTGAGGCTGATCAGCAGCTGCTGGAAAGAACATCAAAATATTACTTGATACTTTTTCATGTCTCAAAAACAGTCAGCATCTTTAAAAAGGACTTCTAGTAACTTCTACTTTATCAACTTACCAGAGACGTTGAGTTCACATCTGCCACAGCTGAAGCCATAATCTGTGTTCACTTCACACTGGTACAGACCAGAGTCATCAGTCCTGAGTCTGGACACATGAAGTCTGATTCGTCCTTCTCTGAGGACGTCTTTGTCTCCCTGGACTCGTCCTGAAAACTGTTCATCTTGAGACTCTGACACCTCAACACCTTCATGTACATGATACAGAACCAACTCCTTCTGATTGGTTAACAAGCTACAGAGGATAAAGAGATATTTGTAGGAAGAGTCAGGTTTGGTGGTGAAGGTCCACTCCAGGGTGATGTTGTGGTTCTCCTCTGCCTGATAGGAGCTCTGTGTCACATTCACTTCAAATGTTGCTGCTGAGGAGACAGAGAGAGAAAGAGAGGAGCAGACACACTGAGAACTGGAACATGGGAGTCTTTCAACTCCATCATTGAAGACTGACAATTGATTTGGACTTCATCAAGTCAATTTCTAAACTGACCACAGACACATGAGTTGAGGATGATGAGCAGCAGGATCATGCAGATCATCTTCTCCCTGTGAGAGGAGACAGAGGTGAAGAGTCATGAACACATGAGGTCAAAGGCCACTCTCTGCAGATACAACAAGGACAATCCACTGCTCTGTCTTGTTACTTGTCTCCAGCAGTAGACTTACAACAACTCTGAAGTTCTTCACAGAGAAACAGACATTAAACTTTTGTTTCTAACAACTGTGTGTTAGCTCGTGTCTCCTCCTCTATTCTCACGGTCACAATCAATGGAAGTGTTACGTCCTCTTGGTGGAAATCGAGGGACTTATGGACGGTAACAACAACAGAAGAGAATCTGATTCACTTTCATCTTAATTATAAATTTACGCGAAATAAATATAACAACAAAAATAGTATTACAAATCTGAAAGAATAAAAAAAATAGCTTTAGCAAAATCTAAACCTGCTAATACTGGTAAAAGTCAGCTGAAGAGCCGTCACGGTTCACCAACTGTCCTCAACTTCCTAACAGCAGAGAAGCAGTTCCTTTTCCTGTGTGTCACTGCAGAAAAGGATGTGGTCCTTCATTGTGTGGCATAAAAAGTTCAAGGGAGTGTACAAACAGATGAGTTTGGGGTTCAACACAGATCTCTGTCTGTGTTTCACAAGTGCCAAGATGACATAGAGACATTAAGGTGGGATGAGATAAAGAAGTGTCTAACCTCAAATGTGACAAAGAACAAACAAAAGCAAGGCAGAACTACAGAATAAAAAACTAACCTAAATGTAAGTTCTGCAGGAAGGCAGCTGCTTATGTTTGCATGTTGTCTTCAATACGATAACACCTTTTCTGCCCTGCAGCCTCTCCAGAACATCTGGAGATGACCACTTATGGTCAACGAGGCATCAGAGCGGTGAAGAGAGACAAAAAAGAGAAGAATTTAACCATAACAGTTCACTAATCAGTGAATTACTTCAACTGTGGACGTCCATGGTCCAGCACCCCCTCTTTGGTCACAGGGTCTCTCTTGATGTGTGATTATCTGGCCACAAATGTACATGCGTAGTCCATAGATGAGACCGATCAATCATCAGTATATTGAAGTTTGTAACATCTGGGCAGCTCATTAACCAACCGGGTATTTGGTAAACTATCATTCTTGGCTACACAAGAACAATCAGTAGGTTAAAAGAACAAAATCCAGATACAAGTATGATAATGGTGTAGAATGAGTAACCTGTGATACTCTTCAGGGTTAGCGAGAGGAGGAAGGTTTAGAGAGAGGGCTCCCAACATGATAAAGCCATTACAGGGACGTCTAACAGCATTTTGTTCTTTGGATTGGACGACAAGATTGAGGACTCCATGCAGTATTTAATCTTTAAGGCTTTACACTTTCAGTGGGTTTGCTGTGGGAGGTGTCGTCTAATTTAAAAAAAAAAATAAAAAATCTCTTAAAGACAAACCAGTACATCAAAGTAAGTCCAACAGTACCTACAAAGTTGGACAGTGGCTATGGGTCAAATTAGGAATTTGCCTTTTACCTTTTCTCAACTAATAGTACAGCATGTGCCTCTCATTGAGTTCAGGATAACAAATCTAGGCTCACCTCCCTTACTGTGAGAGAGTGAAATTCCCATTAGTTAGCATCTATTTCACCTTCAGTACAGGAACAGCCTGTGCTGTTAGCTATAGTCTTCAGTGGCAGACTCTGGTGCTCTTGTGTTTTATGTTCTTTTCAAAATAGGGCTCAAGGCTGAAACGCTCCATGTAGCCAGAGGCAGAGAGATGTTCAAGGCCTCCGTCACATCTAAAGGTTTGTGTTGTATGAATGAGGACACAGACGGTGGACATGGAGGTTGCGATTCATGTTTCTGTGCTGCCTTTTGTCACCCCACTTTGAGCTATTGTGAGGGTAATGTTCGGAAGCACTGGGTCGGTGTGATGCTCTGGCATATAAAATGTTAAAGAGCCAACTGCCACATACTCATCCATCAATAGTTGGTTCAGAGCTGATGCTTACTGGTGGAGAGGAGGCATCTCAGGGAAGGGTCACCCCAAACACGTGAACAAGCAAACAAGGGGGTACACAGTGAAGGAGATGCCACCAACAGAAAGACCCAGCCACCACCACTTTAGGCTCTCAGCTTCTGAAATACAGTGAGTGGGAGTCCACACAAAGAATTATCGGAGAACACTATCAAGCCAAGCAGAAAGTGCACGACAAGAAAGTTGGCCTGGTTCACTGAAACCAACAACTAGAACGTTTCTAAATATAAAATGCTCCTAAAGTGAAGTATGCCAAGGGGAAAAGCAGTTAAAAGGCTCAGAGATCTACAGGCAAATGGATTCCAGAGGCAGATCAGGTAAAAAGACAAAGCAGGGACAAACAACAGAGAAGGCAAAGCCAAAGCAAAAAGGCCAAGTCAAAAAGGAAGTATTTACAAAGGCAAAGACCAAATAGGGGCAATCCAACAAGGCAAAGCAGCAGCGTGTGGAAATGTGTCAGCAGCCACGCAGTGTAGCTTCTAGCATGGCAAGTAGACCCCAACAACTCTGATAGGCAGTATTTGGTCTCAGGAGAGGTGAAGCACGCAGGAAATAGCACAGTCAACAGTAGTGGTCTGTGAACAATGAAGTTGTACAGGACTGGACTCGCATAAAAAAACCTGCAACACTCATGGAGGTCAGGAAACCTAGAACAAGGGATGCATGTGCTCAGAGTCAGGGAAGAACCTAGCAAACGAAACAACTTCCTGTTTTTATAGTGACTCAGTAGCTAATTGGTTGGTGACTGACCAATCAACAGCTCACAGCAACAGACCTGAATAGACAGAGGGAAGCATCCCGTCTTCTACATATGCACAGGGGAAGGTTCTCCAAGAAGAAGGCCTTGAGGTTGGAGTTTTCGTCAAAGCCTTCTTGCCCTGGAAGTATACATGCCTCTGATGCATTTAAAGTGCTCCCAGGGAATGGTTTATCTGACTAGCTTCAACCACTGATGTGGCCTCAACAGTAGGAGAAGAGAATTCTACTATCAGAGCGTTGACAGAGCTCTTTGTAGTCATCCCTGATACTGGAAGACTGTGACTGTATAAACCTATGGACAGCTTTAAAGTTGGTTTAGAGAAAATAATTATATATAATTTATATAAATTATGATTATACTGTTAGGACCTCATATATTTATATTTCCATGTACACAACATTATCCTCAGAAACCAAACGTTTGATTCTTTTGTTATTTGATGGTTTCAAACAACTATTGGTCATAAGACAGACAGTTTTAAATGGACATTGTTTTTAGCCACATGTCTCTTTCAGGCTGTGGAACAGGAAATAACCACAGTCCCTCCTTTTTCGCCACAAATTTACATTTGCAACCGTTGAACCAAGTTCAAACCTGCAGCTACTTCCTCCTCTGAAACATTTTTACATCTGAAACATTTTTACTGTTGTGTCGTGAAGCATTTCCTCCATGTAGCTACGAACAAGTAAGTAGGCTATAACCTTTTGTATTCAATGTAGATATTTTACCTGACTGATGGTAGGTCATTCATTCAGATCATGAAATCAGATCAAATCAAACGTTTTCCCTTTCGCGCCTTTAAGCGCTCAACGGTAACGTGGAACATCTCTTCCAGGACTCGTGGTTGTTCAGCGTTGGTTAATAAATGTCAGGATAATAAGAGCAATTTACGTTCTTTCTACGTGATTCTCCATCTATATTTGTTTGGATCGATCACAGAAGTAAAGTAGCTGCTGTGTATTTGTAGAAAAACACACAGATTATTGGCTGCTGCACTAAAATGGGAAACAAAGATGTCTCCATGAAACCTCCACAGCCGGTTTTCATAACTGTGCTTGAACAAACATCTAAATGTGTTGAACGTTTTCCTTCCACCAGTCTGAAAGAAGACAAGTTATAGAAGCAGAAGAGACCAAAATCTGAAAACTGACTTCACTCATGAAAAAACATATATTTAACCTCTAGTGTCTCCTTGAAGTCTTCAGATCTTCCAGTAATGATCTTCTTCAGTATTTTAGCTGCAGCTTCAGTATCCTTAACATCTCTGTGGGGTCTATGACCACGAATGATGTGGATTTTATTCTGATTTGTTTTGTAGTCTGTTCCTCTTCCTGGAATAAGTCAAAGTCTGACAATTCCTTCCTTTTCCTGGAGCAGCTCCACTCATATTTCCTCATGTTTCCTTGTTCCCTCTCCTTTAGATCTCTAAACTGAAGATGGATGTAACCAGCATGTGGTGAAGTGTGAGAGCTGACAGGCTCCATTCACTGTAGAAACACACGTTGTTCAGATCAGAGCTCAGACTAGTTTCACTTCTAGCAAACAGAAACTCACACAGTCATCTACACTGAGAGGTGAAATGGAGCAGAAAGGAGTTCAGCTGGACATAGAAACCTTCTCTTGTTCCATCTGTCTGGATCTACTGAAGGATCCTGTGACTATTCCCTGTGGACACAGCTACTGCATGAACTGTATTAAAAGCCGCTGGGATGAAGAAGACCAGAAGGGAATCTACAGCTGCCCTCAGTGCAGGAAGACTTTCATACCGAGGCCTGTCCTGGAGAAAAACACCATGTTAGCAGAGTTAGTGGAGCAACTGAAGAAGACTGGACTCCAAGCTGCTCCAGCTGATCACTGCTATGCTGGACCTGAAGATGTGGCCTGTGATGTCTGCACTGGGAGGAAGCGGAAAGCCTTCAAGTCCTGTCTGGTCTGTCCGGCCTCTTACTGTGAGAAACACCTCCAACCTCACTATGATGCAGCTCCATTAAAGAAACACAAGCTGGTGGAGCCCTCCAAGAAGCTCCAGGAGAACATCTGCTCTCGTCATGATGAGGTGATGAAGATTTTCTGTCGTACTGATCAGCAGAGTATCTGTTATCTCTGTTTAATGGATGAACATAAAGGCCATGAAACAGTCCTAGCTGCAGCAGAAAGGACTGAGAAGCAGAAGGAGGTGGAGGTGATGCTACAAAAAATTCTGCAGGGAATCCAGGAGAGAAAGAAAGATGTGGAGCTGCTTGGACAGGAGCTGAAGACCATCGATGGCTCTGCTGATAAAACAGTGGAGGACAGTCAGGAGATCTTCACTGAGATGATCCGTCTCATCCAGAAAACAAGCTCTGATGTGAAGCAGCAGGTCAGATCCCAGCAGGAAACTGTAAAGAGTCGAGTCAAAGATCTTCAGGAGAAGCTGGAGCAGGAGATGACTGAGCTGGAGAGGAAAGGCTCCGAGCTGAAGCAGCTCTTAAACACAGAGGATCACAACCAGTTTCTACACAACTACCCCTCACAGCCACCACCCAGTGAGTCTACACACTCATCCAGCATCAAGATTCGTCCTCTGAAGTACTTTAAGGACGTGAAAGCTGCTGTGACAAAGACCAGAGAGAAACTACAGGACATTCTGAGAGAAACAAGGAGAAACACCTCACTGACATTGACTGAAGTGGATGTTTTACTGCCACAACCAGAGCCAAAGACCAGAGATGAATTCTTGAAATATTCATGTGAAATCACACTGGATCCAAACACAGCAAACACATGGCTGTTATTATCTGAGGGGAACAGAAAACTATCAAAAATGAATCAACAACAGTCTTATTCTGATCATCCAGACAGATTCACTGATTATCCTCAGGTCCTGAGTAGAGAGAGTCTAACTGGACGTTGATACTGGGAGGTGGAGTGGAGAGGAAAAGGAGTTGATGTAGCAGTCGCATACAAGAATATCAGCAGAGCAGGAAGCTCATATGAATGTTGGTTTGGATTAAATGACAAATCTTGGTCATTACGTTGTGAAAAAAACAATTATAGATTTTACTACAACAAAGTCAGAAGTGACGTCTCAGGTCCTGTTTCCTCCAGAGTAGGAGTGTACCTGGATCACAGAGCAGGTATTCTGTCTTTCTACAGCGTCTCTGAAACCATGACTCTCCTCCACAGAGTCCAGACCAAATTCACTCAGCCTCTCTATGCTGGACTTGGTCCTCGTCCTTCTGGAGTCACTGCTAAGTTGATTAAGGTCAAATAGACAGAAGTCACTTCAGGGACAGTTGGTTAAAATGTGTCTTTTAGTCTCCAGGGGCCTCGTGTACTAAGGTTGCCTAAGTACTTGCAAAACAATCTGCAGTGAGAGTCGGTTTTCCGAATGTAATTGGAGCTATCGACTGAAGACACATTGTTATAAAAGCGCCATCACATGATGAATTTGTGAATGTCAACAGGAAACATTTTCATTCGATCAATGTACAGATCATATGTGATGAGCAAATGCAATTAACCAACATTGTGGCGCGTGGAGGATAGCTGCCAAAGAGGACATTTTTGCCTCCACTCCAGTGAGTAGCGTCTCCAATTAGCTTTCTGTGAAGTTCTTCTTTTTTCCCGTCTTACTCATTCTTATGTTTTCATTTTCTGATCGTGCAAAGAGGGGAATCTCAGGTGCAGGGTCATATTCAATATAATTTGCATGTTTAAAAGGTGCGTGGGTAGGGAGTGGTTGGGTACAACGCGTGTGCTCAATTCCACATTGATTGGAATGTACAAAGGAAATGTGCTTCGTCTGTTGTTTGCTTGATGTTGGACTTTGTTTGGGTGGCGCTCCTTCCTGTGTCTGTTTAGCCACGGAGGCTCTCAGTGCTCACCATGACTTTGATTCAGCTAAACTGACATTTGTCCACATGAAAATCTAAACTTGTCTGTGCTCTGAACGGCTCATGAATATTTGTGTTGATGTGTTTGTATGTTGTTGTTTCTCATCTGCTGCATGGGCCTCAACAGAGAAATCAGCAGACCTTCCGATTTAGTTCTGACTTTGGAAAGAAAGAAATCTACAATTATATCTCCATTGATTGGTTTGGAGACCACATGTTGTTGTTGTTCAAACAGAGGAACAGACAATCTCATGTCAACTGTAGTGATCATGATCATCATCAATCAGGACATCAGTCATTATTTCATTGTACATAGCTGATATTCTGAGTCCAACTAACTGATGGTGGATGAAGTGAATCTGTGAATCATGAAATCACTGAACAAGAGTCATTTATCAGACTTTACTGATTTATTGGGAGAACAAACTGAAGCTTCACACGATGAATAAAGCTGCTGTTTGTCACACATGAATGAAATGACCGTCTCCTGTCTTTATTCCAGGATCTCAAACAAAGGCCATGGAGAAAATGTGGAGCTAATATGAGACTATAACTGAGTCAGTTTTCCTCCTGAAACACCACAAAGTACAGAGTTGATGTTTAGAGCAGAAGAACGTTTGTCAGTCAGTCAACTCTCTTCACTGAAACAGCTCAGTCACAGAGAAATGAGCAGACTTTCTGTCACGTGGTGATTTTTACAACCCAGATTTAGTTCTTGAGCTCAGGATACCATCACAACATTTTCATGTAGAAAAAATTAAGAAAGCAAGAAATTAGACATTAACCCTGACAATATTCTTTATTACAATTATTTATTAGCAGAATTCGGTGAATAGTCACAACTGAAATTACAAATCCTGGCCAGGAGGTGGAGCTATAAGCTTATTATCTGATTTCCAGTCAAACTGAGTCTTTACATTCTGACTTTTTTTTCAGTGATTCACTTGTTGAGAATTATGTTGTTAGAGAAACAAAGGAAAAAAACACAACAATAAAACTCCACTGTAACACTGTGAACCATTTCAAGTCAGTAAAACTTAGAAACAAAAGTTCACCTGGTGCCTTAAAAATGTGAAAGAGCTGCAAGTAAGGATTGATTCTTGTTTCAACGTAACACTAATTAATCAAAACAACGTATAAGGTTAAATTAAGCACTGATGAACTGCAGCAGATGGATGCAGATATAAGTACAGTATAGAATGAAGGTAATGAAGGTATATATATATATATATATATATATATATATATATATATATATATATATATATATATACAAACTTAGTCAAACCCTACTTTTTAGACATTCAACTCTGCTTTACCACAGCAGAGTACACTACAGCATGGCAGCAGCTGGAGGTAGGCATCATGGCAGGGTGTACAGTCTCTCCACTAGCCTTTACAATGTCAATGGAGGTTATTATTAGGGCTTCCAAATGGGTGGTAGGTGGAGAAAGGCTGCAGGGAGGGCTTCGCCTCCCCCCAATTAGGGCCTACATGGACGACATGACGACTACAACGTCAACCGCTCCTTGTACCAGAAGATTGCTGGATAAGCTAAACAGCAACCTGCAGTGGGCTAGGATGAAAGTGAAGCCTATTAAATCTAGGAGTATTTCCATTGTTAAAGGAAAGGTAGTAGATAAGAAGTTTGTTATAAATGATGAAGTGGTTCTTCCCACAGTGCTAGACAAGCCAGTGAAGAGTTTGGGAAGATGGGAAGATGGTATGATGCAAGTCTTAGTGATAAGGCGCAGTTTGAAGAGTTGAGGCAGGAAATGATTCAAGGCATTTCAGGACCACTCAGGGCTACCAGGGAAGTTAAAATTATGGTGCTTGCAATTTGGTTTACTGCCCCGGCTAATGTGGCCGCTAACAGTGTATTAGGTTGCCCTCTTAAAGGTAGAAAAGTTAGAAAGGATGATTAATTCATCTATCAGAAAATGGCTCGGTGTCCCACGCTGCTTAAGTGACACAGCCTTGTATGGGAAAGGCATATTGGAGCTCCCAGTTACCAGCCTAACAGAGGAGTTTAAGTGCGCTAAAGTTAGACTGGAAATTACTCTTACTCAGTCAAAGGATCCAGTGGTTAGGAGTGTAGCGCCTGCTGGTAAGACAGGGAGGAAGAAGCGGTACAGCAAGCAGAGGCAGCTCTTAGGCATAGGGATATCATAGGCAATGTACAGCAAGGACGTGGAGGCCTAGGGCTGTGTGCAGGGACACCTCTGTGGAGCAAGGCATTAGCAGTAGAAAGGAGAAAAATGGTAGTGGAAGAGGTACAGAAACAAGAGGAAGCCGTAAGATGCACTAAGGTAGTGTCGCAGGCTAAGCAGGGTCAATGGGAGAACTGGGAGAGTGTGGAGAAAAGGAAGTTCAGGACGCTGGAATTCACTGTTAAGCCTTCTCGAGGTGTCGTGGGCCTAATTTAACGAAACATCGGTGAAGGGAGGTGCCCACTTAAAAACCCCAATGACATGCTGCATACTGCTGTTGTTTAGGCCAGGTTCCTGATGTCTTCATGTTGCTTGGTAGCTATGGCTAGCTGCTGAGTGGGCCACACAAGCCAGCAGCGGTAGGTTAGCTTATGTTTCACAATGTTTGAGTTAGCGTCTGCTGCTGAGTGGGCCTACAAGCCAGCAGCACTTACTTAATTCATCTAGATTGTAAGTTAAGCGTCATATCACATGACTGTAGGTTTGTTAGGGTTTCTCAGTTGGACTGGGCCTCTAAATGTGTTCTGCCTGGGATTTTGGCACAAGGGATTGTAACATCTAATCCTGTGTATTAATGAATACACTACCGGTCAAAAGTTTTAGAACACCCTAATTTTTCCAGTTATTTATTGCAATTCAAGTTGTGCAAGTCCAATAAATAGCTTGAAATGGTACAAAGGTAAGAACTGAACAGCCAGAGGTTAAAAAAAAAGGTTTGGTTAGCCAAAACTGAGAAATAATGTACATTTCAGAATTATACAAAAAGGCCTCTTTCAGGGAACACGAAGTGGGTTAACAATTTAAAGCTGTTCAGCAGCAATGAAGGTTTGAATCAGCCTTGAAAGCTGGTGCTACTAATTCCTACAGGTGTTCCAACTTTTCTTGGTTACTTACAACCCCCTCTGTCTGCATAAAAGCAGTGTTGGAACACACTGTGGTACCAGACCCTCATGAGCATCGGGTGAACTGTATTGTACTGCAGAAAGTAGTGTGTTGCTACAAAAAAAAAGGCAAAATGGAAGAGAGACAGACCATCATAACACTTAAAAATGTAGGTGTTTTCTACAGGGAAATTGCAAAGAAAGTCAAGGTGTCAGTGAGCACAGTTTTCTTCACCATCAAAAGGCACTCAGAAACTGGAGGAAACTCTGACAGGAAGAGGTCTGGCAGACCCAAAGACACAACTGAATCAGAGGACAAGTTTCTGAGAGTTAACAGCTTGCGCAACTTGAAAAAAATGAAGGCATACAGTGGGACATAACCACTTCTGCAAATCTGAAACTCTTGACAGAGACGAGGTGCTCAACATAGATTGTAAACTGCTGATGTGGTTGTGTGTCAGGCAGAGTTTTTTGGACTTATTTAAAGCAGCCACAGCTCTGGAGAAGAAACCGTTGTTCACTCTGGTTGTGACTGTGACAACGGAAAAAGTGAGATCTCATGAAATGTTGCTATTGGCTTCTTCTTTGAGACCTTTTCTTTTGCAGTGTGGAATAGAAACATCTGCTTCTGCAGGAAAAGTAGCGTTGAGTCAGGATGCAGCATGTTGTGGTTCAGTGCAGCTCACGTCTCTTTACCATTCACTGAGGAGCCACTTCGGTGATAAGGAAATAATGAGTCAACACCAGTGATCACTGCTCCCTGAGGTAATTGTTAGCTTCTGATATGGGGCTGAGAAGAAATAGGAACAGGACACAGGATATGATGAAAGTATGCAGCAACATGACAGGCACGACTCTGAAAGACCTTCCTGATCTGGACCAAGTAATACAGAACTAGATCTACACACAGACTATGTCATAGAGATGCAGACGTCATTTCCTTCTTCTGGTCCATGTCACCGTGATATTTTACACTCGTGTAGAGAAGCACATGAGGCCGTGGTGTCGGCTTCAGTGCAGGGCAACCATCTACGCTGTAGTTATGACCAGAAACATCTCACCTCTCACAAGGCAGTCCAGGTGCTTTGGCTGATGTATGGGCTCTGCTCTGATGTTTGAAAGTCCAGCGAGTAAAACAGGAAGAATCGCTTTAATTTGCTTTTTATGTTGCCATTAAAATCAACTTGTAAATAGACAGGGATTAACGGTCATTACTTTTATTGTATCTTCATGTTCCCTTAATGTCCTGTATTAAAGTAAATCCTAATTTAATGTGGAAATGTTAATAGAGACAAGAGACTGATTCTGATCAAATCAACTTTATTGATATTGAGTTGGAAACATGTCCAGCATCCGGATGATAAAGCAAAAGAAAGAAAAAGATGTAAATTGGCTTTATATACAGTCTAAACACGTGGAATCTGTTTCCTGCATTTGAACTCATTCTATCTGTGAACACATGGTAGCAAGCACCCTGCTAGTGAAGTGGAGAGCACTGACACCTCACAGCAACCAGACATGTTCTCCCTGTGCCTGCAGGGGTTTTAGTACCAGGTGGTCTACGGTTAGGATTCGGTGCAGCCCGAGCTTGATCCCTGATTTGGGGGAGATGAGACTACAGTGGTTAGAGAAGCAGCTTCGGGGCCACAAGGTCACGGGTTCACATCTCCCTGAGGTGTCCTGAGTAAGGTCCTAACCCTCTAAGTGTACACTCTGCTGAGTGAACAAACAGATGGTTATTCCCCTGTGTGGAAAGCCACACAGGGGCAGTTAACTAGAAGACAGTAACGGTGAAACTAAACTGACGACCACAACACACCTACAGTGACTACACTGATAAAATATCATTGATATAGCTAAGTAAGGCAGTACAGTTGATGAAATGAAATAAGGCAGAGTTTAAGGTCAAGTTGTTTCAGAGCAGTAGCCGGTTTCATCAACCATCTCAGTGGAAACACTTGACTTCATTGGTGTGGGGGACTGTGCTGTCCTCTTCAAACCCTGCTCCAACGTCAGAAGACAATCCGTTCCTTCAGCTTGCTCCTCAGCTTGCAGACCAACCAAATGGCTGAAAGGACAGTCAGAGCCATCAGTACTGCAGTCAGGATCCAGGTGGTCTCTGTCCACTGTGGGCAGTGAGACGGCTACAGAGGGGAAACAAGAAATGTCTCATTATCATCTGTTCAACAACTGCAGCAAAACAAACAGTTTATAAAGACATTCCCATCTGGAGCGTACAGCTTTGTTGTTGTAACCACATTGTGTATAAACTGACAGCAGATTCTTCATAGTAAAGTATATTCAGTGTCTCACCTGGGGAGTAGCAGCAGGAGGAAGTGTGCGCTGGGTTTGGTGCTCTGCTGCTCCGACTCTCAGCCTCACAGCTGCAGGAGTGCCGTGCACCCTCTCCTCCCCCCGGTACGTGTAGCAGTAATACAGTCCTTCATGTGTCTGCAGAGCCTGGTTGATGGTGAGAGACAAGTCCCCCCGTCTGAGCCAGTCCTCAGGCACCGACACCCGGCTTCCCTCCCAGCCTGCCCCGTATGAGACACCATTGGAGAGATAATGCTGCAGCACCGGCTCCTTTTCCTTCTCCCACAGCACAGACATCACTGACTGCCCTCGGAGGGTGAGGATCTCCGAGTGGCATGGAAGTGTGACAGCCTCACCCTCTGGCACGTAAACTTCAGAGGGGATGAAAACCTCCAGCTGGACCACGAAGCTGTCGTCGCATGTGTACTCGTAAAACCCATTGTCGTTGACATTCACGTTGTTCAGTGTGAGGGGAGAGCTTTGCTGGATCCTGTCCTGGTGGTCTGGTCCAGGTCTCCAGTCGCCGTCCAGGGAAGCAACGAGTCTCCGGCTGTTATCCTTACGCAGCTGGATCAGCCTGGCGGAGTCTGCATTCTTGCACTTTTCAGCGAGTGGAAACTCAACGGAGTCCCCTAAAGTTGCGTTGATGTAAAGTCCATAAACTGGAGCGATGACAGAAAGAAGAATAAAGATTGATGGAGCACACATGACTGCTGGCTTTCAGAGAGAGGACGCAGCTTCAGAGTATCCCTCCACTGCTGTTACGCTCAACTTTTATAGACTACAGGGTGGTAACCGCGGCCGGTTGCAGCTCTGTTCCGACGTCAGTGTTTGTAAGATGGTACTTTTAAACCAATCAGGTTTCTTGTGCAGTTTTAGGACATGCCCCCCAAACTCCGAACCATCTCAGGTTACCTTCGGTCATTTCTCATAACGTCGACTCTGAGTCAGAGTCCCCGACCCTCTGGTTCCTCCTGACAACTCGCGAAATCCACCGAGCACCGGTTTCAGTTAAACCAGTTTCACACCGTGGACCGAAGAGGACTCCTTCCAGACTCCAGGTATGAACGTCACACAGCGTTAGCTAACAGCTAGCTAGCTCATTAGCTCATTATGGGGGCTAGCTAACCTGTACACGCTCGTTAACTAAATGTGAATCCACGAAGCTGCTGACACATCATCGTGGTCATCGTCGCTACTGAGGAGGAAGCTGTGGACGATTTAAACACCGCTGACTTACTTGGTGTCATGCTAACATGCTACACAGCTGTTAGCATGTAGCTTCCAGCTGCTTTACGTTGCAGTTTTATACTCTCTGTGTCCTCCAGTGTCACGCTGTTTGTTCGTTTAATAAAATGACTGTTTGGACTCGGACTTGAGAGTTTAGTGTTTCCTCTAATGTTTGTTCTTCCCACTCGGGACGTGAGATTCTGTGTGTGAGGAAACTAAATCATGAGAGGTACTTTGGGTCAGCGGCAGGCGTTTACAAGTAGTCCTGGAGAGATTTCACACTAATATTAGGACTCATGGATCTTTGAAGGAACTCCTTAACCCACTCTGAGAAGTAAGACCTGGAACATTTAGACGTTCAGGAACAACACCTGTATCTGTCCATCTAAACAGACAGAGACAGACTTTTAAAAGTTGACCTGGAACAACTTCACAATATGTCCTCCTCCTCCTCCTCCTCCTCTTCCTCCTCCTCGTCCTCTTTAGCTTCTGTAACTTTGTCAATGTGTATCTCATCTGAACATTAAAGTAAACACATATTTTCACATCTTCACGGTAATCCTGAATGACTAGAGAGTAGTGAATATGCTTTGAGCCAAGTGTCGTCGCACCGCTGAGTTTAGGACCTCTGCTGAGCTCCAGCCGTCTGGACATTATCCCGTCAGATACTTGATAGTTGAACTCTAGCAGGAGCAGACAGCTCACCCTGTATTTAATGCAGAGAGCCTGACTATAGGATGCAGTAAAACACTTTCAGAGAAGATTTAGAAGGCTGCAAAGGTAATGCTGCAGGTTCAGAAGAAGAAGAAGAAGAGTTTCCAGAAACTAAAAGTCCCTGAAGATAAGCTGCTGTTTAACCTGGGCTAGTTTCACATCTGCTGGATGACGCAACACTTCTCTTCTGTTCTCATCATTACCATTTTACATATTGTTTAAAAGGCAGCAAAGCAATTCCTGGGCTGTAACTTCCCCTGTTCATCTTATTTCTGTGGTGTTGTCTCTTTCCTGTGTCAAGTCACAAGTCATAATGGGTTTTCTTTTTTTGGCATAGTAGTTGAGTTACAGGGGAACTTTTTTCTGTAAAAAAAAACAGTAGCTCCACTTTAACAGGCTGTAGCTGCTGTAGATGTCAGAAAAGTTTTTCCCCTTTGACCTAAATGAACTCTGAGGTCCTGTCGCTTCAGATATTGCCGTGTTACTCACGTAGCAGCTATCTAGCGTAGCTACTGTATTTGTCTTAGTGCAGCTCCCTCCATTTCAGTCTCCAGCTCAACGGATTCTTTAACTACCAGCATTTATTTACACTTTAGCACAACCATGTAGCACATTAGCATCTGCAGCTTCGACGCTAGCCGGCCGCCTTTGAAACAGAAGATGTTTTGACGCTACAGGGACGTGGTTTTGGTTCATGGCTCGTCTAAAAGAAATAAATCATTTCACAAATCATTTTAAAAACGCCTGGATCGTGACATCCTCAGAGGCCGCTTTAGTTTCAACCCTTCAGTAACCACGGTCACACGTTGAACTGGTTTAGCACAGAGGTGGACATGTGAAACTCAACAGTTAACCCTCTGGCTTGTTCTCCTGCTGCAGGATGTTTGAAGAACAATCCAGATGTGCTCTCATGTCAGCCGTTGAGGGACTTAACCGTTGTTTCCTCTTTGCTCTAGTGTGACGGAGATTCATTCCTCACTCCACCTTATCCTGGGGAGCCGCGACGGGGCGTCCCGTCCCTTGTATAGGACCCATCATCGCAGCCGCTACATCAACAAGGCATCCTGTCTTCCTGAGGTTAGGCTGGGATGGTGGTGTTTGTCACAGGTGGTGAGAGTGCAGCGTCAGATCTGAGGCTTATTGACGTGAACTGACGACATAAACACATGGAGGCCTTTTTGTTGTCGTCTGTTTTCTGTGCACCAACAACAACTATCAGTGAATTACTTCTTCTTAAAAAGCTGATGATCCTCAGGCCCCTTCTCATCCAGAGAGTTGAACTGTAGGCAGCAAACTGAGCCTCAGCTGTTTAGCCCAAGTTTGTTCAGAATGAACTCGTATTAGTTTATCTTTGTTTATGACAACTACTGCAGGATTAATCCAGATCACTTTACATTAAAAACAGCAATATATTACAACAACAACAAGAAGAAGTGTTTATTTCTGACAACGTTGTGGAAGGTGTTATTGTTTTATCTGACTGAGTTTGAGCTGTGTAGTGGAGTATTGTTGACCCAATTAAAAAGAAAAAAACATTTTAAAACGCTCTTTGGTTCTGTTTTATTTCAGAGATAGACTGGGTTTGATTTTTAAAAAACCTTTATTAGAATAATTATTCACAGAGAATGGTTTTAGCAGAATAAATGTCAACGTTGATCATTTCATCAAAGACAGTGTTAAAGGTTAGAACATCTCCAGACTCAGAGCATATCACATCTTCACCACCTCTGGATAAAATCAGCCATGTTACTCACTGCAGTTTCTCTTTATTCTACTATAGTTTCTAGTTTCTCTTTATTCTACTATAGTTTCTAGTTTATATTTATTCTACTATAGTTTCTACTTTGTCTTTACTCTGCTATAGTTTCTAGTTTTCTAAATACGTAAAGAGAAATGACAGCAACATATTGGCTCACAGTATTTGAATGCAGCTTGAACATGATCCTCACACTCCCAGTCACCATTTTCTCAAGTACAGGAAGTAAACTAATGCAAATGTAACAGCATCCCGTGATGAAGCCTCCCACGCAGACTGATCATCTAGAGTCTAGGAGGAGTGGTGCGTATTTTCCGTGCAGTAGTCTGACCTGGACGTGGAGCAAATCCCTGCGGCGTAGTGTACTTGAAGTGAAGGCCCTAGTTTCTATGCTGTGACTGCAGGAAAGGCTTTATCACGTACGGCTTGTGGTTTCTCTCCTCCCTCTCTAGCTTTCTGTTCTCTCTTGTGCAGTTGAAGAGCGGAGGGTTTCCTCCTCTGTCAGCGGAGGGAGGAGGGAGTTTGAAGGCTGACATGCAGTCAGAGCTGAGAGTCTATGAGCAGCTCCACAGTTACCTTCCACTGTACCATACGGATCTGCACCTGTACGTAAAGGAGGTGTGGTGCGTAGTTTCTACTCCACCATAGTCTGACATGCTCCTCTCCAGACATGTTACTACATATCTACGTAGAATTGGAATCAGACACATGAGTTGATCAGATGTTCAGATTATGAATCGATTTTCAGTTTTCACTGTTGAGTTTTATTCATATATTTGTTATTTATTCACTTAAACTTGAAAATTACAACATTTCACAACCAGTTACTAAAATAATCACAGTGAGAAAACTCCGGGACACATTTCCAGCACAGGTCCTCACAGTATTTGAGAGAATGAGCGTAAAGACAGGATGAGTCCTCACATGCAGTCAGAGCTCAGAGACTGCAGGAACAACTACAAACGTATTCCCAACACTCCAGCACAGAAACGCTCCGCTCTCTCTCTCCAGCGCTCCTTCCCAAAAGCTCCGTTTCCCTGTGCTGGTTTAACAGCAACGTCCCGGAGCTCGTCCTCAGCTCGCTCTGTCCGTGGAGTGGAGAAGGGAGAAGGGAGGAGTCTGAGCACCGAGGCCGATCAGTGGGACTCTGAAACACTGCTTTCATGCTCTGATGTGCTCGTCTGCTTCGAGGTGGTGTGTACCTCTGTATGAAGACATGGCAGTGTGGCTGATGAGTAACTTTACAAAAACAATGAAATTTAAAGTGAACGGGATTAAATGGAACATTGTTCAGAGTCTAAACGGATCAGTTTTCCTGGTTCTCTTGTGTTTTTCTATTCTTGTCATTTATTCAGTGAACCTTTCTCACAGACTCGTGGTTGAGTTACCTTCCACTGTACCATACGGATCTGCACCTGTACGTAAAGGAGGTGTGGTGCGTAGTTTCTACTCCACCATAGTCTGACATGCTCCTCTCCAGACATGTTACTACATATCTACGTAGAATTGGAATCAGACACATGAGTTGATCAGATGTTCAGATTATGAATCGATTTTCAGTTTTCACTGTTGAGTTTTATTCATATATTTGTTATTTATTCACTTAAACTTGAAAATTACAACATTTCACAACCAGTTACTAAAATAATCACAGTGAGAAAACTCCGGGACACATTTCCAGCACAGGTCCTCACAGTATTTGAGAGAATGAGCGTAAAGACAGGATGAGTCCTCACATGCAGTCAGAGCTCAGAGACTGCAGGAACAACTACAAACGTATTCCCAACACTCCAGCACAGAAACGCTCCGCTCTCTCTCTCCAGCGCTCCTTCCCAAAAGCTCCGTTTCCCTGTGCTGGTTTAACAGCAACGTCCCGGAGCTCGTCCTCAGCTCGCTCTGTCCGTGGAGTGGAGAAGGGAGAAGGGAGGAGTCTGAGCACCGAGGCCGATCAGTGGGACTCTGAAACACTGCTTTCATGCTCTGATGTGCTCGTCTGCTTCGAGGTGGTGTGTACCTCTGTATGAAGACATGGCAGTGTGGCTGATGAGTAACTTTACAAAAACAATGAAATTTAAAGTGAACGGGATTAAATGGAACATTGTTCAGAGTCTAAACGGATCAGTTTTCCTGGTTCTCTTGTGTTTTTCTATTCTTGTCATTTATTCAGTGAACCTTTCTCACAGACTCGTGGTTGAGATAAACGGCAACAGATCACATCCAATGACTAAAATAATCACGGTCAAAACTCTCTCACATTTCCATGCAGTCAGAGCTCAGAGATTACAGGCAGCACCTCGACTCCGTACGGATTTGCTCCAGCGTCTTCAGTCCGAACGGATCGTGGACGTAAATCGGACGCACGCCCATCTCAGCGCTCTCTAAGTCTAAAGGTGCTCTGGTGCCCATTTCCGCGTTGAGCGAGCTCCTCTGCTCTGGTGATCAGCAGCCAAATATCATCGTCCTCCAGTTTCAACATCGCGAGTCTCCTGACTGAGTGTGAGTCTAGCAGAGAGCGCTGAGATATGCGGGCGTCCAAATTACGTGCTCGAGCCGTACGGACTGTATCATCCCATGTAGCCACATCCCAGAGACTAGAGGCAGCACCAGCGGTTAGTTAGCAAAGTAGAAGGAACTCATCACCATTAAGATACAAATCCGTCCGAATCCGTATCGTATGAATCCTGTCATAGTCAGAGCTCAGAGACTACAGGAACAACTACAGTAGCGTATTCCCAACACTCCAGCGCAGAAACGCTCCGCTCTCTCTCTCTCCAGCGCTCCTCCCAAAAACTCTGCGTCCCTGGTGCTGGCGGAACAGCAATGTCCTGGAGCGCATAATCAGAGCTCCTTCTGTTAGCGGAGGGAGGAGGGAGCTGTCTGAGCAGAGAGCGCTGAGATGGCTGTGAATTCGATTCACGTCCACGATCCGTTCGGACTGAATCTTCCCAGTCAGTCAGAGCTCAGAGACTATGAGCAGAGTTAATCCAAGGAAGAAAAGCTCCAGTTGTGTTTTATTACTATTCTTGTCATTGATTCGGTCAGACTTTATTCCACACTCATGGTCCAGAGAAATGACACCACATTATATCAAACGATTAACATCAGCACAGTAGGAACCAGTAGCCACACGTTTAACGACACAACGATGAAAAGAAACAAAACTAGACTCAGACACAATGAAGATATCAGTAATTTAATATGACACACAGTGAATATTACAGAGGTCCATGTGAGAGATGAACGAGTGGAATCATGTCCAGTGTCCAGTTAGATTTCAGCCAGCCAACTGAAGTACAGATGATCAACGACGGAGCTTATTTTCTGCACACTCTAAGAACAGTTTCCAGCATTTCCTCTTCACATTTTGGTGTCAACTGCTGAGGACACGAGACAAAAAAGCACATTAGTTCAACTGTGACTTGTTTCTACTTCTACTTGTTAGCTTCTTGAAATAGACGTAGCAGAAGCAGTCACCTCCATCCTCCAGCTGAGCTTCCTCCACAGTCAGAGAGAAGTTTCTACGTGAGCACGATGATCCAGACAGTCTGTCACCATCAGTCCTGGTGTCACTGGAGCAGCAGTTCTTCAGAAACACAGACTCTCTGTTCTTCTCCAACTGTGCACACCAACAAGTTTGGTCTGTAGCTGGATAGAAGATAGTTTCATTCTCTGTGACTGATGGCTCCTCTGGGTCACCAGAAATGGAGGAGTTCAAATTCACCGGTGCAACCAAGAAGAAGAGGATGGTGAGGACCAGTATCTTCCGTCCCATTATCAATCTTCTCTGTGTCCAGATGAGGGGTTGATCAGTTTCTGTAGTCAGAGTTAACCTGATGCTGAGAGGCTGGAGTGCACCTTGTAGAGTCCGCCCTCCTTATATTGAAACCAGAGCTCCTCCCAGTTTTCACTCGCGGAAAAAATATGCGGCTCTCTCTCTGGCGCTCCTCTCAAAAGCTCCCTTTCCCTGTGCTCGTGGAACAGCAACGTCGCGGAGCTCGTCCTCGGCTCTCTCTGTCTGCGCAGTGCGGAGGTAGGAGGGAGCTGTCTGAACACAGAGGCCGTTCAGTGGGACTCTGAAACACTGCTTTCATGCTCTGATGTGCTTGTCTGCTTCGAAGTGGTGTTTACCTCTGTATGAAGACAGGGACTCTAACCCCCGGGGCCTTGCACCCCAAAATGTGAGTTTCGAGGGATTCTTATCTCCCGGGGCCTGTCACACCAAAATGTGAGTTTGGAGGGACTCTAAACCCCCTGGGGCCTTTCAACCGAAAATCTGAGTTCAAAAGACTCTAACCACCGGGACCTTTCACTCCAAAATGTGAGTTCGGAAGACTCTAACCAACGGGATCTTTCACCCCAAAATGTGAGTTTGGGGGACTCGAACCCCCCCAAGGCCTTTCAACCCAAAATGTGAGTTTGGAGGGACTCTAACCCCCCGAGGCCTTTCACCCCAAAATGTGAGTTTGGGGGACTCGAACCCCCAAGATCTTACACCCCAAAATGTGAGTTTGGAGGGATTCTAATCTCACGGGGCCTTTCACCCCAAAATGTGAGTTCGGAGGGACTCTAACCCCACCCTCGGGGCCTTTTTTCAACTAAAAATGTGAGTTCGTAAGAGACTAACCACCGGGGTCTTTCACCTCAAAATGTGAGTTTGGGGGACTCGAACCCCCCAAGGCCTTTCACCCCAAAATGTGAGTTTGGAGGGACTCTAACCCCCAAGAACTTTCACCCCAAAATGTGAGTTCTGAGGGACTCTAACCCCCCGGGGCCTTTCACCCCAACATGCACAATTTTAAGCTTATTTCTTTGGCGTCTTTGGTTCAGACTTGCGCTTCAGATAAATGACAACAGATCACATCCAAAGACTAAAATAATCACAGTAGAAACTCCCTCACATTTCCATGCAGTCCGAGCTCAGAGATTACAGGCAGCACCTCGACTCCGTACGGATTTGCTCCAGCGTCTAAAGGTGCTCTGGTGCCCATTTCCTCGATGAGCGAGCTCCTCTGCAAAAGGTGATCGGCAGCCAAATATTTGCGTCCTCCAGTTTCAACATCGCGAGTTTCTATACTGTGTGTGAGTCTAGCAGAGAGCGCTGAGATGTGCCGGCGTCCGAATTACGTGCTCCAGCCGTATGGACTTCATACAGTGTTCCCTCGTCTGTCGCGGGAGTTACGTTCCAGACTTCTCCCCCGAAAACAGAATCCGTGAAGTAGCGACCACACTTTATTTTATGAATTATACTTTTGTATTATACATATCTACGTAGAATTGGAATCAAACACATAAGTTGATCAAATGTGGTTCAGATTATGAATCGATTTTCAGTTTTTACTGTTGAGTTTTATTCATATATTTGCTCACTTAAACTTGAAAAATGACAACATTTCACAACCAGTTACTAAAATAATCACAGTGAGAAAACTCTGGGACACATTTCCATGCAGTCAGAGCTCAGAGATTACAGGCAGCGTCCGAATCAGAGCTCAGAGCTGTCTGAGCAGAGAGCGCTGAGATGGCTGTGAGCTCGATTCACGTCCACGATCCGTTCGGACTGAATCTTCCCAGTCAGTCAGAGCTCAGAGACTATGAGCAGCATTAATCCAAGGAAGAAAAGCTCCATCACATTATGGATGGATCTGAACTTTTTCACAGTTGTGTTTATTAATATTCTTGTCATTGATTCGGTCAGTCTTTATTCCACACTCATGGTCCAGAGAAATGACACCACCTTACATCAAATGATTAACATCAGCACAGTAGGAACCAGTAGCCACAGGTTTAACGACACAACGATGAAAAGAAACAAAACTAGACTCAGACACAATGAAGATATAAGTAATTTAATATGACACAGTGAATATTACAGAGGTCCATGTGAGAGATGAACGAGTGGAACCATGTCCCGTGTCCAGTTAGATTTCAGCCAGCCAACTGAAGTACAGATGATCAACGACGGAGTTTATTTTCTGCACACTCTAAGAACAGTTTCCAGCATTTTCCTCTTCACATTTCGGTGTCAGCTGCTGAGGACAGGAGACAAAAAAGCACATTAGTTCAACTGTGACTTGTTTCTACTCCAAGTGTAATAAAGCTTCTTGAAGGAGATGGACGTAGCAGAAGCAGTCACCTCCATCCTCCAGCTGAGCTTCCTCCACAGTCAGAGAGAAGTTTCCACGTGAGCACCACTCAGATGATCCAGACAGTCTGTCACCATCAGTCCTGTGTCACTGGAGCAGCAGTTCATCTGAAACACAGACTCTCTGTTCTCCTCCAACTGTACACACCAACAAGTTTGGTCTGTAGCTGGATAGAGGCACAGAAGGTTGACAGTTTCATTCTCTGTGGCTGATGGCTCCTCTGGCTCATCAGGAATGGAGGAGTTCAAATTCACTGGTGCAACCAAGAAGAAGAAGAGGAGGAGGAGGACCAGTGTCTTTCGCCCCATTATCAGTCTTCTTCGTTTTCAGGTGAGCGGTTGATTAGTTTATTTCGCCAGAGCTGATGTTGACGGACTGAACATTGTAGAGTCCGCAGTCCTCATTTAAAGACAGAGGGCGGAGTCTACGGGTAACGCGGTAATATAGCGGATGATAGGAACAGGTGACAGGTGAGAGTTTCTGCGCATGAGTGAGAATTAGGCGGAGAGCGGAGCGTAGGGAATACGCTACTGTAGTTGTTCTGCTCTGACTGCATGACAAGAATTATACAATACGGATTCGGCCGGATTTGTATCTTAATGGTGTTGAGTTCCTACTACTTTCCGAATCCGTATTGTATGAATACTGTCATAGTCAGAGCTCAGAGACTACAGGAACAAGTACAGTAGCGTATTCCCAACACTCCAGAGCAGAAACGCTCCGCTCTCTCTCTTCAGACTTCTCCCCCGAAAACAGCAACAGCCCCGAGCTCTTCCTCGGAACGCCCTCTGTCTGCGGAGGGAGGAGTGAGGAGTGCGGAGGGAGCTCTCTGAGCAGAGAGCGCTGAGTCGGACGTACGTCCGAATTACGTGCTCGAGCCGTACGGACTGAATCCTCCCATGTAGTCACATCCCAGAGACTAGAGGCAGCACCACGGTTACTTCGTAGTGTTCCCTCGTCCGTCGCGGGAGTTACGTTCCAGACTTCTCCCCCGAAAACAGAATCCGCGAAGTAGCGACCACACTTTATTTTATGAATTATACTTTTGTATTATACATATCTACGTAGAGTTGGAATCAAACACATAAGTTGATCAAACGTTGTTCAGATTATGAATCGATTTTCAGTTTTTACTGTTGAGTTTTATTCATATATTTGCTCACTTAAACTTGAAAAATAACAACATTTCACAACCAGTTACTAAAATAATCACAGTGAGAAAACTTTGGGACACATTTCCAGCACAGGTCCTCACAGTGTTTGAGAGAATGAGCGTAAAGACAGGATGAGTCCTCACATGCAGTCAGAGCTCAGAGACTACAGGAACAACTACAGTAACTATTCCCAACACTCCAGCACAGAAACGCTCCGCTCTCTCTCTCCGCTCCTCCCAAAAGCTCCGAGTCCCTGGTGTAGGCGGAACAGCAACGTCCCGGAGCTCGTCCTCAGAGCTTCCTCTGTCCGCGGAGGGAGGACGGAGCCGTTTGAGCAGAGAGCGCTGAGCGTCCGAGTTACATACAGAGCCGTACGGACCTAAGGTTGACAGTCAGTCAGAGCTCAGAGTCTATGAGCAGCTCCACAGTTACCTTCCACTGTACCGTACGGATCTGCACCTGTGCGTAGTTTCTACTCCACCGTAGTCTGACATGCACCTCTCTAGACATGTTAGGCTACTAACTACGTAGAATTCAGACCCCAACAAGTGGTCGCAAAAGTTTAAGAACAAAATAAAATAAAATGTTGAACGGAATCAAACAGAGAAGTTAATAAAATGTTGTTCAGATCAAAAAGGGATTTTCCATTTGAATGGTTTTATTATTTTTATTGTCATTTATTCACGTCAACTTGATCACAGACTCCTGGTCCAGATATATGACAACACGTCACATTAAATTATAAACATGGTCACACTAAGAAAGAACTCTGTTAGACATTTTCCAACACACTGTGTTTTCACATAGTGTCTCAGAGAATGAGCGTAAAGACAGGATGGATCCTTCCAGTCAGTCAGACCTCAGAGACTAGAGGCTCTCACCTCTTCTCACTGTCACCTTTGCACAGTGGTTTGAGAGTTGGCCACGCCCACTCACCTGTTTTACACTTCCCAGATTAAACCATTGCAGTCAGGAGGAGGGAGTTTGGTGGTGCAGTGGAGACTGGAACAAAGCTGACATGTGTAATAATTCTGAGTATATTTTTCACTGATTAATTCTGTCCGGATGTTAAGTCTTTATTTTCTTCTGTTGGGTTTCATGCTGCATGCGTTTTATTTAAATAAAAACTCTTTGTTGGCACCCCCGAACTGGATACCTACAGACTGCTGGATGGTAAGGTCGGAAAAAATAGGAAGGATTGTCTGAGGATCCTAAAACGGGAAGGCTCTGCCTTTCATTCTACCTTGGAGAGAATTCTGCCCTTAGACGTACACAGCAGCACAGCAAAGTCTACTAGAGTGGTTCAGCCGATTCAACACTTTGCAAAACTATGAAACATTCAATAGTCTTGAGGATTTTAACCCTTTATATGTCAGTTTCATTACTTAAAGTCACTGTTGTTATTTACAATGCCCTCCCCCCACACATTTTTTTTATTTAGTTTTTTTTTCAAATCAAGTCTTAGATATGACCATAATTATTTAAAATGCTGACTTTGATGCATTATAGCATCAGATTTAAAATTTACTAATTAGCAGACAAGAATGATCCATTGACTCCCATTATAATCACATTTTGTTTGTGTGTGAGTTAAATGACCAGACAGTCAAGCTGCAAACAGTCTGTGACAATACCGTTGCTTTTGTTTTGAAATGAAACCCTAATATTGACGATTTCATGATTAGATTTTGTAATGGTTGTGAGATTAAAAAATAATAATGGGAGTCAATGGGACATTTCTGTCAGCTAATGACTCAAGAGGTTAGTCAATTTTAAATCTGATGCTATACAAGCTAATACATTGAAGTCAATATTTTAGAAAATCTCTGACATATCGAAGACTGTTTTAAATAATAAATAAATAAATCTCACAGCACCGCAACATTTGTTATATGGAAAATAATATTTTTTTTTGTTTATTTTTTAGTCAAATATATTGACATCTTGTAATCAAAGGTTAAGTTTCGACTTGTTGAGAGTCCCTTCCTGTTGCACCTCTTCAAAGACACATGAAAAACATCCCTCAAAAGAAAATGCTCTTTTCTCAACCATTGAGGTCTCCTGGTTGTCACAGCTCCATAATATAAATGGGAAATTTACAAGAATTTCATGCATCTGCCTACGATAGGAAATGGTTGAATCCGATCAAATACAGTAAAAATGTCAACTATCACTACATTCCTTCTAAATGAAATGCTAACATTACAGAATGCATGGTTTTATACTGTAATGACAGTCTGATTATAGCATGTGGTTTGAATGGAAGTCTATGGGGCATTTTTGGCCACAAAGGTGTCCAGAGGGAGTATCTGGCACTGCATAAAAACTACTAATGCAATCAAAACCATTTTAGCAACGTCCATGAGCTCATCCTCCGCGGTACGATAGGGGACGATAACAGGTGACAGGTGAGAGTTTCTGCACATGAGTGAGAATTAGGTGGAGGTCTGTCTTTAAAATGAGGAGTGCAGATTGTACAATGTTCTGTCAGTCAACAGCTGCTCTGACGAAAGAAGAGGTGACTGTTTCTGCTACTCTATCCTAACGGAGGACACACAAATATTATAAAACAAAAAAGTTCAAATCCATCCATAATGTGATCAACTTTAAGAGAATAAATGACAATAAAAATAAGAAAACCATTCAAATGGAAAATCCATTTTTGATCCGAACAACATTTTATTGACTTCTCTGTTTGATTCCATTCAACTTTTTATTTTATTTTGTTTTTAAACTTTTTTGATTACTTGTTGGGGTCTGAATTCTACGTAGATATGTAGTAACATGTCTGGAGAGGAGCATGTCAGACTACGGTGGAGTAGAAACTACGCACCAGACCTCCTTTACGTACAGGTGCAGATCCGTACGGTACAGTGGAAGGTAACTGTGGAGCTGCTCATAGTCTCTGAGCTCTGACTGCATGTCAACCTTCAGTCCGTACGGCTCTGTACGGGTTTGATCTCTAATAACACTGACACAGTGACACTGGAGGACGCTGTACACTACTCTGGCTACTGATCACCAGTGTAGAGGAGCTTGCTCAACGCGGAAATACGCAGCTATCCACCTTTGCGCCAGCTGTGGACCTGTATGGAATATAAGGTAACTGTGGTGCCTGTGACTGCATTAGAGGATTCATGTTGTCTTTACGGATGCATGTGTCGGCCTACATGTGCTAATGGTACGTGCCCTAGAATTACTACAAGCCATACGTGATGAAGCCTCTGCTGCAGTCAGAGCATAGAAACTAGTGGCTTCACTCCAGGGTACACTGCACCGCAGAGGGAAACTCTCCGCTCTCCAAGTGCGCAGGAGCGGAGAGAAAGTTGGAGAGGGAGGAGAGAAAGTTACAGAGGGAGGAGAGAAAACTAGAGAGGGAGGAGAGAGTTACAAATGGTTGGTAGCTGGTTAGCTTGCTGGCCCATTATCAGTCTTCTCCATGTACAGATGAGCAGATGATTAACTTCTTTCGTCAGGCCTTTAACTTTGTAGGCCTTTATTGTCCCGGGACAGACTCGAGCATCCGGAGGAGGAGCTCTGGTTTCAGTATAAAGAGGGCCTACACTGCAAGGTGCAATCCAGTCCGTCGGCATCAGCTGTGAAGAAGGAACGAAACAAAGTATTCAACGCTCATCTGGACACGGAGAAGATCGATAATGGGACGGAAGACACTGGTCCTCAACATCCTCCTCTTCTGCTTGGTTGCACCAGTGAATTTGAACTCCTCAATTCCTGGTGGCCCGGAGGAGCCATCAGCCACAGAGAATGAAACTGTCAACCTTCTGTGCCTCTATCCATCAACAGACCAAACTTGTTGGTGTGTACAGTTGGAGAAGAACAGAGAGTCTGTGTTTCAGAAGAACTGCTGCTCCAGTGACACCAGGACTGATGGTGACAGACTGTCTGGATCATCTGAGTGGTGCTCACGTGGAAACTTCTCTCTGACCGTGGAGGAAGCTCAGCTGGAGGATGGAGGTGACTGCTTCTGCTACGTCTATCCTAACGGAGGACACACGAATATGAATGAAACAGAAAAGTACAAATCCGTCCATAATGTGATCAACTTTAAGTAAATAAATGACAATAAAAAAAATAAAATCATTCAAATAGAAAGTCTCTTTTCGATCCGAACAACATTTTAATAACTTCTCTGTTTGATTCCATTCAACATTTTATTTTATTTCGTTCTCAAACTTTTTCGACCACTTGTTGGGGTCTGAATTCTACGTAGTTAGTAACATGTCTGGAGAGGAGCATGTCAGACTACGGTGGAGTAGAAACTACGCACCACACCTCCTTTACGTACAGGTGCAGATCCGTACGGTACAGTGGAAGGTAACTGTGGAGCTGCTCATAGACTCTGAGCTCTGACTGACTGTCATGCGGGCGTCCGAATTACGTGCTCGAGCCGTACGGACGGATTTCCGTCCTAAACTGTAGCCTGACATTCAACTTCCACAAAAGTACGAGCCCCAGCGACACAGTCCTCAGCGAGTGACCAGTTCTGACCCGTACGGATTTCTAGCTGCACCAAGGTGGTGCGTTGCGTATTGGCTGGTGTGAAGTTCACTCCCTCGTTCATGTCTGTCCGTGGCTGGAAAAGCACCGAGACTGTACGTTCGCTGTGTCTCAGTCTATTCAGTGATGTCCACGTCGTCTTCTCAGACCTCTCCTCTCCCTTTCTTCTTTCTTTGCACTGATTCATCCTCAGCAGGTTCACTTTCACGCGCCGTTTCCTCGGACGTGTTCCGTGTCCTTTCTTCCCTCGTTAAAACTGAGTCTTCCCCCTTTTTGTCGATCCAGCTCCGACATGATACCCACGGTCTCAGTCGCCATAGTTTGAAGAAGAAGTAAAGTAGTAGGAACTCAACACCATTAAGCTACAAACTCGTCCGAATCCGTATTGTATGAATCCTGTCATAGTCAGAGCTCAGAGACTACAGGAACAACTACAGTAGCGTATTCCCAACACTCCAGCGCAGAAACGTTCCGCTCTCTCTCTCCAGCGCTCCTCCCAAAAAGCTCCGAGTCCCTGGTGCTGGCGAAACTGCAACAGCCCCGAGCTCATCCTCGGAACGCCCTCTGTCCGCGGAGGGAGGATTGAGGAGTGAGGAGGGAACTGTCTGAGCAGAGAGCGCTGAGTCGGACGTAGCCTACATCCGAATTACGTGCTCCAGCCGTATGGACTTCATACAGTTTTCCCCTCGTCTGTCGCGGGAGTTACGTTCCAGACTTCTCCCCCGAAAACAGAATCCGCGAAGTAGCGACCACACTTTATTTTATGAATTATACTGTTGTATTATACATATCTACGTAGAATTGGAATCAAACACATACGTTGATAAAATGTGGTACAGATTATGAATCGATTTCAGTTTTTACTGTTGAGTTTTATTCATATATTTGCTCACTTACACTTGAAAAATGACAACATTTCACAACCAGTTACTAAAATAATCACAGTGAGAAAACTCTGGGACACATTTCCAGCACAGGTCCTCACCGTGTTTGAGAGAATGAGCGTAAAGACCGGATGAGTCCTCACATGCAGTCAGAGCTCAGAGACTACAGGAACAACTGCAGTAGCGTATTCCCAACACTCCAGCACAGAAACGCTCCGCTCTCTCTCTCCAGGGCTCCTCCCAAAAAGCTCCGCTTCCCTGTGCTGGTTTAACAGCAACGTCCCGGAGCTCGTCCTCAGCTTGCTCTGTCCGTGGAGTGGAGAAGGGAGAAGGGAGGAGTCTGAGCACCGAGGCCGATCAGTGGCCAGCACTCCTCCCAAAAGCTCCGAGTCCCTGGTGCTGGCGAAACAGCAACAGCCCCGAGCTCATCCTCGGAACGCCCTCTGTCCGCGGAGGGAGGATTGAGGAGTGAGGAGGGAACTGTCTGAGCAGAGAGCGCTGAGTCGGACGTACGTCCGAATTACGTGCTCGAGCCGTACGGACTGAATCCTCCCATGTAGTCACATCCCAGAGACTAGAGGCAGCACCACGGTTACTTCGTAGTGTTCCCTCGTCCGTCGCGGGAGTTACGTTCCAGACTTCTCCCCCGAAAACAGAATCCGCGAAGTAGCGACCACACTTTATTTTATGAATTATACTTTTGTATTATACATATCTACGTAGAATTGGAATCAAACACATAAGTTGATCAAACGTTGTTCAGATTATGAATCGATTTTCAGTTTTTACTGTTGAGTTTTATTCATATATTTGCTCACTTAAACTTGAAAAATAACAACATTTCACAACCAGTTACTAAAATAATCACAGTGAGAAAACTTTGGGACACATTTCCAGCACAGGTCCTCACAGTGTTTGAGAGAATGAGCGTAAAGACAGGATGAGTCCTCACATGCAGTCAGAGCTCAGAGACTACAGGAACAACTACAGTAACTATTCCCAACACTCCAGCACAGAAACGCTCCGCTCTCTCTCTCCGCTCCTCCCAAAAGCTCCGAGTCCCTGGTGTAGGCGGAACAGCAACGTCCCGGAGCTCGTCCTCAGAGCTTCCTCTGTCCGCGGAGGGAGGACGGAGCCGTTTGAGCAGAGAGCGCTGAGCGTCCGAGTTACATACAGAGCCGTACGGACTGAAGGTTGACAGTCAGTCAGAGCTCAGAGTCTATGAGCAGCTCCACAGTTACCTTCCACTGTACCGTACGGATCTGCACCTGTGCGTAGTTTCTACTCCACCGTAGTCTGACATGCACCTCTCTAGACATGTTAGGCTACTAACTACGTAGAATTCAGACCCCAACAAGTGGTCGCAAAAGTTTAAGAACAAAATAAAATAAAATGTTGAACGGAATCAAACAGAGAAGTTAATAAAATGTTGTTCAGATCAAAAAGGGATTTTCCATTTGAATGGTTTTATTATTTTTATTGTCATTTATTCACGTCAACTTGATCACAGACTCCTGGTCCAGATATATGACAACACGTCACATTAAATTATAAACATGGTCACACTAAGAAAGAACTCTGTTAGACATTTTCCAACACACTGTGTTTTCACATAGCGTCTCAGAGAATGAGCGTAAAGACAGGATGGATCCTTCCAGTCAGTCAGACCTCAGAGACTAGAGGCTCTCACCTCTTCTCACTGTCACCTTTGCACAGTGGTTTGAGAGTTGGCCACGCCCACTCACCTGTTTTAGACTTCCCAGATTAAACCATTGCAGTCAGGAGGAGGGAGTTTGGTGGTGCAGTGGAGACTGGAACAAAGCTGACATGTGTAATAATTCTGAGTATATTTTTCACTGATTAATTCTGTCCGGATGTTAAGTCTTTATTTTCTTCTGTTGGGTTTCATGCTGCATGCGTTTTATTTAAATAAAAACTCTTTGTTGGCACCCCCGAACTGGATACCTACAGACTGCTGGATGGTAAGGTCGGAAAAAATAGGAAGGATTGTCTGAGGATCCTAAAACGGGAAGGCTCTGCCTTTCATTCTACCTTGGAGAGAATGCTGCCCTTAGACGTACACAGCAGCACAGCAAAGTCTACTAGAGTGGTTCAGCCGATTCAACACTTTGCAAAACTATGAAACATTCAATAGTCTTGAGGATTTTAACCCTTTATATGTCAGTTTCATTACTTAAAGTCACTGTTGTTATTTACAATGCCCTCCCCCCACACATTTTTTTTATTTAGTTTTTTTTTTTCAAATCAAGTCTTAGATATGACCATAATTATTTAAAATGCTGACTTTGATCCATTATAGCATCAGATTTAAAATTTACTAATTAGCAGACAAGAATGATCCATTGACTCCCATTATAATCACATTTTGTTTGTGTGTGAGTTAAATGACCAGACAGTCAAGCTGCAAACAGTCTGTGACAATACCGTTGCTTTTGTTTTGAAATGAAACCCTAATATTGACGATTTCATGATTAGATTTTGTAATGGTTGTGAGATTAAAAAATAATAATGGGAGTCAATGGGACATTTCTGTCAGCTAATGACTCAAGAGGGTAGTCAATTTTAAATCTGATGCTATACAAGCTAATACATTGAAGTCAATATTTTAGAAAATCTCTGACATATCGAAGACTGTTTTAAATAATAAATAAATAAATCTCACAGCACCGCAACATTTGTTATATGGAAAATAATATTTTTTTTTGTTTATTTTTTAGTCAAATATATTGACATCTTGTAATCAAAGGTTAAGTTTCGACTTGTTGAGAGTCCCTTCCTGTTGCACCTCTTCAAAGACACATGAAAAACATCCCTCAAAAGAAAATGCTCTTTTCTCAACCATTGAGGTCTCCTGGTTGTCACAGCTCCATAATATAAATGGGAAATTTACAAGAATTTCATGCATCTGCCTACGATAGGAAATGGTTGAATCCGATCAAATACAGTAAAAATGTCAACTATCACTACATTCCTTCTAAATGAAATGCTAACATTACAGAATGCATGGTTTTATACTGTAATGACAGTCTGATTATAGCATGTGGTTTGAATGGAAGTCTATGGGGCATTTTTGGCCACAAAGGTGTCCAGAGGGAGTATCTGGCACTGCATAAAAACTACTAATGCAATCAAAACCATTTTAGCAACGTCCATGAGCTCATCCTCCGCGGTACGATAGGGGACGATAACAGGTGACAGGTGAGAGTTTCTGCACATGAGTGAGAATTAGGTGGAGGTCTGTCTTTAAAATGAGGAGTGCAGATTGTACAATGTTCTGTCAGTCAACATCTGCTCTGACGAAAGAAGAGGTGACTGTTTCTGCTACTCTATCCTAACGGAGGACACACAAATATTATAAAACAAAAAAGTTCAAATCCATCCATAATGTGATCAACTTTAAGAGAATAAATGACAATAAAAATAAGAAAACCATTCAAATGGAAAATCCATTTTTGATCCGAACAACATTTTATTGACTTCTCTGTTTGATTCCATTCAACTTTTTATTTTATTTTGTTTTTAAACTTTTTTGATTACTTGTTGGGGTCTGAATTCTACGTAGATATGTAGTAACATGTCTGGAGAGGAGCATGTCAGACTACGGTGGAGTAGAAACTACGCACCAGACCTCCTTTACGTACAGGTGCAGATCCGTACGGTACAGTGGAAGGTAACTGTGGAGCTGCTCATAGTCTCTGAGCTCTGACTGCATGTCAACCTTCAGTCCGTACGGCTCTGTACGGGTTTGATCTCTAATAACACTGACACAGTGACACTGGAGGACGCTGTACACTACTCTGGCTACTGATCACCAGTGTAGAGGAGCTTGCTCAACGCGGAAATACGCAGCTATCCACCTTTGCGCCAGCTGTGGACCTGTATGGAATATAAGGTAACTGTGGTGCCTGTGACTGCATTAGAGGATTCATGTTGTCTTTACGGATGCATGTGTCGGCCTACATGTGCTAATGGTACGTGCCCTAGAATTACTACAAGCCATACGTGATGAAGCCTCTGCTGCAGTCAGAGCATAGAAACTAGTGGCTTCACTCCAGGGTACACTGCACCGCAGAGGGAAACTCTCCGCTCTCCAAGTGCGCAGGAGCGGAGAGAAAGTTGGAGAGGGAGGAGAGAAAGTTACAGAGGGAGGAGAGAAAACTAGAGAGGGAGGAGAGAGTTACAAATGGTTGGTAGCTGGTTAGCTTGCTGGCCCATTATCAGTCTTCTCCATGTACAGATGAGCAGATGATTAACTTCTTTCGTCAGGCCTTTAACTTTGTAGGCCTTTATTGTCCCGGGACAGACTCGAGCATCCGGAGGAGGAGCTCTGGTTTCAGTATAAAGAGGGCCTACACTGCAAGGTGCAATCCAGTCCGTCGGCATCAGCTGTGAAGAAGGAACGAAACAAAGTATTCAACGCTCATCTGGACACGGAGAAGATCGATAATGGGACGGAAGACACTGGTCCTCAACATCCTCCTCTTCTGCTTGGTTGCACCAGTGAATTTGAACTCCTCAATTCCTGGTGGCCCGGAGGAGCCATCAGCCACAGAGAATGAAACTGTCAACCTTCTGTGCCTCTATCCATCAACAGACCAAACTTGTTGGTGTGTACAGTTGGAGAAGAACAGAGAGTCTGTGTTTCAGAAGAACTGCTGCTCCAGTGACACCAGGACTGATGGTGACAGACTGTCTGGATCATCTGAGTGGTGCTCACGTGGAAACTTCTCTCTGACCGTGGAGGAAGCTCAGCTGGAGGATGGAGGTGACTGCTTCTGCTACGTCTATCCTAACGGAGGACACACGAATATGAATGAAACAGAAAAGTACAAATCCGTCCATAATGTGATCAACTTTAAGTAAATAAATGACAATAAAAAAAATAAAATCATTCAAATAGAAAGTCTCTTTTCGATCCGAACAACATTTTATTAACTTCTCTGTTTGATTCCATTCAACATTTTATTTTATTTCGTTCTCAAACTTTTTCGACCACTTGTTGGGGTCTGAATTCTACGTAGTTAGTAACATGTCTGGAGAGGAGCATGTCAGACTACGGTGGAGTAGAAACTACGCACCACACCTCCTTTACGTACAGGTGCAGATCCGTACGGTACAGTGGAAGGTAACTGTGGAGCTGCTCATAGACTCTGAGCTCTGACTGACTGTCATGCGGGCGTCCGAATTACGTGCTCGAGCCGTACGGACGGATTTCCGTCCTAAACTGTAGCCTGACATTCAACTTCCACAAAAGTACGAGCCCCAGCGACACAGTCCTCAGCGAGTGACCAGTTCTGACCCGTACGGATTTCTAGCTGCACCAAGGTGGTGCGGTGCGTATTGGCTGGTGTGAAGTTCACTCCCTCGTTCATGTCTGTCCGTGGCTGGAAAAGCACCGAGACTGTACGTTCGCTGTGTCTCAGTCTATTCAGTGATGTCCACGTCGTCTTCTCAGACCTCTCCTCTCCCTTTCTTCTTTCTTTGCACTGATTCATCCTCAGCAGGTTCACTTTCACGCGCCGTTTCCTCGGACGTGTTCCGTGTCCTTTCTTCCCTCGTTAAAACTGAGTCTTCCCCCTTTTTGTCGATCCAGCTCCGACATGATACCCACGGTCTCAGTCGCCATAGTTTGAAGTAGAAGTAAAGTAGTAGGAACTCAACACCATTAAGCTACAAACTCGTCCGAATCCGTATTGTATGAATCCTGTCATAGTCAGAGCTCAGAGACTACAGGAACAACTACAGTAGCGTATTCCCAACACTCCAGCGCAGAAACGTTCCGCTCTCTCTCTCCAGCGCTCCTCCCAAAAAGCTCCGAGTCCCTGGTGCTGGCGAAACTGCAACAGCCCCGAGCTCATCCTCGGAACGCCCTCTGTCCGCGGAGGGAGGATTGAGGAGTGAGGAGGGAAAAGTCTGAGCAGAGAGCGCTGAGTCGGACGTAGCCTACATCCGAATTACGTGCTCCAGCCGTATGGACTTCATACAGTTTTCCCCTCGTCTGTCGCGGGAGTTACGTTCCAGACTTCTCCCCCGAAAACAGAATCCGCGAAGTAGCGACCACACTTTATTTTATGAATTATACTGTTGTATTATACATATCTACGTAGAATTGGAATCAAACACATACGTTGATAAAATGTGGTACAGATTATGAATCGATTTCAGTTTTTACTGTTGAGTTTTATTCATATATTTGCTCACTTACACTTGAAAAATGACAACATTTCACAACCAGTTACTAAAATAATCACAGTGAGAAAACTCTGGGACACATTTCCAGCACAGGTCCTCACCGTGTTTGAGAGAATGAGCGTAAAGACCGGATGAGTCCTCACATGCAGTCAGAGCTCAGAGACTACAGGAACAACTGCAGTAGCGTATTCCCAACACTCCAGCACAGAAACGCTCCGCTCTCTCTCTCCAGGGCTCCTCCCAAAAAGCTCCGCTTCCCTGTGCTGGTTTAACAGCAACGTCCCGGAGCTCGTCCTCAGCTTGCTCTGTCCGTGGAGTGGAGAAGGGAGAAGGGAGGAGTCTGAGCACCGAGGCCGATCAGTGGCCAGCGCTCCTCCCAAAAGCTCCGAGTCCCTGGTGCTGGCGAAACAGCAACAGCCCCGAGCTCATCCTCGGAACGCCCTCTGTCCGCGGAGGGAGGATTGAGGAGTGAGGAGGGAACTGTCTGAGCAGAGAGCGCTGAGTCGGACGTACGTCCGAATTACGTGCTCGAGCCGTACGGACTGAATCCTCCCATGTAGTCACATCCCAGAGACTAGAGGCAGCACCACGGTTACTTCGTAGTGTTCCCTCGTCCGTCGCGGGAGTTACGTTCCAGACTTCTCCCCCGAAAACAGAATCCGCGAAGTAGCGACCACACTTTATTTTATGAATTATACTTTTGTATTATACATATCTACGTAGAATTGGAATCAAACACATAAGTTGATCAAACGTTGTTCAGATTATGAATCGATTTTCAGTTTTTACTGTTGAGTTTTATTCATATATTTGCTCACTTAAACTTGAAAAATAACAACATTTCACAACCAGTTACTAAAATAATCACAGTGAGAAAACTTTGGGACACATTTCCAGCACAGGTCCTCACAGTGTTTGAGAGAATGAGCGTAAAGACAGGATGAGTCCTCACATGCAGTCAGAGCTCAGAGACTACAGGAACAACTACAGTAACTATTCCCAACACTCCAGCACAGAAACGCTCCGCTCTCTCTCTCCGCTCCTCCCAAAAGCTCCGAGTCCCTGGTGTAGGCGGAACAGCAACGTCCCGGAGCTCGTCCTCAGAGCTTCCTCTGTCCGCGGAGGGAGGACGGAGCCGTTTGAGCAGAGAGCGCTGAGCGTCCGAGTTACATACAGAGCCGTACGGACTGAAGGTTGACAGTCAGTCAGAGCTCAGAGTCTATGAGCAGCTCCACAGTTACCTTCCACTGTACCGTACGGATCTGCACCTGTGCGTAGTTTCTACTCCACCGTAGTCTGACATGCACCTCTCTAGACATGTTAGGCTACTAACTACGTAGAATTCAGACCCCAACAAGTGGTCGCAAAAGTTTAAGAACAAAATAAAATAAAATGTTGAACGGAATCAAACAGAGAAGTTAATAAAATGTTGTTCAGATCAAAAAGGGATTTTCCATTTGAATGGTTTTATTATTTTTATTGTCATTTATTCACGTCAACTTGATCACAGACTCCTGGTCCAGATATATGACAACACGTCACATTAAATTATAAACATGGTCACACTAAGAAAGAACTCTGTTAGACATTTTCCAACACACTGTGTTTTCACATAGCGTCTCAGAGAATGAGCGTAAAGACAGGATGGATCCTTCCAGTCAGTCAGACCTCAGAGACTAGAGGCTCTCACCTCTTCTCACTGTCACCTTTGCACAGTGGTTTGAGAGTTGGCCACGCCCACTCACCTGTTTTAGACTTCCCAGATTAAACCATTGCAGTCAGGAGGAGGGAGTTTGGTGGTGCAGTGGAGACTGGAACAAAGCTGACATGTGTAATAATTCTGAGTATATTTTTCACTGACTAATTCTGTCCGGATGTTAAGTCTTTATTTTCTTCTGTTGGGTTTCATGCTGCATGCGTTTTATTTAAATAAAAACTCTTTGTTGGCACCCCCGAACTGGATACCTACAGACTGCTGGATGGTAAGGTCGGAAAAAATAGGAAGGATTGTCTGAGGATCCTAAAACGGGAAGGCTCTGCCTTTCATTCTACCTTGGAGAGAATGCTGCCCTTAGACGTACACAGCAGCACAGCAAAGTCTACTAGAGTGGTTCAGCCGATTCAACACTTTGCAAAACTATGAAACATTCAATAGTCTTGAGGATTTTAACCCTTTATATGTCAGTTTCATTACTTAAAGTCACTGTTGTTATTTACAATGCCCTCCCCCCACACATTTTTTTTATTTAGTTTTTTTTTCAAATCAAGTCTTAGATATGACCATAATTATTTAAAATGCTGACTTTGATGCATTATAGCATCAGATTTAAAATTTACTAATTAGCAGACAAGAATGATCCATTGACTCCCATTATAATCACATTTTGTTTGTGTGTGAGTTAAATGACCAGACAGTCAAGCTGCAAACAGTCTGTGACAATACCGTTGCTTTTGTTTTGAAATGAAACCCTAATATTGACGATTTCATGATTAGATTTTGTAATGGTTGTGAGATTAAAAAATAATAATGGGAGTCAATGGGACATTTCTGTCAGCTAATGACTCAAGAGGTTAGTCAATTTTAAATCTGATGCTATACAAGCTAATACATTGAAGTCAATATTTTAGAAAATCTCTGACATATCGAAGACTGTTTTAAATAATAAATAAATAAATCTCACAGCACCGCAACATTTGTTATATGGAAAATAATATTTTTTTTTGTTTATTTTTTAGTCAAATATATTGACATCTTGTAATCAAAGGTTAAGTTTCGACTTGTTGAGAGTCCCTTCCTGTTGCACCTCTTCAAAGACACATGAAAAACATCCCTCAAAAGAAAATGCTCTTTTCTCAACCATTGAGGTCTCCTGGTTGTCACAGCTCCATAATATAAATGGGAAATTTACAAGAATTTCATGCATCTGCCTACGATAGGAAATGGTTGAATCCGATCAAATACAGTAAAAATGTCAACTATCACTACATTCCTTCTAAATGAAATGCTAACATTACAGAATGCATGGTTTTATACTGTAATGACAGTCTGATTATAGCATGTGGTTTGAATGGAAGTCTATGGGGCATTTTTGGCCACAAAGGTGTCCAGAGGGAGTATCTGGCACTGCATAAAAACTACTAATGCAATCAAAACCATTTTAGCAACGTCCATGAGCTCATCCTCCGCGGTACGATAGGGGACGATAACAGGTGACAGGTGAGAGTTTCTGCACATGAGTGAGAATTAGGTGGAGGTCTGTCTTTAAAATGAGGAGTGCAGATTGTACAATGTTCTGTCAGTCAACAGCTGCTCTGACGAAAGAAGAGGTGACTGTTTCTGCTACTCTATCCTAACGGAGGACACACAAATATTATAAAACAAAAAAGTTCAAATCCATCCATAATGTGATCAACTTTAAGAGAATAAATTACAATAAAAATAAGAAAACCATTCAAATGGAAAATCCATTTTTGATCCGAACAACATTTTATTGACTTCTCTGTTTGATTCCATTCAACTTTTTATTTTATTTTGTTTTTAAACTTTTTTGATTACTTGTTGGGGTCTGAATTCTACGTAGATATGTAGTAACATGTCTGGAGAGGAGCATGTCAGACTACGGTGGAGTAGAAACTACGCACCAGACCTCCTTTACGTACAGGTGCAGATCCGTACGGTACAGTGGAAGGTAACTGTGGAGCTGCTCATAGTCTCTGAGCTCTGACTGCATGTCAACCTTCAGTCCGTACGGCTCTGTACGGGTTTGATCTCTAATAACACTGACACAGTGACACTGGAGGACGCTGTACACTACTCTGGCTACTGATCACCAGTGTAGAGGAGCTTGCTCAGCGCGGAAATACGCAGCTATCCACCTTTGCGCCAGCTGTGGACCTGTATGGAATATAAGGTAACTGTGGTGCCTGTGACTGCATTAGAGGATTCATGTTGTCTTTACGGATGCATGTGTCGGCCTACATGTGCTAATGGTACGTGCCCTAGAATTACTACAAGCCATACGTGATGAAGCCTCTGCTGCAGTCAGAGCATAGAAACTAGTGGCTTCACTCCAGGGTACACTGCACCGCAGAGGGAAACTCTCCGCTCTCCAAGTGCGCAGGAGCGGAGAGAAAGTTGGAGAGGGAGGAGAGAAAGTTACAGAGGGAGGAGAGAAAACTAGAGAGGGAGGAGAGAGTTACAAATGGTTGGTAGCTGGTTAGCTTGCTGGCCCATTATCAGTCTTCTCCATGTACAGATGAGCAGATGATTAACTTCTTTCGTCAGGCCTTTAACTTTGTAGGCCTTTATTGTCCCGGGACAGACTCGAGCATCCGGAGGAGGAGCTCTGGTTTCAGTATAAAGAGGGCCTACACTGCAAGGTGCAATCCAGTCCGTCGGCATCAGCTGTGAAGAAGGAACGAAACAAAGTATTCAACGCTCATCTGGACACGGAGAAGATCGATAATGGGACGGAAGACACTGGTCCTCAACATCCTCCTCTTCTGCTTGGTTGCACCAGTGAATTTGAACTCCTCAATTCCTGGTGGCCCGGAGGAGCCATCAGCCACAGAGAATGAAACTGTCAACCTTCTGTGCCTCTATCCATCAACAGACCAAACTTGTTGGTGTGTACAGTTGGAGAAGAACAGAGAGTCTGTGTTTCAGAAGAACTGCTGCTCCAGTGACACCAGGACTGATGGTGACAGACTGTCTGGATCATCTGAGTGGTGCTCACGTGGAAACTTCTCTCTGACCGTGGAGGAAGCTCAGCTGGAGGATGGAGGTGACTGCTTCTGCTACGTCTATCCTAACGGAGGACACACGAATATGAATGAAACAGAAAAGTACAAATCCGTCCATAATGTGATCAACTTTAAGTAAATAAATGACAATAAAAAAAATAAAATCATTCAAATAGAAAGTCTCTTTTCGATCCGAACAACATTTTATTAACTTCTCTGTTTGATGCCATTCAACATTTTATTTTATTTCGTTCTCAAACTTTTTCGACCACTTGTTGGGGTCTGAATTCTACGTAGTTAGTAACATGTCTAGAGAGGTGCATGTCAGACTACGGTGGAGTAGAAACTACGCACCACACCTCCTTTACGTACAGGTGCAGATCCGTACGGTACAGTGGAAGGTAACTGTGGAGCTGCTCATAGACTCTGAGCTCTGACTGACTGTCATGCGGGCGTCCGAATTACGTGCTCGAGCCGTACGGACGGATTTCCGTCCTAAACTGTAGCCTGACATTCAACTTCCACAAAAGTACGAGCCCCAGCGACACAGTCCTCAGCGAGTGACCAGTTCTGACCCGTACGGATTTCTAGCTGCACCAAGGTGGTGCGGTGCGTAGCTTGGCTGGTGTGAAGTTCACTCCCTCGTTCATGTCTGTCCGTGGCTGGAAAAGCACCGAGACTGTACGTTCGCTGTGTCTCAGTCTATTCAGTGATGTCCACGTCGTCTTCTCAGACCTCTCCTCTCCCTTTCTTCTTTCTTTGCACTGATTCATCCTCAGCAGGTTCACTTTCACGCGCCGTTTCCTCGGACGTGTTCCGTGTCCTTTCTTCCCTCGTTAAAACTGAGTCCTCCCCCTTTTTGTCGATCCAGCTCCAACATGATACCCACGGTCTCAGTCGCCATAGTTTGAAGTAGAAGTAAAGCAGTAGGAACTCAACACCATTAAGCTACAAACTCGTCCGAATCCGTATTGTATGAATCCTGTCATAGTCAGAGCTCAGAGACTACAGGAACAACTACAGTAGCGTATTCCCAACACTCCAGCGCAGAAACGTTCCGCTCTCTCTCTCCAGCGCTCCTCCCAAAAAGCTCCGAGTCCCTGGTGCTGGCGAAACTGCAACAGCCCCGAGCTCATCCTCGGAACGCCCTCTGTCCGCGGAGGGAGGATTGAGGACTGAGGAGGGAACTGTCTGAGCAGAGAGCGCTGAGTCGGACGTAGCCTACGTCCGAATTACGTGCTCCAGCCTTATGGACTTCATACAGTTTTCCCCTCGTCTGTCGCGGGAGTTACGTTCCAGACTTCTCCCCCGAAAACAGAATCCGCGAAGTAGCGACCACACTTTATTTTATGAATTATACTGTTGTATTATACATATCTACGTAGAATTGGAATCAAACACATACGTTGATAAAATGTGGTACAGATTATGAATCGATTTCAGTTTTTACTGTTGAGTTTTATTCATATATTTGCTCACTTACACTTGAAAAATGACAACATTTCACAACCAGTTACTAAAATAATCACAGTGAGAAAACTCTGGGACACATTTCCAGCACAGGTCCTCACCGTGTTTGAGAGAATGAGCGTAAAGACCGGATGAGTCCTCACATGCAGTCAGAGCTCAGAGACTACAGGAACAACTGCAGAAGCGTATTCCCAACACTCCAGCACAGAAACGCTCCGCTCTCTCTCTCCAGGGCTCCTCCCAAAAAGCTCCGCTTCCCTGTGCTGGTTTTTTTTTTTTTTTTTTTTTTTTTTTTAAATATTTTTTTATTAGTTTTTCAGTATGGTTACACAATATAGTTCACAGAAACAGGAAAAATAAGTAAGTAAATAAAAAGAAAATAATAATAATAAACAAAAAAATAAAATAAAATAACAGCTCAGATCCATATAAAGAATACTTGGGGTTACAATAATAATACAGTATGCGGTATGAGCACTCAAGAAAACCCCTGCAACATGATATTGGAGACACTAGGTTCTACATAGTTCAAATAGGGTTCCCACACTTTATAGAATTGGTCTGTTTTTGAATGTAATATACATGTAAGGTATTCTAATGGCACTAGGTCAAATACCACTTTTTGCCAGCCTTTAACAGTTGGTACTTTTTCATCAATCCATTGCAGTAAAATATTCTTCCTCGCCGCAAAAGTAAGAATACAATACAACCTCTTATTCTGTTTAGATATTAAGCGTCGGCTTGGGAGGCCCAATATAAGAAACAAAGGGTTCATCTCTAGTTCTTAGCCCAATATCTTCTCTATTTCAGATAGCACATTAGACCAATACATTTGCAGTTTCAAACATGACCAAAGACAATGAGTTAGGGTACCAATTTCTGTCTTACATTTAAGGCACATGGGTGAAAAAGTAGGATTGAAGTGATGCCTGCGATTAGGAGATATGTGCATTCTATGTATAATCTTTAATTGTATGGCTTTAATACGATTGCAAACTGAGACTGTTGTAGCATATCTCCAGACATCCTTCCACTCTTCATCATCAATTATAATATTTAGTTCATTTTCCCATGTGCCTTTAAGCCTCTGTAACCCAACAGGGGGTGTAGAATATATAGCTTTATAAAACAGGCTTACAGATACCTCTCTATCAGTTAGGAATAATAATTTCTCAACAGGAGAGATTTCATAATTCTTAATTAAGGTAGTACTGTGTAAAATATAATGCCTTATCTGCAAATAACGGAAAAAGTCGTGTCTGGGGACAGAATATTTCTCTATAATTTGTTCAAATGTCATAACCACATTATCAGAGAATAAGTCTTTCAGTGTGTGGACACCATTATCCCCCCACTGCCTAAAACCACTATCAGACATCCCAGGCTGGAAATCAGGATTATTCACAATAGGGGTAAAAACAGATGTAAGCTTTGATCTTCCCTCAAGTCGACATACTGATCGCCAGGCCAGAAGTGTATTAAGTGTAACCGGGTTATTACAACTCAGTCTAATATTTTTAAATTTCTTAAAGAACAGTAAGTCCCTTAATGGATACTTTGAAAAAGAAGCTTCAATTCCCAACCAGATAGAGCTTGAGTCATTTACAACCCAGTCATAAATATACCTCATGTGAATACACAGCTGATATGTTTTGACATTTGGTAGGTCAAGACCCCCGACAGAACCTGGAAGTTGTAATGTAGCCATCTTAAGTTTTGGTCTACGCTTGCTCCATATAAAGGAACTTAGCCAGCCATTCAGGTCTTTCAACACCCTGTTTGAAAATATAACCGGAATCATTTGGACAGGATACAACAATCGAGGCAAAATATTCATTTTGATCAAAGATATACGTCCTAGCCAGGAGACGGGTAGAGAATTCCAATGCTCCAAATCTTGCCTCACCTTCTCAAACAGGGGAACAAAATTTGCTTTATACATTTGCTTAAATTTCGGGGTTATGAATATACCCAAATATACAAAACCTACAGGGGACCACTTAAAGGGAAAAGAAGGTAAAGCAGTTGGTACTGAATTAAGGCTCCCAAGTGGCATGGCTTCAGACTTGGTCAAATTAATTTTGTACCCAGAAAATTTGCTAAATGAATCAATTATGTTAAGTAGAGCTGGTATTGATGTCTCTGGATTGGAAATAAATAGCAAAACATCATCTGCATACAGACTAATCTTGTGCTCATAATCAGCTAACAAACCCTGTATAGCAGGTGCCGTCCTTATGGCCTCCGCCAGCGGTTCGATGGCAATGGCAAACAAGAGGGGAGACAAGGGGCAGCCTTGCCTCGTACCTCTGTACAATGGAAAACTGTCTGATTTAAGCCCATTAGTCAAAATGGTCGCCTGAGGGTTAGCATACAGAATTTTGACCCACCTGATAAAGTTATCACCGAGACCAAATTTATTTAATGTATAAAATAAGTAAGTCCATTCTACCCGGTCAAAGGCTTTCTCAGCATCTAGAGAAAGCACCAGACCATCAATATCTCTTTGCTGGAAAGCCTGAATTACATTGAGAAGGCGCCTGACATTGTTATGGGAATTACGACCTTTTATGAAACCTGTTTGGTCTTCTTTAATAATTTTAGGCAGGAGGTCTTCAAGTCGAGTAGCTAATATTTTTGAAAGTATCTTCTGGTCCACATTAAGAAGAGCTATCGGTCTGTATGAGGAACAAGACTCTGCGCACTTCCCCTTTTTCAGAATGAGAGAAATATTTGCTTCCCTTAGACTCTGAGGTAATCTGTTATACAAAAAAGAGTGGTTAAACATATCGAGTAATGGGTCTGCTAATAATTCACAAAATTCTTTATAAAATTCACTACTAAACCCGTCAGGCCCAGGGGCTTTTCCATTTTGTAAGGTTTGTATAGCGTTCAGTACTTCCTCTCTGGAAATGGGGGCATTAAGATTGGTTTGTTGTTCTGCTGATATATTAGGCAAACTAAACCGTGAAAAGAAGTCTTCCATTAATTCAGGTGCATCATATGGTTGTTCAGATGCATACAGTCTACAATAAAATTCTTTGAAGGTGTCATTTATGAACTTGTTGTCATATATGCGATTATTCTGAGCATCACAAATGGCTACAATAGCTTGTGCTTCCGATCTTTTTTTGGTAAGGTACGCCAAATATTTTCCGGGCTTATTCCCATGTTCATAAAATCTTTGTCTAGTAAATTTAAGTTTGGTTTCCTCATCTTGTGTAAGAAGGTTATCTAAGGTAGATCTGACTGCGGATATTTCTCGCAATAAGGCAGGGGTTGGGGAATTGACATAGGCCCTTTCTTTTGTTTTAAGTTCAGTTGTTAACAAATTTTGCTTCCACAGTTTCTGCCGTCGCCTGCTGACTGAGAATGAAATAAAAATCCCTCTAGTGTACACCTTAATAGTTTCCCAAAGGAGAGCAGGGTCATCTGTTGACTGCGAGTTAATAGAAAGAAAACATCTAAACTCGGTATTAAAGTAGGAAACGAAGGTATGGTCCCTTAAAATAGTTGTGTTCAGTCTCCAGTATTTTACTCTGTTTCCTATACCATTGAGCGAGAGATCCAGCACCACATTGGCATGATCAGAAATAACAATACTACCTATTACACAAGATAAAACTAAGTGTAAGGAGAGCCCAGGTAAAAAAAAATAGTCAATCCTCGTATGACACCTATGGGGTGCCGAAAAAAAAGTATATTCTTTGTCCGAAGGATGGATTGTCCTCCATACATCAACAAATCCTAAATCTTCACATATAGAATTGAGTGACTTAGCTTGTGATGAAAGAGGAAAAGGTTTGTGGGGGAACCTGTCAATAAGGGGATTCAGTATACAGTTAAGATCTCCACCCACTATCGGAATATCTGAGTGAATCTCAGAGAAATCTATGAATACTTTAGTTATAAAATCTGACGGATGAGCAGGAGGAAAATAAATATTCAGTATAGAAACAGCCATACTTAGTAAGGTCCCCCTGATTATAACATACCTTCAGAAAGGTGAGCCCTGTGCTGGTTTAACAGCAACGTCCCGGAGCTCGTCCTCAGCTTGCTCTGTCCGTGGAGTGGAGAAGGGAGAAGGGAGGAGTCTGAGCACCGAGGCCGATCAGTGGCCAGCGCTCCTCCCAAAAGCTCCGAGTCCCTGGTGCTGGCGAAACAGCAACAGCCCCGAGCTCATCCTCGGAACGCCCTCTGTCCGCGGAGGGAGGATTGAGGAGTGAGGAGGGAACTGTCTGAGCAGAGAGCGCTGAGTCGGACGTACGTCCGAATTACGTGCTCGAGCCGTACGGACTGAATCCTCCCATGTAGTCACATCCCAGAGACTAGAGGCAGCACCACGGTTACTTCGTAGTGTTCCCTCGTCCGTCGCGGGAGTTACGTTCCAGACTTCTCCCCCGAAAACAGAATCCGCGAAGTAGCGACCACACTTTATTTTATGAATTATACTTTTGTATTATACATATCTACGTAGAATTGGAATCAAACACATAAGTTGATCAAATGTGGTTCAGATTATGAATCGATTTTCAGTTTTTACTGTTGAGTTTTATTCATATATTTGCTCACTTAAACTTGAAAAATGACAACATTTCACAACCAGTTACTAAAATAATCACAGTGAGAAAACTCTCTCACATTTCCATGCAGTCAGAGCTCAGAGATTACAGGCAGCGTCCGAATCAGAGCTCAGAGCTGTCTGAGCAGAGAGCACTGAGATGGCTGTGAGCTCGATTCACGTCCACGATCCGTTCGGACTGAATCTTCCCAGTCAGTCAGAGCTCAGAGACTATGAGCAGCATTAATCCAAGGAAGAAAAGCTCCATCACATTATGGATGGATCTGAACTTTTTCACAGTTGTGTTTATTAATATTCTTGTCATTGATTCGGTCAGTCTTTATTCCACACTCATGATCCAGAGAAATGACACCATATTACATTAAACGATTAACATCAGTACAGTAGGTGTAGCAAACCACTTTTTGGTTTTATGCATTGCTGTTACTCATTTTGTCCTCAAGAGGGCAGCCTTGTATTGCTAAAATGGTTAAATAAGTTAAGATCTTTAAAAACTAATAGTTAAGTTACTTTAAATGCATTGTGACATGATTTTGTTACATAAATACATTTCATGATCTGAGTGCATTATGTTAAAAAGTAATTCATCTGGTTTTATATGTATATTGTCCGTTTAAGGTTATTTTTGTAATGAGCTTTTATTTTGAAGAGATCGCTAACATACCTTGCTACTTCCTGGCGATATTTTGTCTTCCGGTATAAACTAAGGAACGGTATGAGTGAGCTGACGGTAAAAGTAAAAGGTTTTAAGGCAAACTAAGGAAAATAAGGCAATAAAGCAACGGTAACTCAAGAATAAAACACCAAAGACTGTATTAGCTACCCCCCGAGGAGGCATAAGGTCAGTGTGTGTGTTACGGTCATATTTACAATTTACGTTACTATGCTAAAGCTAAGCTAATTCTCGCTCACCTGAGATGAAGTTACGGTGTATTGTACAGTGCAGAGTGTAAACATAAATGTATTTGTACTTTTTGTGTTTCTTCAGTTCTCACGTTGATTTTCTACAAGTTGGTTTTCATGGAGCTGGTTTATGGAGCTGTTTGTGAAAATAAAAACAGTTTGGATAAAATCATCAGTTGGGTCCACAATCTGTCGGAGGGTATGCTACACATACGTCAGCGTGATCTTACGCCGACTGAAACGGCTGAAGACAAGTCGGACACGGTCAACTTCGTGTAAACAATGGCGGATCTCGCGGTGTTTGCATTCGTTGTTGCCGACGAAATAGAAGCTTTGGAGTTACTGGAAATTATACCCGTGTTACAACAAGCATGCTGTATGCAAAGGATTGTGAATAGCAGCAAATCTACTGAATAAGGATTAAGTAGCATAGTGCTTTGGTCTCCAATCTTGGCCAAAATGAACTGCTGATTAGGCTACTTATTTGAATATTTACTTTTACACCCAAAGTCGTTTAGCACCTGTAACTCAACCATGAAACGAATTCACAGAAAGATATTGAGATGGAGATTAAATGCCATTTGTTTTCACTTTTGGACAGACAGGTGTGAAGAAGAACCCCAAAAATCTACTAACTGTTAACAAGATTTGAACTACGGACGGCCGATCGCCAGACTGACGTGTTACCCACTAAACCAATTTAGGATGATACTGAAGAAGCAGTACTACGATATAAGTAAAGGATAATGGATGATATTTCTACAAATTGAATGCACGCGTTCTAGATGGTAAAGCGGCCCAACGCGAGGCCTTAGAATGTGACCTGCGTTGTATTGAATCTGCGTGATTCAGCTCTGCACACGCCCGGACTCGAACCAGCAGCACCTCGGATCGGGAGGCGAGCCAGTTGAGCCAATAGCCCAGGCTAATTTTATTTTCGGATAGTCTAATGGAGTGAAGTTCATTATCCTGCTTATTCTACTGTTACCAACATGTTAAAAATGCCTTTTTACTGTTTAATCGAAGAAATGAACACTGCATTGAACTGCAGTCACATGTACAGCGTTTTCAGTAGGCCAGCCTACCATTGTTGCAGAAATCACATATAAGAAGGTATCCCTTCGATTTCTGTTCATTTTCGCATATTCCAACATAACGAAGCGAGAAACGTCAAAATCGTCATGAGGAGATTCCTCCCAAACTGCCCAATCACGTCTTTGGACTGACGTCATGAGGGCGTCATTTCCGGTCGAGCAGTTCGTGGAAAGCAACTGCAAGATCTGACTGCAGGCAGAGCCCGTCTACGGAGAGCCTTGCCACTCTCTATTTAGTCCCATTGTAACGAATTTTGGTTGCAGTTCCACCAGATTTCCACTGGGGGCGATCGCCATGAGTGCAACATGAATGGGACTCTATGGAGCTAAACGGCTAAATGTGTCTCTTTCACCCGATTGTCGTTGAGAAATCTCAGATTTGATTGTAGGTTTTGCAAGTTCAACATGGGTTATAGGTCAAAAGTTGAATGAACGAGAACTTATGTCCTTTCGTTTTCTTACAGGTTGAGTTGTTGTTGCCCATAACACGCTAGCATTGTGCTAATGAACGCTGATTGGTCAGTGAAGGACTGATTACGACCAGAGATACTGCTTGACGGCATCGTGGCATCCGAAGCGGGACCAGAATGTAAAGGCAGACTTTTTCGTCCAAGTTTTTTTTTTTTCGGCCCGGTCTTTTAAAACAACGAAACAGAAACTCTTCTAGCACGATTATTTACCCGTGTCAGCTGTGTTGTCCATGCCTCGAGAGAAAAGAAAGTGCAGAGTGCGAAAGCACCAAAGCAGTGACTGAAGGATTACCGTAAAGCAGTATCTGGTCGTATGATGTGTATGACGTCATTGACATTTTAAAATACTTTTTAAAGCAAATAAGTGACTCTAAAAAATCTAACACCCAGCAATGTGTCATTTCTTTGCATCTCCTTTCAAATACAACATTCAAATTACTGCACAAAAAATTATATCCTGAGAAAAGTGGATTTTGAGGGGTATTGCTCCATAGACCGCCATTCATTCTGCACTCGTCCTGAGAGCGCCCTCATATGGAACCAGAATGGAACTGCAACAGTTCAGAAGCCGGAAGTTCAGTGGAACCCCATAGAGAATCTGTGGGATATTGTGAAGAGAAAGTTGAGAGACGCAAGACCCAACACTCTGGATGAGCTTAAGCCCGCTATCGAAGCATCCTGGGCCTCCATAAGACCTCAGCAGTGCCACAGGCTGATTGCCTCCATGCCACGCCGCACTGAAAGCAGTCATTTCTGCAAAAGGATTCCCGACCAAGTATTGAGTGCATAACTGAACATAATTATTTGAAGGTTGACTTTTTTTGTATTAAAAACACTTTTCTTTTATTGGTAGGATGAAATATGCTAATTTTTTGAGATAGGGATTTTGGGTTTTCATGAGCTGTATGCCAAAATCATCAGTATTAAAACAATAAAAGACCTGAAATATTTCAGTTAGTGTGCAATGAATCTAAAATATATGAAAGTTTAATTTTTATCATTACATTATGGAAAAGAATGAACTTTATCACAATATGCTAATTTTTTGAGAAGGACCTGTATATATATTAACTCCTAACCTAGGAGTGAGGGTAGACTACCTCAGCTCCCCATGACCCCTGGGGATTATTCTGCCCAGTTGACTTGGGTCATGTTCTATCTAACCTAATAACTCAGACGAACAGGAGGCCGCCGCTCTCTGTTGGGGTATCGACAGTCTGTAGAAACATCTGTCTCTGTGGTCTTAAATGGGAGATCGACTTCAGGTGCTGATGCAACCGAAGATGTCTCAGTCTCTTGTCCAGTCTCTTTTATATCCGTAACTGTGACTGCTGTCTCCGAAGTGGTTGAATCCTGGGCACGTGGATAATCTGGTGGATTAATGGGTGCATCCTTAGGATCTTTTGGGAACAGTTCTGGAGTCACTGGTGAAGTCTGTAAGAGCTGATCCACATGTCTTCTCCAAACACTATCAGCAGTTTGAACTGTATACGAGACTGGTCCAGTCTGTGCTATAACAGTTGCAGGAACCCACTTCGGTTCGCCTCGTTAGTTCCTAGCCAACACAGAGTCTCCTGGGCCGAAAACTCGGTCCTTAGCATGATGTTCCCTGTACATAACTTGTTTCCCTTGTTGTTTTTGTACAGTGTCCTTCACTGTTGCAGGTTTCAAGAGATCAAAGGTGGTGCGCAGATCTCTATTAAACATCAAGCTGGCTGGAGATGTCTTTGTGGTTGCATGTGGACTGTTTCGGTAGTTCAGCAGAAATTTGTGCAGTCTCTGATGCAGTGTTCCTTGTCCCTGTGATGCTTTTAGTGCATGTTTCATTCGTCTGGACAAACCTTTCTGCAAGGCCGTTTGTTGCAGGATGGTACGGGGCTGATTTGATGTGTTGCACTCCGTTAGCTTGCAGAAAAGCATCCATTTCCTGGGAAACCAGTTGAGGTCCATTGTCAGAGACTAGCTGTGTAGGAGATCCAAAACGGCTGAACATTTCTCCTAGTGCCTCTATGGTTTTCTCTGTGGTGGTGGATTTCATGATGGTCACTTCAGGCCATTTACTGTGTGCATCAACAGCAACGAGAAACATTTTGTCCTCAAACGGACCCGCAAAGTCAATGTGCACACGCTGCCATGGATCCTGTGGAAACTCCCAGGGATGGAGAGGAGCCAATGGTGGCTTGTTTCGGACCTTGTGACAAAATGAACAGCTTTTAGCTATCTCTTCAATCTGTTTGTCCATGTTAGGCCACCAAAAGTAACTTCTCGCAATTTCCTTCATCCTCACGATTCCACTGTGTCCTGCATGAAGTTGCTCTAACACTTTCGTTTGGAGCGACAGGGGAATAATGACTCTCCTCCCCCACAGCAAACACCCCGACTGGACAGAAAGCTCCGTCCACTTTCCCAGGAAGGGCTTCATGTTAGCATCATCCCCTGCAGAATGACCTTTAATTACTAAGTCCAAGACCGCAGACAAGACAATGTCATTCCTGGTTGCCTTTTTTACCTGTACAGCTGAAACAGGTGCTGTCTCTACCTCCCTGAAGTAGAGAATGTCAACAGTGTCCGAGTCAGGCTTGGTGAGAGGAAGTGGTAATCTGGATAGACCATCTGCATTGCAATGAGAGTCTGACTTACGATATTTGATGTCATATGAATGTCCTGACAACAGCAACGTCCACCTCTGTAGTCGTGATGCAGCAAGAGATGGTATTCCAGTGTGAGGTCCAAGGATGGTTGTGAGGGGTCGGTGGTCAGTTAAGAGTGTAAACTTCCTTCCATACAAATACTGGTGAAACTTCCTGACACCAAAAACAATGCTCAAAGCCTCACGTTCCAGTTGAGCATAATTTGTCTCTGCCTTATTTAATGTTCTTGATGCAAAAGCAATCGGTTTTTCCTCACCGTCTGGCAGTATGTGGGAAATCACTGCCCCTACCCCATAAGGAGAGGCATCACAGGCAAGCTGAATTGGAAGCTATGGGTTGAAGTGGGTGAGAACCTCTGATGCCGTTAGCATATCCTTTGCCTTTTGAAAAGCCTCCTGACAGCTTGCTGTCCACTTCCACGCTTCTTCTTTGCGTAGCAGGTTATGCAGTGGTTTTAGGAGTGCTGCTAAGTTGGGTATAAACCGTCCATAGTAGTTCAACAGTCCTAAGAAAGACCTTAACTGACTGACATTTTCTGGTGGAGGTGCATCCACGATTGCTGTGGTTTTTGATGGTGCGGTGGGTAGTCCTTCAGCATCAATCACATGACCTAAGTATTCCACGGATGATTGGAAGAACTCGCACTTCTCCTTACGAATTCTCAATCCGTATTCCTTCAGTCGTTGCAGGATTGCATCCAAGTTGCGCAGATGCTCTTCAGCATCTGCTCCTGTGCACAAGATGTCATCTAGGTAACATTGTACCCCAGATAATCCACTCAGGATTTGATCCATCGCTCTCTGAAACAATGATGGAGCTGATGTAATGCCGAATGGTAGTCTGCAGTATCTGAAAAGTCCCATGCGTATTGATTGTCAACATTTCCCGTGATTGTTTTTCTACATGCATTTGCAAGTAAGCTTGGTTGAGATCTATTTTGCTGAACTTTTGTCCCCCACTCAGCCCAGCGAACAAGTCATCAATCACCGGAAGAGGATACTGCGCTGCTGTTAGTACAGGATTTACAGTTACCTTAAAATCTCCACAGATCCGGATTCCTCCATCCTTTTTGGGAACCGGAACGATGGGCGTGGCCCAGTCACTGGTTGTCACAGGCTCCAGAACGCCATTCTTGACTAGAGCGTCCAAGTCAGCCTCCACCTTGGGTCGAATGGCATATGGCACTGGTCTAGCTTTCATGAACACTGGTTTGCTACCAGGTTTGGTATGCAGCTTCACTGTAATCCTTTTCATGCTGCCTAACTCATCACGAAAAACCTCTTTGTGCTTTTCCAATATAGCCTGCAGCTGAGTGGAGCTTGGTGACAACTTCTTTACTTCCTGCCAGTTGAGCCTGATTGCTTTGAGCCACACACGTCCCATTATAGCTGGGTAGTTTTTCATGGTAACATACACAGTGAGCTTAGCAGTTTGGCCATTGCATTTAACAGTCACTTCTGTCATCCCTTTCATAGGCACTCGATGTCCAGTGTAGCCTTTAAAGACTGTGTCTGAGGGCCGGAGTGGAAGATGCTTCAGAAACTCCTTGTAAATCTTATATGACACCAGTGATGCTCTTGAACCTGTGTCTATCTGCATTTTCACCGAATGTCCTTCCAGTTGGGGTTTGACCCAGAAGCCTTCCGAGCTTTCATCCACATTCATTATACGCACAATGTTTACTGCAGTTGACACTTCTTCTTCTGAGGAATCACTCACTCTGTTCTCGTTATGGTTAACTGTGCGAACATGTCTTTTCTTTTTAAGTTTTGCAGTATCACTTCTATTCACAACCCTTGAACTTTTGTCTTTACTCTTTTTGTTTCTGCATGCCCGCTCTACATGTCCTTTTTTTCCACAGTTGTTACAGTCCATCTCTTTGCACCAACAGTCATTAGCAAGGTGTCCTAGCTTGCCACAGCGGAAACATGGTCCTTGTGTCTTTGTTTTACCACTGTCAACTTTGTGAACTCTGCCTGTAGCATGTAGTTCGTGAGCTTCTTTTGAGGCCAATTCCATTGTCACACTGATATTAATAGCTTTTTCAAGAGTCAAGTCACTTTCTGTGAGTAATTTCTTCTGTGCAGCTTCATTTCTCAATCCACACACCAGCCGATCTCTTAATGTGTCATTAAAAAGAATCTTTAAATTCACAGTGTTCAGCTAATTTTCTCAGTGCTGCAACAAACATGGTGACAGACTCACCCTCCTCTTGATTCCGTCTATGAAACCTGAATCTCTCTGCGATTACCAGGGGTTTGGGTGAAAAATGGTTGGTCAGCGTGTCCACAATTTCTTTGAAAGTTTTAGTTCCCGGCTTTACCGGCTGCAGAAGGTTACGAAGCAGGGTGAAAGTCTTTGGGCCCATCACGCTCAGAAAAATGGGCACCAGCTTCCCTTCTTCAATTCCGTTAGCCGCCACGAAATAGCCAAAACGCTCTGTGTAGGAGCTCCATTGCTCCGTGCTTTCGTCGAAAGGACCGATTGAGCCAATAATTCCAGCCATTTCCGGCTCCTGATTGAATGGCACTCTCCCCCTCACTACTTGCACGTTTCCGGCTTAATTCCTGTACACCGGCGTTACTCACGGAGTTTCCTCTTGTTGTTTTTCAGCTGCTCCACACTCCTCCCCGCTAGGTGAGAGCGGGGATTCCCCTCAACACCCAGGGCGACACACCCGGACATCGGCGCTGTCCGTACTCGGTTAGCGAGAAGCGTCGGCAGGGAGAACACAAAAACGGAAGTAGAACTCCTCTTCGTCGCGTACTGCAGCGTCGGTCTAGTCGTCCTCGTCGCCACTTTTGTTATATCTTTCACTGTTTATTAACACAGCGGTTTGAACAAATTAACGCACGGCTAACGTGACACATGGCTAACATTCCATCAACAAGTGACATGTTGTGGTTCTCCTCTGCCTGATAGGAGCTCTGTGTCACATTCACTTCAAATGTTGCTGCTGAGGAGACAGAGAGAGAAAGAGAGGAGCAGACACACTGAGAACTGGAACATGGGAGTCTTTCAACTCCATCATTGAAGACTGACAATTGATTTGGACTTCATCAAGTCAATTTCTAAACTGACCACAGACACATGAGTTGAGGATGATGAGCAGCAGGATCCTGCAGATCATCTTCTCCCTGTGAGAGGAGACAGAGGTGAAGAGTCATGAACACATGAGGTCAAAGGTCACTCTCTGCAGATACAACAAGGACTAGCTATTGATTCAGATTCAGATTCAGAAAACTTTATTTGTTCCCAGGGGTTCAATTTAAGGCACAGTGAGCAGCTTAACGTGCAAGTACAGACATTTAAGATGGAAAAAAATAAAATAAAAAACAGAAACAGAACAAGATACAAAATACAAAGTATATACAAAATATCCATGGAGAATATAAACAGACTGTATAAGTAAACTGACTAAAGTGCAAATGTAAACAGTAAACAGTAGTTACAGGGAATATGTATTTACAAGTTACATAGCTAAGGTACAACAGGTAATAAATAAACCAAGAGTCTCTGGTGTGCGAGTATGGTGGTGTGGGGTGAGGGGAGGTTGACTCTGCTATGGTTGTGTGTGAGCTGGAGTAGAGTCAGATATTGTACTGTCATGTAAGTACAGAGGCTTCAACACTGCCTCTGTTTTTTTCTCTTTCTTCTTTTTCTTTTTTTTTTTTTACTTGGTACAGGAAGAGATATCAGCCACTACCGGTAGCACACTACTACACACACACACCATGTGGTGTTTTGCTACAGGGTAGTGTTCCTTTTGTCTTATCTTATCTTATCTTATCTTAACTTATCTTGGCTTAGCTTAGTTTAGCTTAGCTTAGCTTAGCTTAGCTTATCTGTAGATACAAAAGCAGAGAATGTAAATTTCATGCTGTCACATGATGTTGATTTTGCCCACCAGTGTTTCCTGTCAGGATGAACAATGTACAGCGACTTACACAGTCTTCTATTTTGCTTTGACTGAGGCATGAAAAAATTATAAAATTACTTGACCACATTTACTGTTGACTTGAAATAACTCCATCAATAGCAGCATGATACATGATACAGGCGTTCACCATGCACCACGTGTCTATCTCACTCAGAGAGAGTATGTACTCAAAATGATACCTCGACAAGCAATGATTTCACTTTCACAAACAGTAATACACAATTTATCCAACAATTAAAACTTTTTGCATTTCCAAACATCTTACCTTCTCTTTGGTCTTGACGACCACAGGAGGAGAAGAAATTTGATCACTGCGTGTCTGCAGGCTTGCTCGGAGACACTTCCTGTATCTTGTGTTTCTGAGAAAACAATTGCGAACCAAAAATAGACTTCCCTCTCCAAAGACGCTAAAGACTCTCTTAGAAAAACAACTTCTCTGTTCGACTGGTTGATAAATTGTATTTCAAGAGGTTTCAAGAACACGAGAAGTTGCTGACTACATTTCAGAATAAATAGTGAAATCCTTCAACAATAATCAGAGCTTCTTTTGACTCATTAATGACAACTATCAGGGAATTCTTTCACTTCGTCAGTGAGTAGCCAAAAAGAAATTCATTATGACAATAAAAAGTTAATTCATTAATAATATAGTTGTTTCAGGAAGACAATTTAATGTCTTTATTTAGCCAGACCAAAACTGACTTGTCTTGGAAATACATTAAACTAATGCAAGTCAACACTGAAACACTTAAATTCTCCTTTAGCTACGGTACTATGATCAATGATGAAGCTTTTGCAGGAATAAATAGATCAGACAGCCTGAAAAAGAAGGAGATGTAAAAACCTCTAGACTCAGTTTAACTGGAAATCAGATAATAATGATCTTATAGCGCCACCATCTGGCAGAGTTTTGTAATTTCACTTGTGTGACTGTTAAATGAATTTTACTAATGAATAATTGTAATCAAGTATTTTTGGTGAAAGACTATTGTCAGGATTTATGTCTAATTTCTTGCTTTCTTTATTTTTTCTATATGTGAAAATGTTGTGATGGAATCCTGACGGAGATCAAGAACTAAATCTGGGTTGTAAAAATCACCAAGTGACAGAAAGTCTGATCATTTCCTTGTGACTGAGCTGTTTCAGTGAAGAGAGTTGACTGATTGACAAATGTTCTTCTGCTCTAAACATCAACTCTGTACTTTGTGGTGTTTCAGGCGGAAAACTGCCTCAGTTATTCTCTCATATTAGCTCCACATTTTCATGGCCTTTGTTTGAGATCTTGGAATAAAGACAGGAGACGGTCATTTCTTCATGTGTGACAAACAGCAGCTTTATTCATGATGTGAAGCTTCAGTTTGTTCTCCCATTAAATCAGTAAAGTCTGATAAATGACTCTTGTTCAGTGATTTCATGATTCACAGATTCACTTCATCCACACAATCAGTTAGTTGGACTCAGAATATCAGCTATGTACAATCAGATAATGACTGATGTCCTGATTGATGATGATCATGATCACTACAGTTGACATGAGATTGTCTGTTCCTCAGTTTGAACAACAACAACATGTGGTCTCCAAACCAATCAATGGAGATATAATTGTAGATTTATTTCTTTCCTAAGTCAGAACTAAATCTCTGTTATAAAGGAAGGTCTGCTGATTTCTCTGTTGGGGCCCATGCAGCGGAAGAGAAACAACAACATAAAAACACATCAACACAAATAATCATGAGACGTTCAGAGCACAGACAAGTTTAGATTCTCATGTGGACAAAGGTCAGTTTAGCTGAATCAAAGTCATGGTGAGCAGAGAGAGCCTCAATGGCTAAACAGACACAGGAAGGAGCGCCACCCAAACAAAGTCCAACATCAAGCAAACAATGAACCAGGAGACGTCAAAGTACCGCCCAGAAAGTGTGATTGACAGCTGATCTCTGTTCAGTGAAGACATGACACAACAATGAGCTCTCAGCTACAACGATAGAGACCAAATCACCTGGAGACTAAAAGACACATTTTAACCAACTGTCCCTCAAGCGACTTCTGTCTATTTGACTTTAATCAACTCAGCAGAGTCTCCAGAATGAAACGGACGAAGTCCAGCATAGAGAGGCTGAGTGAATGTGGTCTGGACTCTGTGGAGGAGAGTCATGGTTTCAGAGACGCTGTAGAAAAACAGAATACCTACTCTGTGATCCAGGGGGGAGTTCTGACTTTGTAAAATGTACAATGGTTTGTTTTACAACGTAATGACCAAGATTTGTCATTGTATCTATATAAACATTCATGTGACCACCCTGCTCTACTGATATGCTTGTATGCGACTGCAACATCAACTCATCCTTCTCTCCTCTTCACCAGAAATTATGTCTATTCTGACTTTTTTTTCCCCGGACCCGACCGAAACCAGTGAATGCATCAGCTGTATAACGATAAGGAGGCTGTTGTTGAAACATTCCCATTACTTCTCTTTTCCCCTCAGAACATAACAGCTCTGTGTTTGATGGGTGTGGATCCTGTGTGATTTTTGGTTGTGACAGTAAAACATCCACTTCAGTCACTGTCAGTGAGATGTTTGTCGATGTCTCTCTCAGAATGTCCTGTAGTTTCTCTCTGCTCTCTGTCACAGCTGCTTTCACGTCATCAAAGTACTTCAGAGGACGAATCTTGATGCTGGATGAGTGTGTAGACTCACTGGGTGGTGGCAGTGAGGGGTAGTTGTGTAGAAACTGGTTGTGATCCTCTGTGTTTAAGAGCTGCTTCAGCTCGGAGCCTTTCCTCTCCAGCTCAGTCATCTCCTGCTCCAGCTTCTCCTGAAGATCTTTGACTCGACTCTTTTCAGTTTCCTGCTGGGATCTGACCAGCTGCGTCACATCAGAGCTTGTTTTCTGGATGAGACAGATCATCTCAGTGAAGATCTCCTGACTGTCCTCCACTGTTTTATCAGCAGAGCCATTGATGGCCTTCAGCTCCTGTCCAAGCAGCTCCACATCTTTCTTTCTCTCCTGGATTCCCTGCAGGATTTTTTGTAGCATCACCTCCACCTCCTTCTTCTTCTCAGTCCTTTCTGCTGCAGCTGAGACTGTTTCATGTCCTTTATGTTCATCCATTGTGCAGAGATAACAGATACTCTGCTGATCAGTACGACAGAAAATCTTCATCACCTCATCATGACGAGAGCAGATGTTCTCCTGGAGCTTCTTGGAGGGCTCCACCAGCTTGTGTTTCTTGAACTGAGCTACATCATAGTGAGGTTGGAGGTGTTTCTCACAATAAGAAATCAGACAGACCAGACAGGACTTGAAGGCTTTCCTCTTTCTCCCAGTGCAGACATCACAGGCCACATCTTCAGGTCCAGCATAGCAGTGATCAGCTGGAGCAGCTTGGAGTCCAGTCTTCTTCAGCTGCTCCATTAACTCTGCTAACATGGTGCTTTTCTCCAGGACAGGCCTCGGTATGAAAGTCTTCCTGCACTGAGGGCAGCTGTAGATTCCCTTCTGGTCTTCTTCATCCCAGTGGCTTTTAATACAGTTCATGCAGTAGCTGTGTCCACAGGGAACAGTCACAGGATCCTTCAGTAGATCCAGACAGATGGAACAAGAGAAGGTTTCTCTGTCCAGTTGAACTCCTTTCTGCTCCATTTCACCTCTCAGTGTCGGCGACTGTGTGAGTTTCTGTTTGCTAGAAGTGAAACTAGTCTGAGCTCTGATCTGAACAACATGTGATTCTACAGCAAATGGAGCCTGTCAGCTCTCACACTTCACCACATGCTGGTTACACCCATCTTCAATGTAGAGATCTAAAGAGGAGGGAACAAGGAAACATGAGGAAATATGAGTGGAGCTGCTCCAGGAAGAGGGAGGAATTGTCAGACTTTGACTTATTCCAGGAAGAGGAACAGACTACAAAACAAATCAGAATAAAATCCACATCATTCGTGGTCATAGACGCCACAGACATGTTACGGTTACACACTAATTCTACTGGATGAGCTTTTAATGCTCATTAATTCAGTCCCCTATAAATATCAGTTATAAGCAACTTTAATTTTAGTCATTAGTGTAAAAGCGTAAAAATATAAAAACGTTCAAACGACAGAGAATTATGTAGAAAGAACGTAAATTGCTCTTATTATCCTGACATTTATTAACCAATGCTGAACAACCATGAGTCAGAAATGTTCCACGTCAACGTTGAGCACTTAAAGGCGCGTAAGTGAAAACGTTTGATTTGATCTGATTTCCTGATCTGAATGAATGACCTACCATCTGTCAGGTAAATAATCTACTATGAATACAAACGGTTATAGCCTACTTACTTGTTTGTAGCTGCACGGAGGAACTGCTTCACGACACAACAGTAAAATAAATGTTTCAGAGGAGGAAGTAGCTGCAGCTTTGAACTTGGTTCAATGGTTGCATCAGAAATCTAAACTCGTGACCAAGAAGGCGGAACTGTGGTTATTTCCTGTTCAGCAGCCTGAAGTAGAAATAGGCGTGTTCGACTTCATGCAGATCTGTGCAGATCTGACTTGACGTGATGCATGCTGGGTTGTTCATGCTCATAGACCTCCAATATGATTGGTTAAAATTAACTTGTTCAACCCAGCATGCATCACGTCAAGTCAGATCTGCACAGATCTGCATGAAGTCAAACACGCCTAATGAGAATGAATTGTTCTGACACTTTTTTTTTTTTTTTACATCAACAACACTACATGCGGTGTGTCTAACTGGTTTAAAAGCTGCCAAAATATTTTTTAGTCACTGGCGCATTGAATATTTCTCTTTGGTGGATCAGTTGAAAGTTGGAGCTCCTTGTGACACAAACACATTCCTGTCACAGAGAAAAAAATTCTGGAAAAATGAACAGGAGGTTTTTATTGTTAATGCTTCTGTTGGTTTTAGTTTATAAGAGCTAATGCAACGAGGGGGATGGGGGGATGAGAAATGAATGATGAAATGAATGGAAGAAGAAAATGTATTATTACTGAAGGAGAGAGAGCACAGGTAGGCTTGTGAATTAATCGTGGGAGAGCACGCTGTCAGCGACCAGAGGAAAGACAGGCGGAAAACCAATCGTGTCGGTGTACTAAAAACAATGGGTTTATTGAATGGACTTAAAAACAATAAAAAAAAAATACCAAGAACGTTAAAACCAAAAGTTAAAAATGCAAATAAACGTTAAAAACAGTCCATTCCTAAAAGAAAATAAAAGAGTCTATCATGGTCGCCAGACCCGGTACGAGGCGGCTCTGAGGGGAGGTGTCGCAGTGGGCTTGCTTGAAGTCACCTGCAAAATAAAGCACAAGGCCAGTACGGGTGTCCACACAACGCACGAATCACTGTGCCGCCGCACAACCAGACACCAGAACGTTACTAACGGCCCATGGGGAGACACTTAAGCCCAAGTTATGCTTCCGCATTGACACAGCGCGAGGGGGCGTACGGACCTATTACGTCCTTGCGGACCCCCGTACGTCCTACGCAAGGGCCAGACGTGCACCTCCCAAAAATCCTCGACGTGCGTCGAGGCGACGCAACAGCAACGCAGCAGCAACGCAGCAGCAACGCAGCGGCATTGGCTGTGATTGGTCCGCTAACTACATCCGCTGGAGACCGCTTTTCCGGTTTCCACTCATAAACACCGCCATTTTTAAAAAGTCTTGAGTTTGGTTGGTCTTTGAGAATGGACAACATGGAAGAGCGTCTGGCGGAGGAGGTTCGCAAGGTAAATAACTATACGAGGCGAGATACGTCACAAGAGTCTCGGTCGGTCACAAAAAATCATAGCGCCCTCTAGCGGTGTGGCATTGAATTGCATTTCGACACGTAAACCCCACGCAGAACCATCACGGTCTCACGACTGCGTCCAAGCAACTGCGTGGCCATTGCGTGATCACTACGCGGAAGCATAATCCAGGCATTAACCGCCAGGCAGAACGCTATGCTCTGCCGCTGCGAGTACTTCGCAACGCTCCGTGGTCTCTTCTTCTTTGCGGCCAGCACACCCGCTGCCAGGACACCCACTGCCTTGGCTTGTTCTCGGCTCGTTCTCGGCCTCCTCCTCGTTTTCATCCCATCGCGCCGCCCCGACGTCCCTCTGGCGTCCCTCTCACATGTTGACTCTGTCCTAATCCGTCCGTCCGTCCATCTTGGTTCTCTCCCGTCTCTACATGTTATGTCGGTGCAGTGCTGTCGTATAGGGGGGAAAGGTGATGACAATTCTAAGGGCCCACAGCCCATCAGGGCCCACACACAGCCCCCAGTAGCATCTACGACTAAAATATTATGCATAGGGTTAACTAATATATATATTCATCGTAATGAATCCAAACTAAAATAAAGCCACAAAGTCACGCAATATTTTAATTTTAATAATTTCAATAACCCCCTTGGCCCCTTCTTAAAAAATGGTTTGGTCCACACCGTGCCAACTCAGCAGCGTGTGGAAATGTGTCAGCAGCCACGCAGTGTAGCTTCCAGCATGGCAAGTAGACCCCAATAACTCCGATAGCCAGTAATTGGTCTTAGGAGAGGTGAAGCGCACAGGAAGTAGCACAGTGGTCTGTGAACAATGAAGTTGTACAGGACTGGACTCGCATAAAAAACCTGCAACACTCATGGAGGTCAGGAAACCTGGAAGAAGGGATGCATGTGCTCAGAGTCAGGGAAGAGCCTAGCAAACAACTTCCTGTTTTTATAGTGACTCAGCAGCTAATTGTTTGGTGACTGACCAATCAAAAGCTCACAGCAACAGACCTGAACAGACAGAGGGAAGAATCCTGTCTGCTACATATTCATGGGTGAAGGTTCTCCAAAAAGAAGGCCTTGAGGATGGAGTTATCTTCAAAGCCTTCTTGTCCTGGAAGTATACATGCTTCTGATGCATTTAAAGTGCTCCCAGGGAATGGTTTATCTGACTAGCTTCAACCACTGATGTGGCCTCAACAGTAGGAGAAGAGAATTCTACGAGAGCTTTGACGGAGCTCTTTGTAGTCATTCCTGATACTGGAAGGCTGTGACTGTATAAACCTATGGACAGCTTTAGAGTTGGTTTACAGTTTATAGAGAAAATAATCATTCTGGAAATTGTGATTATACTGTTAGGACCTCATATGTTTCCATGTACACAACATTAACTTCAGAAACCAGTTTCATTCTTTTGTTCTTTGATGGTTTCAAACACCTATTTGTATTCACTGTAGATTATTTACCTGACTGATGGTAGGTCATTCACTCAGATCAGGAAATCAAATCAAAACATTTTCACTTTCGCGCCTTTAAACGCTCAACGTTAACGTGGAACATCTCTTCCAGGACTCGTGGTTCTTCAGCATTGGTTAATAAATGTCAGGATAATAAGAGCAATTTACGTTCTTTCTACGTGATTCTCCATCTATATTTGTTTAGATCGATCACAGAAGTAAAGTAGCTGCTGTGTATTTGTAGTAAAACACACAGATTATTGGCTGCTGCACTAAAATGGGAAACAAAGATGTCTCCATGAAACCTCCACAGTTGGTTTTCATAACTGTGCTCGAACAAACATCTAAATGTGTTGAACGTTTTCTTTCCACCAGTCTGAAAGAAGACATGTTATAGAGGCAGAAGAGACCAAAATCTGAAAACTGACTTCACTCATGAAAAAACATGGATTTAACCTCTAGTGTCTCCTTGAAGTCTTCAGATCTTCCAGTAATGATCTTCTTCAGTATTTTAGCTGCAGCTTCAGTATCAGTGAGTGTTCCTTTATAGCGGACTGAATTAATCAGCATTAAAAGCTCATCCAGTTGAATTAGTGTGTAACCGTAACATCTGACAATTCCTTCCTTTTCCTGGAGCAGCTCCACTCATATTTCCTCATGTTTCCTTGTTCCCTCTCCTTTAGATCTCTACACTGAAGATGGATGTAACCAGCATGTGGTGAAGTGTGAGAGCTGACAGGCTCCATTCACTGTAGAAACACACGTTGTTCAGATCAGAGCTCAGACTAGTTTCACTTCTAGCAAACAGAAACTCACACAGTCATCTACACTGAGAGGTGAAATGGAGCAGAAAGGAATTCAGCTGGACAGAGAAACCTTCTCTTGTTCCATCTGTCTGGATCTACTGAAGGATCCTGTGACTATTCCATGTGGACACAGCTACTGCATGAAGTGTATTAAAAGCCGCTGGGATGAAGAAGACCAGAAAGGAATCTACAGCTGCCCTCAGTGCAGGAAGACTTTCACACCGAGGCCTGTCCTGGAGAAAAACACCATCATAGCAGAGTTAGTGGAGCAGCTGAAGAAGACTGGACTCCAAGCTGCTCCAGCTGATCACTGCTATGCTGGACCTGAAGATGTGGCCTGTGATGTCTGCACTGGGAGGAAGCGGAAAGCCTTCAAGTCCTGTCTGGTCTGTCTGGCCTCTTACTGTAAGAAACACCTCCAACCTCACTATGATGCAGTTCCATCAAAGAAACACAAGCTGGTGGAGCCCTCCAAGAAGCTCCAGGAGAACATCTGCTCCCGTCATGATGAGGTGATGAAGATTTTCTGTCGTACTGATCAGCAGACTATCTGTTATCTCTGTTTAATGGATGAACATAAAGGCCATGAAACAGTCCCAGCTGCAGCAGAAAGAACTGAGAAGCAGAAGGAGGTGGAGGTGATGCTACAAAAAATCCTGCAGGGAATCCAGGAGAGAAAGAAAGATGTGGAGCTGCTTGGACAGGAGCTGAAGACCATCAATGGCTCTGCTGATAAAACAGTGGAGGACAGTCAGGAGATCTTCACTGAGATGATCCGTCTCATCCAGAAAACAAGCTCTGATGTGAAGCAGCAGGTCAGATCCCAGCAGAAAACTGTAAAGAGTCGAGTCAACGATCTTCAGGAGAAGCTGGAGCAGGAGATCACTGAGCTGGAGAGGAAAGGCTCCGAGCTGAAACAGCTCCTAAAGACAGAGGATCACAACCAGTTTCTACACAACTACCCCTCACTGCCACCACCCAGTGAGTCTACACACTCATCCAACATCAAGATTCGTCCTCTGAAGTACTTTAAGGACGTGAAAGCAGCTGTGACAAAGACCAGAGAGAAACTACAGGACATTCTGAGAGAAACAAGGAGAAACATCTCACTGACAGTGACTGAAGTGGATGTTTTACTGCCACAACCAGAGCCAAAGACCAGAGATGAATTCTTGAAATATTCACATGAAATCACACTGGATCTAAACACAGCACACACAGAGCTGTTATTATCTGAGGGGAATAGAAAACTATCAAAAATTAATCAACAACAGTCTTATTCTGATCATCCAGACAGATTCACTGGTTGTTGCCAGGTCCTGAGTAGAGAGAGTCTGACTGGACGTTGTTACTGGGAGGTGGAGTGGAGAGGAAAAGGAGTTGATGTAGCAGTCGCATACAAGAATATCAGCAGAGCAGGGAGCTCATATGAATGTTGGTTTGGATTAAATGACAAATCTTGGTCATTACGTTGTGAAAAAAACAATTATAGATTTTACTACAACAAAGTCAGAACTGACGTCTCAGGTCCTGTTTCCTCCAGAGTAGGAGTGTACCTGGATCACAGAGCAGGTATTCTGTCTTTCTACAGCATCTCTGAAACCATGACTCTCCTCCACAGAGTCCAGACCAAATTCACTCAGCCTCTCTATGCTGGACTTGGTCCTCGTCCTTCTGGAGTCACTGCTAAGTTGATTAAGGTCAAATAGACAGAAGTCACTTCAGGGACAGTTGGTTAAAATGTGTCTTTTAGTCTCCAGGGGCCTCGTGTACTAAGGTTGCCTAAGTACTTGTAAAACAATCTGCAGTGAGAGTTGGTTTTCCGAATGTAATTGGAGCTATCGACTGAAGACACATTGTTATAAAAGCGCCATCACATGATGAATCTGTGAATGTCAACAGGAAACATTTTCATTCGATCAATGTACAGATCATATGTGATGAGCAAATGCAATTAACCAACATTGTGGCGCGTGGAGGACAGCGTGCCAAAGAGGACATTTTTGCCTCCACTCCAGTGAGTAGTGTCTCCAATTCGCTTTCTATGAAGTTCTTCTTTTTTCCCGTCTTACTCATTCGTATGTTTTCATTTTCTGATCGTGCAAAGAGGGGAATCTCGGGTGCAGGGTCAAATTCAATATAATTTGCATATTTAAAAGGTGCGTGGGTAGGGAGTGGTCGGGTACAATGTGTGTGCTCAATTCCACATTGATTGGAATGTGCAAAGGAAATGTGCTTCGTCTGTTGTTTGCTTGATGTTGGACTTTGTTTGGGTGGCGCTCCTTCCTGTGTCTGTTTAGCCACGGAGGCTCTCACTGCTCACCATGACTTTGATGCAGCTAAACTGACATTTGTCCACATGAAAATCTAAACTTGTCTGTGCTCTGAACGTCTCATGAATATTTGTGTTGATGTGTTTGTATGTTGTTGTTTCTCTTCTGCTGCATGGGCCTCAACAGAGAAATCAGCAGACCTTCCTTTATCACAGAGATTTAGTTCTGACTTTGGAAAGAAAGAAATCTACAATTACATCTCCACTGATTGGTTTGGAGACCACATGTTGTTGTTGTTGTTGAAATGGATGAACAAACGAGCTCATGTCAACTGTAGTGATCATGATCATCATCAATCAGGACATCAGTCATTATTTGATTGTACATAGCTGATATTCTGAGTCCAACTAACTGATTGTGTGGATGAAGTGAATCTGTGAATCATGAAATCACTGAACAAGAGTCATTTATCAGACTTTACTGATTTAATGGGAGAACAAACTGAAGCTTCACACGATGAATAAAGCTGCTGTTTGTCACACATGAAGAAATGACCGTCTCCTGTCTTTATTCAAGGATCTCAAACAAAGGCCATGGAGAAAATGTGGAGCTTTCAGTAATACACAGGATAAGATGTTATAATCCCTTGTGCCAAAATCTGAGAGGATAACTGAGGCAGTTTTCCTCCTGAAACACCACAAAGTACAGAGTTGATGTTTAGAGCAGAAGAACATTTGTCAGTCAGTCAACTCTCTTCACTGAAACAGCTCAGTCACAGAGAAATGAGCAGACTTTCTGTCACGTGGTGATTTTTACAACCCAGATTTAGTTCTTGAGCTCAGGATACCATCACAACATTTTCATATGTAGAAAAAATTAAGAAAGCAAGAAATTAGACATTAATCCTGACAATATTCTTTATTACAATTATTTATTAGCAGAATTCGGTGAATAGTCACAACTGAAATTACAAATCCTGGCCAGGAGGTGGAGCTATAAGCTTATTATCTGATTTCCAGTCAAACTGAGTCTTTACAGTCTGACTTTTTTTTCAGTGATTCACTTGTTGAGAATTATGTTGTTATAGAAACAAAGGAAAAAAACACAACAATAAAACTCCACTGTAACACTGTAAACCATTTCAAGTCAGTAAAACTTAGAAACAAAAGTTCACCTGGTGCCTTAAAAATGTGAAAAAGCTGAGCTACAAGTAAGGATTGATTCTTGTTTCAACGTAACACTAATTAATCAAAACAACGTATAAGGTTAAATTAAGCACTGATGAACTGCAGCAGATGGATGCAGATATAAGTACAGTATAGAATGAAGGTAATGAAGGTATATATATATATATACAAACTTAGTCAAACCCTACTTTTTAGACATTCAACTCTGCTTTACCACAGCAGAGTACACTACAGCATGGCAGCAGCTGGAGGTAGGCATCATGGCAGGGTGTACAATCTCTCCACTAGCCTTTACAATGGTAATGGAGGTCATTATTAGGGCTTCCAAATGGGTGGTGGTGGAGAAAGGCTGCAGGGAGGGCTTCGCCTCCCCCCAATTAGGGCCTACATGGACGACATGACGACAGCAACGTCAACCGCTCCTTGTACCAGAAGATTGCTGGATAAACAGCAACCTGCAGTGGGCTAGGATGAAAGTGAAGCCTATTAAATCTAGGAGTATTTCTATTGTTAAAGGACAGGTAGTAGATAAGAAGTTTGTTATAAATGATGAGGTAGTTCCCACAGTGCTGGAGAAGCCAGTGAAGAGCTTGGGAAGATGGTATGATGCAAGTCTTAGTGATAAGGCGCAGTTTGAAGGGTTGAGGCAGGAAATGATTCAAGGCATTTCAAGCATAGACCAGTCAGGGCTCCCAGGGAAGTTAAAATTGTGGTGCTGGCAATTTGGTTTACTGCCCCGGCTAATGTGGCCGCTGACAGTGTATGAGGTTGCCCTTTCAAAGGTAGAAAAGTTGCTTGGTGTCCCATGCTGCTTAAGTGACACAGCCTTGTATGGGAAAGGCATATTGGAGCTCCCAGTTACCAGCCTAACAGAGGAGTTTAAGTGCGCTAAAGTTAGACTGGAAATTACTCTTACTCAGTCAAAGGATCCAGTGGTTAGGAGTGTAGCGCCTACTGTTAAGACAGGAAGGAAGTGGAAGGCAAAAGAGGCAGTACAGCAAGCACAGGCAGCTCTTAAACATAGGGATATCATAGGCAATGTACAGCAAGGGCGTGGAGGCCTAGGGCTGTGTGCAGGGAAACCTCTGTGGAGCAAGGCATCAGCTGTAGAAAGGAGAAAGATGGTAGTGGAAGAGGTACAGAAACAAGAGGAAGCAGTAAGATGCACTAAGGCAGTGTTGCAGGCTAAGCAGGGTCAATGGGTGAACTGGGAGAGTGTGGAGAAAAGGAAGTTCAGGACGCTGGAATTCACTGTTAAGCCTTCTCGAGGTGTCGTGGGCCCAACTTAACGAAACATCGGTGAAGGGAGGTGCCCACTTAAAAACCCCAATGACATGCTGCATACTGCTGTTGTTTAGGCCAGGTTCCTGATGTCTTCATGTTGCTTGGTAGCTATGGCTAGCTGCTGAGCGGGCCATACAAGCCAGCAGCAGTAGGTTAGCTTATGTTTCACAATGTTTGAGTTAGCGTCTGCTGCTGAGTGGGCCTACAAGCCAGCAGCACTTACTTAATTCATCTAGATTGTAAGTTAAGTGTCATATCACATGACTGTAGGTTTGTTAGGGTTTCTCAGTTGGACTGGGCCTCTAAATGTGTTCTGCCTGGGATTTTGGCACAAGGGATTGTAACATCTAATCCTGTGTATTAATGAATACACTACCGGTCAAAAGTTTTAGAACAATTTTTCCAGTTATTTATTGCAATTCAAGTTGTGCAAGTCCAATAAATAGCTTGAAATGGTACAAAGGTAAGAACTGAACAGCCAGAGGTTAAAAACAAAGGTTTGGTTACCCAAAACTGAGAAATAATGTACATTTCAGAATTATACAAAAAGGCCTCTTTCAGGGAACATGAAGTGGGTTAACAATTTAAAGCTGTTCTGCAGCAATGAAGGTTTGAATCAGCCTTGAAAGCTGGTGCCACTAATTTGTACAGGTGTTCCAACTTTTCTTGGTTACTTACAACCCCCTCTGTCTGCATAAAAGCAGTGTTGGAACACACTGTGGTACCAGACCCTCATGAGTATCAGGTGAACAGTATTGTACTGCAGAAAGTAGTGTGTTGCTACAAAAAAAAAGGCAAAATGGAAGAGAGACAGACCATCGTAACACTTAAAAATGTAGGTGTTTTCTACAGGGAAATTGCAAAGAAAGTCAAGGTGTCAGTGAGTACAGTTTTCTTCACCATCAAAAGGCACTCAGAAACTGGAGGAAACTCTGACAGGAAGAGGTCTGGCAGACCCAAAGACACAACTGAATCAGAGGACAAGTTTCTGAGAGTTAACAGCTTGCGCAACTTGAAAAAAATGAAGGCATACAGTGGGACATAACCACTTCTGCAAATCTGAAACTCTTGACAGAGACGAGGTGCTCAACATAGATTGTAAACTGCTGATGTGGTTGTGTGTCAGGCAGAGTTTTTTGGACTTATTTAAAGCAGCCACAGCTCTGGAGAAGAAACAGTTGTTCACTCTGGTTGTGACTGTGACAACGGAAAAAGTGAGATCTCATGAAATGTTGCTATTGGCTTCTTCTTTGAGACCTTTTCTTTTGCAGTGTGGAATAGAAACATCTGCTTCTGCAGGAAAAGTAGCGTTGAGTCAGGATGCAGCATGTTGTGGTTCGGTTCAGCTCACGTCTCTTTACCATTCACTGAGGAGCCACTTCGGTGATAAGGAAATAATGAGTCAACACCAGTGATCACTGCTCCCTGAGGTAATTGTTAGCTTCTGATATGAGGCTAACATATCAGAACAGGACATATCCTGAACAGGACACAGGATATGATGAAAGTGTGCAGCAACACTACAGGCACGACTCTGAAAGACCTTCCTGATCTGGACCAAGCAATACAGAACTAGATCTACACACAGACTATGTCATAGATGCAGACGTCATTTCCTTCTTCTGGTCTGTGTCACCGTGATATTTTACACTCGTGTAGAGAAGCACATGAGGCCGTGGTGTCGGCTTCAGTGCAGGGCAATTATCTGCTGTAGTTATGACCAGAAACATCTCACCCCTCATAAGGCAGTCCAGGTGCTTTGGCTGATGTATGGGCTCTGCTCTGATGTTTGAAAGTCCAGCGAGTAAAACAGGAAGAATCGCTTTAATTTGCTTTTTATGTTGCCATTAAAATCAATTTGTAAATAGACACAATGCCAGTGGATTAACGGTCATTACTTTTATTGTATCTTCATGTTCCCTTAATGTCCTGTATTAAAGTAAATCCTAATTTAATGTGGAAATGTTAATAGAGACAAGAGACTGATTCTAATCAAATCAACTTTATTGATATTGAGTTGGAAACACATCCAGCATCTGGATGATAAAGCAAAAGAAAGAAAAAGGTGTAAATTGGCTTTATATACAGTCTACACATGTCCATGGAATCTCTTTCCTGCATTTGAACTCATTCTTGCTGTGAACACATGGTAGCAAGCACCCTGCTAGTGAAGTGGAGAGCACTGACACCTCACAGCAACCAGACATGTTCTCCCTGTGCCTGCAGGGGTTTTAGTACCAGGTGGTCTACGGGTAGGATTCGGTGCAGCCCGAGCTTGATCCCTGATTTGGGGGAGATGAGACTACAGTGGTTAGAGAAGCAGCTTCGGGGCCACAAGGTCACGGGTTCACATCTCCCTGAGGCGTCCTGAGTAAGGTCCTAGCCCTCTAAGTGTACACTCTGCTGAGTGAACAAACAGATGGTTATTGCTCCACGAGGGAAGCTGGTGGGAAGCCACACAGGGGCAGTTAACTAGAAAACAGTGAAGGTGGAACTAAACTGACGACCACAACACACCTATGGTTACTACACTGATAAAATATCATTGACATAGCTAAGTAAGGCAGTACAGTTGATGGAATTAAATAAGGCAGAGTTTAAGATCACATGGTTTCTTTTAGTCAAGTTGCTCCAGAGCAACAGTCTGTTTCATCAACCATCTCAGTGGAAACACTTGACTTCACTGGTGTGGGGGACTGTGCTGTCCTCTTCAAACCCTCCTCCAACGTCAGAAGACAATCCGTTCCTTCAGCTTGCTCCTCAGCTTGCAGACCAACCAAATGGCTGAAAGGACAATCAGTACTGCAGTCAGGATCCAGGTGGTCTCTGTCCACTGTGGACAGTGAGACGGCTACAGAGGGGAAACAAGAAATGTCTCATTATCATCTGTTCAACAACTGCAGCAAAACAAACAGTTTATAAAGACATTCTCATGTGGAGCATGCAGCTTTGTTGTTGTAACCATAAACTGACAGCAGATTCTTCATAGTAAAGTATATTCAGTGTGTCACCTGGGGAGTAGCAGCAGGAGGAAGTGTGCGCTGGGTTTGGTGCTCTGCTGCTCCGACTCTCAGCCTCACAGCTGCAGGAGTGCCGTGCACCCTCTCCTCCCCCCGGTACGTGTAGCAGTAATACAGTCCCTCATGTGTCTGCAGAGCCTGGTTGATGGTGAGAGACAGGTCCCCCCGTCTGAGCCAGTCCTCAGGCACCGACACCCGGCTTCCCTCCCAGCCTGCCCCGTATGAGACACCATTGGAGAGATAATGCTGCAGCACCGGCTCCTTTTCCTTCTCCCACAGCACAGACATCACTGACTGCCCTCGGAGGGTGAGGATCTCCGAGTGGCATGGAAGTGTGACAGCCTCACCCTCTGGCACGTAAACTTCAGAGGGGATGAAAACCTCCAGCTGGACCACGAAGCTGTCGTCGCATGTGTACTCGTAAAACCCATTGTCGTTGACATTCACGTTGTTCAGTGTGAGGGGAGAGCTTTGCTGGATCCTGTCCTGGTGGTCTGGTCCAGGTCTCCAGTCGCCGTCCAGGGAAGCAACGAGTCTCCGGCTGTTATCCTTACGCAGCTGGATCAGCCTGGCGGAGTCTGCATTCTTGCACTTTTCAGAGAGTGGAAACTCAACGGAGTCCCCTAAAGTTGCGTTGATGTAAAGTCCATAAACTGGAGCGATGACAGAAAGAAGAATAAAGATTGATGGAGCACACATGACTGCTGGCTTTCAGAGAGAGGACGCAGCTTCAGAGTATCCTGTCCACGGCTATTTAGCCTGCCCACAGGCTCAGGCCCGGCCCACAGGCTCAGCCATAGCCTGTGGGCCACAGGCCCGGCCCATAGGAACAGTTTGGTTTCCTTGGTTACCAACGACGAAGGCGTGTTAGGTTGGTTTACGTCATTTGGTTTTTTTTTCAGACCAAGGCGACTTTTGTTGGATAGCACTTTTACGTATAAACCAATCAGGTTACTTGTTCAGTTTTAGGACATGCCCTTACCTTATACGGAGTAGGCTACACTACTCCTCCTACCTAGTAGGCTACGTACCACAAACTCATAACCTCCTCCTCAGGTTACCTTCGGTCATTTCTCATCTAAACAGCGTCGACTCTGAGTCAGAGTCAGTCACCCTGTGCTTCCTCCAGACAACTCCCGAAATCCAGCAAGCACCGGTTTTAGTTAAACCAGTTTCACACCGTGGACCGAAGAGGACTCCTTCCAGACTCCAGGTATGAACGTCACACAGCGTTAGCTAACAGCTAGCTAGCTCATTAGCTCATTTTGGGGGGCTAGCTAACCTGTACACGCTCGTTAACTAAATGTGAATCTACCAAGCTGCTGACACATCATCGTGGTCATCGTCGCTACTGAGGAGGAAGCTGTGGACGATTTAAACACCACTGACTTACTTGGTGTCTTGCTAACATGCTACACAGCTGTTAGCATGTAGCTTCCAGCTGCTTGACGTTGCAGTTTTATACTCTCTGTGTCCTCCAGTGTCACGCTGTTTGTTCGTTTAATAAAATGACTGTTTGGACTCAGACTTGAGAGTTTAGTGTTTCCTTTAATGTTCGTTCTTCCCACTCGGGACGTGAGATTCTGCGTGTGAGAGGATTACGTCACATGAACATTAAAGTAAACACATATTTTCACATCTTCACGGTAATCCTGAATGAATATGCTTTGAGCCAAGTGTCGGCGCACCGCTGAGTTTAGGACCTCTGCTGAGCTCCAGCCGTCTGGACATTATCCCGTCAGATACTTGATAGTTGAACTCTAGCAGGAGCAGACAGCTCACCCTGTATTTAATGCAGAGAGCCTGACTATACGATGCAGTAAAACACTTTCAGAGAAGATTTAGAAGGCTGCAAAGGAAGTGCTGCAGGTTCAGAAGAAGAAGAATAAGAGTTTCCAGAAACTAAAAGTCCCTGAAGATCAGCTGCTGTTTAACCTGGGCTAGTTTCATATCTGCTGGATGACGCAACACTTCTCTTCTGTTCTCATCATTACCATTTTACATATTGTTTAAAAGGCAGCAAAGCAATTCCTGGGCTGTAACTTCCCCTGTTCATCTTATTTCTGTGGTGTTGTCTCTTTCCTGTGTCAAGCCACAAGTCATAATGGGTTTTCTTTTTTTGGCATAGTAGTTGAGTTACAGGGGAACTTTTTTACTGTAAAAAACAGTAGCTCCACTTTAAAAGGCTGTAGCTGCTGTAGATGTCAGAAACGTTTTTCCCCTTTGACCTAAATGAACTCTGAGGTCCTGTCGCTTCAGATATTGCCGTGTTACTCACGTAGCAGCTATCTAGCGTAGCTACTGTATTTGTCTTAGTGCAGCTCCCTCCATTTCAGTCTCCAGCTCAACAGATTCTTTAACTACCAGCATTTATTTACACTTTAGCACAACCATGTAGCACATTAGCATCTGCAGCTTCGACGCTAGCCGGCCGCCTTTGAAACAGAAGAAGTTTTGACGCTACAGGGACGTGGTTTTGGTTCGTGGCTCGTCTAAAAGAAATAAATCATTTCACAAATCATTTTAAAAACGCCTGGATCGTGACATCCTCAGAGGCCGCTTTAGTTTCAACCCTTCAGTAACCATGGTTACATGTTGGACTGGTTTAGCACAGAGGTGGACATGTGAAACTCAACAGTTAACCCTCTGGCTTGTTCTCCTGCTGCAGGATGTTTGAAGAACAATCCAGATGTGCTCTCATGTCAGCCGTTGAGGGACTTAACCGTTGTTTCCTCTTTGTTCCAGTGTGACGGAGATTCATTCCTCACTCCACCTTATCCTGGGGAGCAGCGACGGGGCGTCCCGTCCCTTGTATAGGACCCATCATCGCAGCCGCTACGTCAACAAGGCATCCTGTCTTCCTGAGGTTAGGCTGGGATGGTGGTGTTTGTCACAGGTGGTGAGAGTGCAGCGTCAGATCTGAGGCTTATTGACGTGAACTGACGACATGAACACATGGAGGCCTTTTTGTTGTCGTCTGTTTTCTGTGCACCAACAACAATGATGACAACTACTGCAGGATTAATCCAGATCACTTTACATTAAAAACAGCAATATATTACAACAAGAAGAAGAAGAAGTGTTTATTTCTGCCAACGTTGTGGAAGGTGTTATTGTTTTATGTGACTGAGTTTGAGCTGTGTAGTGGAGTATTGTTGACCCAATTAAAAAGAAAAAAACATTTTAAAACGCTCTTTGGTTCTGTTTTATTTCAGAGATAGACTGGGTTTGATTTTTTAAAAAAACCTTTATTAGAATAATTATTCACAGAGAATGGTTTTAGCAGAATAAATGTCAACGTTGATCATTTCATCAAAGACAGCGTTAAAGGTTAGAACATCTCCAGACTCAGAGCATATCACATCTTCACCACCTCTGGATAAAATCAGCCATGTTACTCACTGCTTTAAAAAAAAAAAACCTAAACGAAATAAAAAGAGGACGTGCTTCCTGTGCAGCTTTGTCCTCCACTTTACTTCTTCTATGTTTCTCCTTAACTGGCTGATGTTTGAGTTTTGCTCTAAAACTTCAGGCTTTAATTTGTTCTCAGAGAAAGGTTCATTTTAAAAGCTTCTATTTTATTAATAGAGAGTCACGTGGTCAATTTGGGGCAATTTGGGGTTATTATTATTTGTCTCTATTCCAAATGCTACATTTATTATGTTGTATTTTATTGTGGAAAGCTGCTATAGTTTCTAGTTTATCTTTATTCTACTATAGTTTCTAGTTTCTCTGTATTCTGCTATACTTTCTAGTTTATCTCTATTCTGCTATACTTTCTATTTGGTTGTTTTTCTCCAATGACAATAAAACTTGTTTAAACTTTGACTGTCAGGGAATCATTTATCAAGTTACAATGTGTAGAAACAAAGATGTTAAACTAATTGTCTAAATGTAAAAATATGCTACTTGCTAGCATTTAGCATACATGGAGTACATATTAAAAAAACCACCTTGTATATATTTGTGATAGAAAGTGTAGCTGAACTTTAATTAACTAATAGTATTGCTGTAAAGGGCAGTAAATATTAAATCTGTTGCTACACAAAAACTAATAATACATCAAAGTCAGTATTTTAGATAATCTTGATCATATCTAACACGGATTTCACATTTCAACATTAGTTTATAGAAAATAACTGGGTACATTTAAAGTGACACTATCAGTATATTTAGTAGACAGTATTTGTTTCCTGATCAACAACATTCATTCATTCATTTTAAATACCCGCTTATTCCTGTTAAGGAACAAGCGGGGTCTGCTGGAGCCTATCCCAGCTGTCATCGGGCGAGAGGTGGGGGTACACCCGCTACAGGTCGAGGTCACACGTTTAACGACACAACGATGAAAAGAAACAAAACTAGACTCAGACACAATGAAGATGTCAGTAATTTAATATGACACACAGTGAATATTACAGAACTCCTTGTGAGAGATGAATGAGTGGAATCATGTCCAGTGTCCAGTTAGATTTCAGCCAGTCAACTGAAGTACAGATGATCAACGTCAGAGTTCAATTTATGCTGACTGTAAAAACCTTTTCCAGCATTTCCTCTTCACATTCTGGTGTCAGCTGCTGAGGACAGGAGACAAAAAAGCACATTAGTTCAACTGTGACTTGTTTCTACTCCAAGTGTAAGAAAGCTTCTTGAAGGAGATAGACGTAGCAGAAGCAGTCACCTCCATCCTCCAGCTGAGCTTCCTCCACGGTCAGAGAGAAGTTTCCACGTGAGCACGATGATCCAGACAGTCTGTCACCATCAGTCCTGGTGTCACTGGAGCAGCAGTTCTTCTGAAACACAGACTCTCTGTTCTTCTCCAACTGTACACACCAACAAGTTTGGTCTGTAGCTGGATAGAGGCACAGAAGGTTGACAGTTTCATTCTCTGTGGCTGATGGCTCCTCTGGCTCACCAGGAATGGAGGAGTTCAAATTCACCGGAGCAAACAAGCAGAAGAAGAGGACGGTGAGGACCAGTATCTTCTGTCCCATTATCAATCTTCTCTGTGTCCAGATGAGGGGTTAATCAGTTTCTGTAGTCAGAGTGGACCTGATGCTGATGCTGAGAGGCTGGAGTGTACCTTGTAGAGTCCGCCCTCCTTATATTGAAACCAGAGCTCCTCCCAGTTACAACCCGAAGAATCCTCTTCGGAGCTCCTCCCAGTTACAAACCAAAGAATCTTCTTCGGTTTCTTCGGAGTACCCCCAGTTACACATCGAAGAATCCTCTTCGGAGCTCCTCCCAGTTACAAACCAAAGAATCTTCTTCGGTTTCTTCGGAGTACCCCCATTTACAAACCGAAGAAGTCTCAGTCTGAGCTCTGACTGCATGTCAACTTTCAGTTCGTACGGCTGTCTGTAGGGATCGTGCACGTAATTTGGACGCCCGCATATGTCAGCGCTCTCTGCTAGACTCACACTCAGTTAGGAGACTCGCGATGTTGAAACTGGAGGACGCTGATATTTGGCTGCTGATCACGCATCACCAGAGCAGAGGAGCTCGCTCAACGCGGAAATGGGCACCAGAGCACCTTTAGACGCTGGAGCGAATCCGTACGGAGTCGAGGTGCTGCCTGTAATCTCTGAGCTCTGACTGCATGGAAATGTGAGAGTTTTTAGTGTGATTATTTTAGTCATTGGATGTGATCTGTTGTCATTTATCTGAACCACGAGTCTGTGAGAAAGTTTCACTGAATAAATGACAAGAATAGAAAAACACAAGAGAACCAGGAAAACTGATCCGTTTAGAATCTGAACAATGTTCCGTTTAATCCCGTTCACTTTAAATTTCATTCTTTTTGTAACTCATCAGCCACACTACCATGTCTAGGTAAACACCACCTCGAAGCAGACGAGCACATCAGAGCATGAAAGCAGTGTTTCAGAGTCCCACTGAACGGCCTCGGTGCTCAGACAGCTCCCTCCTACCTCCGCACAGCGCGGACAGAGGGAGCCGAGGACGAGCTCCGGGACGTTGCTGTTCCGCCTGCGCAGTAAAGGGGTGCTCCTGGGAGGAGCGAAGGGGAGAGAGACGAATGTTTTTTCCGAGAGGGAGAACTGGGAGGAGCTCTGGTTTCAATATAAGGAGGGCGGACTCTACAAGCTGCACTCCAGTCTCTCAGCATCAACATCAGGTCAACTCTGACTACAGAAACTGATCAACGCTCATCTGGACACAGAGAAGATTGATAATGGGACGGAAGATACTGGTCCTCACCGTCCTCTTCTTCTGCTTGTTTGCTCCGGTGAATTTGAACTCCTCCATTCCTGGTGAGCCAGAGGAGCCATCAACCACAGAGAATGAAACTGTCAACCTTCTGTGCCTCTATCCAGCTACAGACCAAACTTGTTGGTGTGTACAGTTGGAGAAGAACGGACAGTCTGTGTTTCAGAAGAACTGCTGCTCCAGTGACACCAGGCTGTCTGGATCATCTGAGTGGTGCTCACGTGGAAACTTCTCTCTGACCGTGGAGGAAGCTCAGCTGGAGGATGGAGGTGACTGCTTCTGCTACGTCTATCCTAACGGACAGAAAGAGAAGAAAGTGTCTGCTATCGCCTGCTCAGAGATCAAGAGGAGAGACCTGATCACAATAATACACGACAAGAATATGAATGAAACAGAACTGTGGAAAGTTCAAATCCATACATAATGTGATGGAGCTTTTATTCCTTTGATTACCTCTGTTTAATGTGATTCGATTCTTATTATTCCTGGACCATTTTGTGAGTTCTCAATCTCGAAAAATTCGGTTCTCACTCCAGGAAAAAATATGCGTCTCTCTCTCTGGCACTCCTCCCAAAAGCTCCCCTTGCCTGTGCTCGCGGAACAGCAACGTCCCAGAGCTTGTCCTCGGCTCCCTCTGTCTGCACAGTGCGGAGGTAGGAGGGAGCTGTCTGAAGACAGAGGCCGTTCAGTGGGACTCTGAAACACTGCTTTCATGCTCTGATGTACTTGTCTGCTTCGAAGTGGTGTTTACCTCTGTATGAAGACAGGGACTCTAACCCCCGGGGCCTTGCACCCCAAAATGTGAGTTCGGAGGACTCTAACCCCTGGGGCCTTTCAACCTAAAATCTGAGTTCGTAACTACTTACGAACTCGAACCACCAAATGTGAATTCGGAGGACTCTAACCCCCCGAGGTCTTTCACCCCAAAATGGGAGTTCGGAGGACTCTAACCCCAACAGGGCCTTTCACCCCAATATGCACAATTTTAAGCTTATTTCTTTGGCGTCTTTGGTTCAGACTCGTGGTTCAGATAAATGACAACAGATCACATCCAAAGACTAAAACAATCACAGTCAAAACCCTCTCACATTTCCATGCAGTTAGAGCTCAGAGATTACAGGCAGCGTCTAAATGTGCTCTGCTGTTTTGGAGGTGACTGCTTCTGCTACGTCTATCTCCTACAAGAACCTTTATTACACTTGGAGTAGAAACAAGTCACAGTTGAACTAATGTGCTTTTTTTGTCTCCTGTCCTCAGCAGCTGACACCGAAATGTGAAGAAGAAATGCTGGAAACTGTTCTTAGAGTCGGGCGGCACAGTGGCGAGGTGGTTAGCACTGATGCCTCACAGCGAGAAGGTCACCGGTTCAATCCATGGACCGGCTGGCCTTTCTGTGTGGAGTTTGCATGTTCTCCCTGTGTCTGCGTGGGTTCTCTCCAGGTTCTCCAGCTTCCTCTCACCATCCAAAGACATGCTCGTTAGGTTAATTGGTGATTCTAAATTGTCCGTAGGTGTGAGTGTGAGTGTGAATGGTTGTCTGTCTCTGTGTTGGCCCTGTGATGGACTGGCGACCTGTCCAGGGTGTACCCCTGCCTCTCGCCCGATGACAGCTGGGATAGGCTCCAGCAGACGCCCGCGACCCTTAACAGGAATAACCAGATATAGAAAATGAATGAATGAATAAATGAATGAATGAATGAATGTTCTTAGAGTCTGCAGAAAATAAGCTCCGTCGCTGATCATCTGTACTTCAGTTTACTGGCTGAAATCTAACTGGACACTGGACATGATTCCACTCATTCATCTCTCACATGGACCTCTGTAATATTCACTGTGTGTCATATTAAATTACTGACATCTTCATTGTGTCTGAGTCTAGTTTTGTTTCTTTTCATCATTGTGTCGTTAAACATGTGGCTACTGGTTCCTACTGTGCTGATGTTAATCGTTTGATGTAATGTGGTGTCATTTCTCTGGACCATGAGTGTGGAATAAAGACTGACCGTATCAATGACAAGAATATTAATAAAACACAACTGTGAAAAGTTCAGATCCATCCATAATGTGATGGAGCTTTCCTTCCTTTGATTAACTCTGCTCATAGTCTCTGAGCTCTGACTGACTGGGAAGATTCAGTCCGAACGGATCGTGCACGTAAATCGAACTCACGGCCATCTCTGCTCAGACAGCTCCATCCTCCCTCCTCCCTCTGCGTGTAGTATTTCTGTGCGGTGCTGTGTGTTGTGTGAACTTTCGGTAACACGTGTTGCAGTTAATTAATTAATTTAAAGCTACGATGCCTCCCCTGTTGTTGAAATTATTACATGTTTTTGTTGTTAAAATGATTACGTATGTATTTGTAGCGACCCTGCAGTAATGTTCTTGTTGTAAGCTTTAACGTCTGTGATTTCTGACTGTCTGTGAATGTGTATGGTACGGGCAGGTATGTGGCTGGATGAGAAAGCGAGGCATGGAGTGAGGTGAGGAAGAGAGAGTCCTGTGTGTTTAGGGGGTATGAGTGAGGAGCAGAGGAAGAACGGAGAACTGTCAGAGAAGTTAACTGCACTGTTTAGTATTTTCCTGTAAAATAACAGTAAAGAACTGGCAGCAGGTTTGCAATTATCTTACTGTAAAATTTACATGTTTTACTGTGACTAAAATTTACAGTTTTGTACTGTTATTGAAAAGCATTGAGACAGCGTTTACTGTTTTTTAAGATTACTTTCACAATACTTTACAGTCAACTGGTTTGTTTATAAATACAGCCTGACATCCACCTTCCAGAAACGTACGAGTCCCATCGAAAAAGTCCACAACGAGTGACCAGCTCTGACCCGTACGGATTTCTAGCTGCACCAAGGTGGTGCGGTGCGTATTGGTTGGTGTGAAGTTCACTCCCTGGTTCATGTGTGTCTGTGGCTGAAAAAGCACCGAGACTGTGTCTCAGCGTCCGTGGTACACTGAAGGGGGCGTTTTCTTGCTTGATATGACCTAAAGTTACCTTTATAAGTCTAGAACAGCAATGAAGTCTAGAACAGCAATGAACTGTTCGGGACACTCTGAAGTCGAAAGTAAAATAAAAGAGTCTATCATGGTCACCAGACCGGGGACAAGGCGGCTCAGAGGGGAGGTGAAGGAGGCCTGCCACCACTCCAGGTGCCGCAGGCGCCTCTTCTGCCCTTGCCGTGGGCTTCCTGGCTGACACTTGGAAGATAAAAAACACAAGGCCAGTACGGGTGTCCACACATCGCACGAGTTCCGGTGCCGCCGCACAACCACACACCAGAGCGTTACTAACGGCCCATAGGGAGACACTTACCCGCCAGGCAGGACCCTATGCCCTGCCACTGCGAGTACTTCGCATTGTAACGCTCCGTGGTCTCTCCGTCCGTCCATCTTGTTTCTCAACTGTTCCTACATGTTACTGTCGGTCCTCTGGCGTCTTTTTCCCATATTGGCTCTCTTTTTCCAGTTCGTACCTTTCTTGTCCCTCCGCCACTCTCCGCCGCTGCCGATTGGTTCAGCAGTTCGGGGGAGAGGGCGGAGCTTCCCAGGTGTAACTGCTAAAGTGGTGCGGGCAGTCGTTAGTTAAAACCACACGCATGCATAAAAACATAATAAAATCGTTAAAAACACAACACAAGTAAAAGCATGCAATGGTAAAACTCAATAAAACATAAAAGTCAAAACAGTTCAGTCATGCTAAAAACCACATTTCTGCCCCGTGACATAAGCATAACAGCCAGCGACTCGTTGCTTCCCTGGACGGCTGGAGACCTGGACCAGACCACCAGGACAGGATCAAGCAAAGCTCTCCCCTCACACTGAACAACGTGAATGTCAACGACAATGGGTTTTACGAGTACACATGCGACGGCAGCTTCGTGGTCCACTTGGAGGTTTTCATCCCCTCTGAAGTTTACGTGTCAGAGGGTGAGGCTGTCACACTTCCATGCCACTCGGAGATCCTCACCCTCCGAGGGCAGTCAGTGATGTCTGTGCTGTGGGAGAAGGAAAAGGAGCCGGTGCTGCAGCATTATCTCTCCAATAATGTCTCATACGGGGCAGACTTGTCGCTCACCATCAACCAGGCTCTGCAGTCACATGAAGGACTGTATTACTGCTACAAATGCGATTTACATCAATGCAGACATGTTCCTCATCAGAACAACAACAGGAAGAGGAGAGAGAGGACCTTCAACTATCTAGTTAGCCTGTGATTTAACAGCTGACATTTTGTACCAGTTACAACAACACCATATGTGACTGTGTTGCTGAGCCTCAGATCAGTAAAGAAACATTCAGTCCTTTCCTGAAGAGCTGTGGATCACACTGCAGACTAACCCGCTCAGTGTCAGTCTGACCATTTTAAAGGTAAATCCTCCTCAGTGGATTCACATACATGAGGTCTATTTGCAGAGAGCCAGGAGGCGGGCTGGTCTAGACAGGGAAGAGCCACGTGAGCGTGATGTTACCGTGTTCCTCTGCCTGCTGGACGTCCTGAGTTACTCTCACAGTGAATGAAGTCTGACCTGCAGAGGTCAAAGGGCAGCAAAGGCAAAGGAATCATGAATCTGATTGGACTCTTCTGACATCTAGTGGTATGTCTTGGTTACTGCAACATGTCAACAACGACTTGAGTATTATTGAGCAATGTGCTACAAGACATTGTCCAGTTGTTGTGTTGGTTTGAAGTGTGCTCTGTTACATGTGCAGTATTGTTGTTCCTGTTTTAATCTATTTTACTGGATGTGCCTACATTCCCTGTATATATATGTATATATATATATATATATATATATATATATATGTTTATGTGACAGAGTGATGTGTTATGTGTTGAAATGTTTCCTTCATTCTATTCTGTACTTATCTCTGCATCGATCCGCTGCTGTTAGGATTTACTATTTCTATTCCTTAAAGCTACACAACACATCTTTGTTGGTGTCTGCCTGTGGTTTTAATGATGAGCTCAAGTTTGAAAACACTGACAGTCATAGAGACATTTTTCTCAAGTTTGAAAACTCTGACAGTCATAGAGACATTTTGCTCAAGTTTGAAAACACTGACAGTCATAGAGACATTTTGAAACAGCTCAGCATGTGACAACAGTAACACGCATGACTCACATCAGAGAGAAGTTTTCATCAGTGGATAATTTAACCTAATACGTGGTTTTGATTAATTACTGTCAAGTTGAAACAAGAATCAATCCTTACTTATAACTCAGCTGTTTTCATTTTTAAGGCAGGAGAGCTTTTAACAAGTTTTACTGACTTGAAATGTTTTACAGTGTAGTTTATTATAAACTGGAGTCTGAAAAGAAGTCAACAAACACATTAGAAGCAGCAGGTTGATCAGTGAACTGTGATGGATGTTTGAATTCTCCTTTAACCACTGTTCTATGATCAATAATGAAGCTTTAGAAGGAAAAAAAGCGTTCAACCTCTAGAGACTCAGTTTGACTGGAAATCAGATAATGAGCTTATAGCTCCATCATCTGGCCGATTTTTGTCATTTCAGTTGTGACTATTTACTGATTTCTGCTAATAAATAATTGTAATAAAGAATATTGTCAGGATTTATGTCTAATTTCTTGCTTTCTTTATTTTTTCTACAAGTGAAAATGTTGTGATGGTATCCTGACCGAGATCAAAAACTAAATCTGGGTTGTAAAAATCACCAAGTGACAGAAAGTCTGCTCATTTCTCTGTGACCGAGCTGTTTCAGTGAAGAGAGTTGACTGACTGACAAACGTTCTTCTGCTCTAAACATCAACTCTGTACTTTGTGGTGTTTCAGGAGGAAAACTGCCTCAGTTATACTCTCATATTAGCTCCACATTTTCTCCATGGGCTTTGTTTGAGATCCTGGAATAAAGACAGGAGATGGTCATTTCTTCATCTGTGACAAACACAAGACGGCTCTGCAGAGGGTGGTGAAAGCTGCACAGAAGACTGTGGGGCGCAGTCTATCCACCACCACGGACATTTACACCTCCAGATGCAGGAAAAGGGCCACCTGCATCAGGAAATACCCAACCCACCCTGCACACACACTGTTTGTCCCTCTCCCTTCAGGCAGGAGGCTGCGGAGCATTAAGAGCAGGACCACCAAACTGGGGAACAGCTTCTTCCTGGAGGCTGTGAGACTGTTGCATGTACCTTAGGTTTGGCTGACCACCTGAGGCGTGTGGCTCCTATAAGTTACCAAACAAAGATCTTTTTACTTTATCACCAACACATTCCAGTCATCAGAACCAGCCCTAACTTTTACTGCTCTTGTTATTGTTAAATAGGAGTTCGCTAGCTGACGTTTTTTCTCTGGCAAGCTAATAGTGGTTGTCAATCAACCTCTGTCCACAGGTTATATTGGAGCTGTTGTTAAGCTTTTGGTTGGCATATGTGTCGATGTTAAAGCCAAGGTGTAAGACTGATACTGCCTGTAAGCCCATGTGTATCAGCTAATTAATGTAACACAGTGATGGTAGAGAGTATGATGATAGACATTTGTAATGTTTTCAAGAAAAAAGAACCAGGTTCAGGTGAGAGAGTAGCAGCACAGAGTGGAGAGAGGTGAGGATGGAGAGGAAGAACCAGGTGAGAAAGCTGATAGGTAACGTTAGTCAGACCACATACTCATAATGTCATAGGACAGAATGATGTCTCACATCCTGACTACCAGTAGTTCAAGTTTGTCCTCTGTGGAGGACATTTGTAAACCTGAATATCTCCCACCCACTGCATACTACTGAATTAACTCCTTTGCTCTCTACAGAGGACGTTTAGGGCTTTTCAATGACACCAGATGTGAAGGGGTGGGGCTTTGGTAGCTTTGTCTTTCTCATTGAGGAAAATGTCTCCATCAGTTATATGATATCTTAAAAATAAAAACTTTTTTTTCTCAAAAAATAAATAAATAAATGTTTTCGGTATTCTAATTGCCTTACAAAGATAGTGGCATTTTTCACTTTTTGTTCTTCATTTTGTCATTTAAATGCAATTTCTTTTGTTTTTCTTCCCATTTATTTCTTTTTTAAACCAAATGATAGCTTTGTGACTCAGCAGTTCGCTCAGCATCCTAAAGCTCTGATCCTACAGTCGCCCCCGTGTGGGTCCAGTGCGTCATAGCAGACACATCGTCCCCGACCAATCAAATCAGACGAAGAGGAGTCTTCATTCGTGGGTCTTCGTGTTTTTCTGGCTCATCACATCGGGTCTGGACTGTTGTAACATGGCGTAGAGAGTTTATCAGCAGTTTATCCTTAACTACGTCTTTCCTGTTGTGGCGAGTAACGTATTTTAATAGATAACTGATTATGTTTTGATGTTGTGTGTTTGTTGTTGTCGAGAATGATTTCTTTACTGTATAACGGATCAGGTCATAGAGTTATTGTTGTCAGTACAGTTTTTATTTTATTGCGAAAACTGGATGTTTTGTGCTCACTGTGGGTTTAGACGAGGTGTTTACATCGTCTATCCAGAGCAGAAAGAATGACAACTGAAAGAAGACTCCGCCTGGACAGAAATATCCTACACAGTATTCTGCAGCAGAGACTGGAGAGTTGGTAGAGAGAACCGCATTTACCTCCGTCTCTGTATCTGCAGTTCCTTGATCAACAAAGATTATGTCCAGACGCCTTAGAACATAACAAATTAAAAATTTAAGATTAGAGACACATTGAGTAATGTCTTAATAGAGGTACAAGGCAGGGATGCTGATTTGTTCTTAAATGCAGGATAGTCCCAGCAGACCAGTTACCTCAGCTAAACCAGCTTAGATGGGCGGAGTCTTTGTGTCCACTGATCCTGCTCTTTGTACTATCCTGTTATCTCAGATTAAATGTTTCAGGAAGTAGCTGCAGCAGAGAGTTTACCACTGACAGAACAACTGTATGAGAAGTGTCACCTCCTAAAATGATGGTTGTGATCTATGGGGCCATTTTTCATCGTCTATCCAGAGCAGAAAGAATGTAGACTGAAAGAAGAAACAACCAGACGAGTCTTACTCCTACTTTACTGTGTTACTACAACTAAAATTATGTATAGTCTCAGTTTATCTTATGGCAAACTTGACAACTTTACAAAAGATATGCAAAGATTGTCCAGGCGTGTCAATAAAACGGAAACTCCGCCTACACTGAAAAAAATGATTTTGTGGTGTAGTAATATTTAACAGGTTAACTGTCACAATTTTTACTTGCGTATCAGTGAGAACTGGAATTATTCAAGTAAAACTAAATATGTCATTCATGTAATAAACAAAGTGTGTGGGAAGAGTAAGTTTTATTATGTATTTTCAAAGGTGTCATAGTCATTGCACATGAACGTAGAACTAAGTAACGAAGTTTTATTAAATGTTGCTTTTTTTTTAAATCCGCGCATGCGCCTTGTGACGCGCATACAGCACGCATGCGCTTCTTTTCCCGCCAAAATACAAGAAGAAGGACAGGTTTGATGGAGGCAGCAGCGGTTAAATCACTTTGAAGGTAAGTCATTCAGGGTTTTTCCTGCATATGTAACCGAGTTACAGTCACGTATCACTGTAGCTTCATTTTCCTATGGTCACTAAATGCAACGTCCCTGTGGACTTGAGTCGTAAACCCCAGGGGTATCGGACCTCGCTGTCCCCTTGATAAGTGACCGTTATGAGCTCCACCTTAGTTTTTATTAATTATCTTGATTTTATACAAAACGAGTGGTTTATTTTGTAGCATAGCTCCTGAACGGTCGATCACGTTCTTTTAATGTAAAGTTGACGGTGGTTTCGTAGAGGCAGGAAACTCCTGCAGTCAGGAATAGGAGAGTTTTCTGCAGAGACAGAAAGTGGAGAGTTGGTGGAGATCACCGCGTTTACCTCCGACTCTGTCTCTGCGGTTTCCGTCCTAAATTAACAAAGGTTCTGTCAAGACCCCTTTAGCTCCTCGTTAGGATCCCACAATCCCAGTTCTCTGCATGGAACAAATTAATATCTAGATTTATTTGGCAGGCGCTAAACCACTGGGTCTAGGTCTGGGTGTAAATAATCATTCTACTGATATGAGTTTGCTGATTGACAAAGTTACCTCAGCACTTGATGATATTTGATACAGATAAAGATTAAAATAGATTCAAAGAGGTTTATTGATATATGAAGGTGCTTTCTATTATTTATTTAAATGAAGGAAATCTGAGACATTATTATCATGTCACTATGCAAAACCTCATTGGTGGAGCAGTCTGTAATTCATACCTTTACCTGGTAAATACCACATGTGATTGTTCTGGACTTGAGGAAACAGTAACTGATGGTTAATGTCAAACTAAATGTCCTAACCAGTGAAGGAGGAAGCAGCAGCGAAAAGGAAGCTCGCTGCAGCATGTGTGGGAAGGGGAAGCCACTCTGTGGTTAGGTAGGGTGGGGGTTGGGTTGTTTCAACTAACTTCTTCCATGGAGGTTATGAGCTCTGATTGTTCTACTTGACTAATAATTCTATCTTCTAACAGTTAACAATGATCAGCAGCAATAATGAAACAAAGGCTTTATTCATGTTCTCATAGTTGAAATAAACAGAAACACTTTATTTGAAGATACAACATTTCACATGCTCTCTGTTTTAAATGTTATTTTTAAATGCAGTAAATAAATGTTCTTTTAAACTTTTACTGTTGATCCATGGTGAACAGAAGCTGATCTGGAACTTGAAGATTTCTCTTTAGTGCATCAGTGACAGAAACACATTTGTTGATCAGAGAAAACTTCAACAAACAGCAGGTTTTTCTAGTGACTGCTTCCACTGCAGCGGTTGGAGTTGATGGAGTTTAGTCAGAAAGTTCTTTGGTCGGTGGTTTGGAACAAACAGGATGAAGAACAGGATCAGATGTTGGAACGACTGAATGAAGTCAGACTGTAGATTGTCCTTGTTGTATCTGCAGAGAGTGACCTTTGACCTCATGTGTTCATGACTCTTCACCTCTGTCTCCTCTCACAGGGAGAAGATGATCTGCAGGATCCTGCTGCTCATCATCCTCAACTCATGTGTCTGTGGTCAGTTTAGAAATTGACTTGATGAAGTCCAAATCAATTGTCAGTCTTCAATGATGGAGTTGAAAGACTCCCATGTTCCAGTTCTCAGTGTGTCTGCTCCTCTCTTTCTCTCTCTGTCTCCTCAGCAGCAACATTTGAAGTGAATGTGACACAGAGCTCCTATCAGGCAGAGGAGAACCACAACATCACCCTGGAGTGGACCTTCACCACCAAACCTGACTCTTCCTACAAATATCTCTTTATCTTCTGTAGCTTGTTAACCAATCAGAAGGTGTTGGTTCTGTATCATGTACATGAAGGTGTTGAGGCGTCAGAGTCTCAGGATGAACATTTTTCAGGACGAGTCCATGGAGACAGAGACGTCCTCAGAGAAGGACGAATCAGACTTCATGTGTCCAGACTCAGGACTGATGACTCTGGTCTGTACCAGTGTGAAGTGAACACAGATTATGGCTCCAGCTCTGGCAGATGTGAACTCAACGTCATTGGTAAGTTGACAAAGTAGAAGTTACTAGAAGTCCTTTATAAAGATATTAATATCTTGATGTTCTTTCCAGCAGCTGCTGATCAGCCTCAAAGTTGGATACCAAGGTTGAGTTCAGGACCAGAAACTGGAGGAAGGAGGAGACTAAATGATGGACTGATAGCAGCAGCAGTAGCAGTTCTACTGGTTGTTTGTATTTTTTAGAAACAGAAGGAAGTGTAGCAGGATGAGATGCTACATCCTGAGATGCTGGTGAATAGGGTGGAAGGAAGAGACTTACCAGTCTTGGGTGGACTTCAAACCATGTTGTTAGCGATTGAAAAAAACTGTATTATCAGCTGAGATATGTTATTTTTGGACTGATATCATTGCAGAAGCAGAGGTTTTTATACTGTATACTGATGTTGTGCGTTAACATTCTTAACTAATACAAAAACAATCCATAATTTTGTTGGGAGGTATAGCTTGTCTGTTAAGAAAATTTAAGCATTGTGGAAATGTGTTAACTGACTGCATATTGTGTGAAAACGACATGAAATGTGTGAATGGTATGGCCACAAAAGGCCGACGCTGTGCTAATTGTGTTTTTTAAAACAAACAAAAAACTGTAAAATACCATTAAAGTCAAGGCTGTGTGTTTATTGGAGGACTTGGGATTGTTAACTGTCTGTCTACAGCATTGCTACAGTCAACGCTCTGCCAGGGCAGCACAATCATTCTTTTAAAGTCTCTTTATATTTAGTTGATTGATTCTGGTTGTATTCCCATATTTATCACACACTGACATTTGTTGTTTCTCTGCAGCAGCTCATAAACAGAGAGCTCCCCCTGGTGGTGAGAGGACACGACAAGTTCAGTGAGTCTGCAGCACAGATAACCTACAATGATGTGTTCATTATTCAGGGAGTTTGCAGGATCATATTGTCTCCTCATGGTCCAGTAGTAAATGGTTTGTTGTCTGGTACTGGTCCATGACCTGATAAATGAGGACCTCTGAATTAAAGGGACATTTGAACCAATATTCTACTAATCATGGATACTCACTATTTTAGACAACCATCTATTTATTAGAAATATTCAGTGTTTTAATGTTTTCTATATTTTTTTATTGTTTTATTGTTTTTAATAGTCTGTCTTAGTAATGTACAGCACTTTGTTTCAGCTGTGGTTGTTTTTAAAGTGCTTTATAAATAAAGTTGAGTTGAGTTGAAAGTACCGCCCAGAAAGTGTGATTGACAGCTGATCTCTGTTCACTGAAGACATGACACAACAATGAGCTCTCAGCTACAACGATGGAGACCAAATCACCTGGAGACTAAAAGACACATTTTAACCAACTGTCCCTGAAGTGACTTATGTCTATTTGACTTTAATCAACTCAACAGTGGACCCATAATGAAACGGACATAGTCCAGCATAGAGAGGCTGAGTGAATGTGGTCTGGACTCTGTGGAGGAGAGTCATGGTTTCAGAGATGCTTGTATGCGACTGCTTCATCAACTCCTCCTCCTCTCCACTCCACCTCCCAGTAACAACGTCCAGTCAGACTCTCTACTACCACGGACCATGGACCTGAGGATAATCAATGAATCTGTCTGGATGATCAGAATAAGACTGATGTTTTTGGAGTCCATCCCAGCTGTCACTGGGGCGAGAGGTGGGGTACACCTGTGTGTACACCTCTGTGTCTATCAGTGCATGGCCACAACTGAAATTACAAATCTTGGCCAGGTGGTGGAGCTATAAGGTGGATCATTTGAATTACATACTCAGAGAACAGATAAGACACACAAACTCCTCACCTACCTGGATAATAGAACTGAGGACGCAATAAGAGAGTGGACATAAAAAAACATAAAAAAGTGGACATTCCTTTTCATAAGTGAACTCACCAGAAACTTGACTTCAACGGACTCTTATTTTGTTTTATTTTATTTTTCCTGGCGCCTTATTATTTTGGTAAATGTACACCTAAGCTGTCACTGTTAATTAACTCTTGTGTTGACATTAAAGTGTCACCTGTTCATAAACCAACACCCACTCCTCTTTGTGAGTAACTTCCTGGTGTAACTCCTACTGGACCTAGAGTGATGTGAGTATTTCTAAAAGTTAGGACCAAAGGTGCTACGTTTACGATTATTTACTTTTTGGTGAACTAAAGCACTTCACTGCTAGGAATATACAGCTATGATATTAGCTATACTGTGTGACGAATGTATTGAGTTTTTTCTTCTGTATTTTTATTTTCTTTCTTTAGGTGTGAAGTAGGCCACTACTGTTGTCTATGTGTTCAGATTTAAAAGGGCTTCTAAGTTGAACCATAGGCAGGAGATATTGAGCTATAAAGGAATTTCATTTATTTAGATGTGCTTGAGTAATCTGCCCATGTCTGAGCTTTCCACACCATGGTGTGTGATTTGAATTACTCTTAATTTTCTTGCTAGCAGAGAGGAGCATCCTTAGGAGGCATTCTTGGGTTCTTGTTTTTTTTCTTGTTTTTTTTTTTATAAACATACATTGTACCTGCTGCTAGTATAACACGCTCCCAAAACTGTGAACCATTTAATGCTGTTCTCTGCTGAGTGCAGTCGGGGAATAAAATACCCACGAAAAAGAAATTGGTCCTGTGTTCTGTCCCACGTCTTGTAATTGGGCAAACATGTGAGTTTAATGATTGCTGGCTTTGTAACGTTGAGTTGGAGAGAAGCTTAGCCACGTTTCTTAGTAGTATGCTTCAACATGAAGTAGCAAGGCAGGAGAAGTGGATGGATTTCAGCACAATACATTTATTAAAAAGAACCATATAAAGCCAGGTCTCCCCCCTGAAAGGAATCGAGCAGAGACAGAAGCTGAGTACAAAGCTATTCATTTATTAGAAATATTCAGCTCAGTCTGTTACTGTCATGAAATTAAGATATATCAGCTGACTCTGGAAACAACTGGAAAATACAGTATGCGAAGATAATGCAGAGTTTCATATAATTTTGGAAAATAATTTATTAAATATGAGATACAAGAGGAAGAATTTCTCCAGAAATGTAAAGAAAAGTGACAGCTGGGATAGGCTAGCAGTTACAAACTGAAATGACACCACTTGACCAGATGGTGGCGCTATAAGATAATTAACACAAAGCTGCTGACTCTCCAACTTTCTCCACCAGGTTTCTTCTTGGATGTGTTTAAAGTTTCTTTGGTGACCATGAGCCTTTAAATCACACTCACGAGGAAACAGCTGATGTGTTACTGGCACATCACTACTAAATGAGTTACCATGGCAACCAACATCATTTTCAGACATGGATTGTCCACCACAGAGTCCAGACCTTAACCTCATTGAGAATATTTGGGATGTGCTGGAGAAGGCTTTGCTCAGTGGTCAGACTCTCCCATCATCAATACAAGATCTTGGTGAAGAATGAATGAAACACTGGATGGAAATAAATCTGGTGACATTACAGGTTGTCTCTCCGAGTTTGTACAGCTGCACAATGATTTTGTTTCTCTGTTATTATGAAAGTTACGTAAAGTATAACACAGAGATACATCAGAGCTATTACTGCTGCTACTGCTATCAGTCCATCATGTCGTCTCCTCCTTCCTCCAGTTTCTGGTCCTGGTTTCAACCTTGGTCTCTGAGTTTGAGGCTGATCAGCAGCTGCTGGAAAGAACATCAAGACATTAGTTGACACGTTTTCATGTGAAAAATGAATAAATGTAACTGATGGTGTATATTATATTACATTATATTATATTATATTATCCAGCCAGACTCCATCAATTCTAGTTTAACAACTCAGTCAGGGCAACAGTGATCAGCATTTTTATAAAGGACTTTTAGTAACTTCTACTTTATCAACTTACCAGAGACGTTGAGTTTACATCTGCCAGAGCTGGAGCCATAATCTGTCTTCACTTCACACTGGTACAGACCAGAGTCATTAGTCCTGAGTCTGGATACATGAAGTCTGATTCGTCCTTCTCTGAGGACGTCTTTGTCTCCCTGGACTCGTCCTGAAAACTGTTCATCCTGAGACTCTGACACCTCAACACCTTCATGTACATGATACAGAACCAACTCCTTCTGATTGGTGAACAAGGTACAGAGGATAAACAGATATTTGTAGGGAGAGTCAGGTTTGGTGGTGAAGGTCCACTCCAGGGTGATGTTGTGGTTCTCCTCTGCCTGATAGGAGCTCTGTGTCACATTCACTTCAAATGTTGCTGCTGAGGAGACAGAGAGAGAAAGAGAGGAGCAGACACACTGAGAACTGGAACATGGGAGTCTTTCAACTCCATCATTGAAGACTGACAATTGATTTGGACTTCATCAAGTCAATTTCTAAACTGACCACAGACACATGAGTTGAGGATGATGAGCAGCAGGATCCTGCAGATCATCTTCTCCCTGTGAGAGGAGACAGAGGTGAAGAGTCATGAACACATGAGGTCAAAGGTCACTCTCTGCAGATACAACAAGGACAATCTACAGTCTGACTTCATTCAGTCGTTCCAACATCTGATCCTGTTCTTCATCCTGTTTGTGTCAAACCACCGACCAAAGAACTTTCTGACTAAACTTTGATGAACAAATGTGTTTCTGTCACTGATGCACTAAAGAGAAATCTTCAAGTTCCAGATCAGGTTCTGTTCACCATGGATCAACAGTAAAAGTTTAAAAGAACATTTATTTACTGCATTTAAAAATAACATTTCAAACAGAGAGCATGTGAAATGTTGTATCTTCAAATAAAGTGTTTCTGTTTATTTCAACTATGAGAACATGAATAAAGCCTTTGTTTCATTATTGCTGCTGATCATTGTTAACTGTTAGAAGATAGAATTATTAGTCAAGTAGAACAATCAGAGCTCATAACCTCCATGGAAGAAGTTATTAAGAATAAAGTGGAAAAGTGCTCAGTTACCAACATAGAGAAGATTCATCACTGTTCACCTAAAAACAATCTGAGAACACTGGAAACAACCCAGCCCTATCTCACTATAGACACACATACTGGTTCTTCCTCCTTCAGTGGTGAGGACATTTAGTTTGACATTAATCAGTCAGTTACTGTTTTCTCAAGTCCAGACCAACCACATGTGGTATTTTCCAGGTAAAGGTATGAATTACAGACTGCTCCACCAATGAGGTTTTGAATAGTGACATGATAATAATCTCTTAGATTTCCTCCATTTAAATAAATAATAGAAAGCACCTTCATATATCAATAAATCTCTTTGAATCTATTTGAAGTTAAATGAGAACACAGCTTCTTTCATTCATGAGTCATTGATTCTATCAGATTCAAACATCCAGAGTTCATGAGTTAAATCAAACTGCTGAGAATATTTGACTGGTCTCTGAAACACAATCCCTCCAGACTCCTCCATTCACACTGTGATTCTACACAGACACAAACACCAACAATGATCACAACCATCATTTCAGGAGGTGACACTTCTGATACAACAAATGTCTGTTGTGAGCAGTTCAGAGTAGAAAGAGGAGGAGCAGTGGACCCAAAGACCCACGACGACTCCACCATCTCCTCTGGTTTATTAGCTAAGGTAACTACTCTACACTTAAAGACAACACATCTGTATCATGCATCATCAAGTGCTGAGGGAACTTTGTCAATCAGCAAATATCAGTAGAATGATTTTATACACCCAGACCCATACTGGTAGAAAGCAGCTCCTGAATGCATCCAAGCAGGAAGCTCCTTTAGTCTGTTGGTGCATTAAAACACCTTCCTGGACATAAAGCTAAATGAATGTAACAATAGGAACTTGTGAGTTCTGACCTGAAAGAGGATTTCAAGTCCTTCTTACTGCAACAAAGAAAAACTCATCTGTCCAACAACCTTCTCTGCATTGTTGTTTCACTTCATGTTTTTCACAGAGTGTTATAAGGACTTTGACTTGTTCCAGCAAAAGAAATGTAGCTTTGGAACTGAGACACTTCTGGTTTTCCTGCTTGGAAACTAACTTATTTCTTTTTTCAGTCTACATTCTTTCTGCTCTGGATAGACAATGAATCACAACACCTCATCTAAACCCACAGTGAACACAAAACATCAAGTTTTCTCAATCAAAAATTAAAACAGAAGAAAGACACGCATCCCACAATTAAAAACAAAAACAGTTAAGTTAAAAGTTAAAACAAACTGCTGTTCAGTTCTGCCTCCTGCATGTTACAGCCTCACATTCCACTTCTCTTTCATCCCTGACAGTATGAGAGTACGGTATTTGTATGGGCATGTTAGGGTTTGTTAAAGATCAGATCGTTATCTGCAGACAGTGTTTGTGATTGCATAATAGTACAACTGAAAATTAGGGAGTTTTAGATCTCCACTCTCATAATCCAGAGTTCATTTTTCCATGCTGAGTCTAGGCATCTTACCTGCCAAAAGAACTGTGAGTGTTTTTTAAGGGAGATAAATAATGCTATTGGGACATGAATAGGAAGTGATTGAAACATCTATAAGATGTAGGTAGGATATCCATCTTTATAACATTGATTCTACCAAGTAAGGTAAGAGGCAAGCCCATCCATTTCTTCAAATCTTCTCCCAACTTCTGAAGCAAACTGACTAAATTGATCTTGTAGAGATTTTTAAGGTTACTGTCAACAAACACACCTAGATATTTAAAACCCATAGGAGACCATTTAAAATGGAACTTGTGCTTACCTCTACTGAAATCAAATACAGACAGCAGCAAAATGTCACTGTTGTCAAGATTAACCTTGTACCCAGAAAATGAACTGTATGTACCCGGTAGTTCCTGGAGGTAAGAAAGAGAGGGTTCAGGGTTGGTCAAAAATAAAATGATGTCATCAGCAGAAAGTGAAATCTTGTGCTATCAGTGCAGTCTGATTTAACTTAGACTTAGACTTAGCCTTAGATAAACTTTATTCATCCACAAGGGAAATTGCTTGGTCACAGTAGCTTAGTTGTACATAAAAAAACACTCTTAAGAACCTCTGATAAAAAAGATTATATTAAATAAAATAGAAATAAAAAATAAGTAAAATAAAATCTAGTAAAATAAAATAAAAATAGTATAAGCAAAAATGTACAAATTAGCATATTAGCATCAGACAGTGAGGAAAAAAAGGTTTATGTGTCTTTTAACACAGTGTACGTAAACATCTGGTTTCAACTGTATATTAGGATTGCTTCTAATGAAAGTGCAGAATTCAGGTTGTTTCAAAAGTGCAGTGGTGGACGAAGTACACTGATTATGTACTTAAGTGAAAGTATAGATACCTTGTGTCAAATATTACTCAAGTAAAAGTAAAAGTATGCACTTTGAATTTCTACTTAAGTAGAAGTATAAAAGTATTTGCCTTCATATATACTTAAGTATTAAAAGTAAAAGTACCTCATTGCATTATGGCTCTAATGGCTTTTTAAAATCATTTTTACATCAAAGCTCCTGCTCTCTCAACTTGTATAAGGTGAAATACTAATGCCACTTACATTTGTGTATTTAAAGAATATAATCACAAAGCATTAAAATCTATCTATTGCCATAAGGTAAGACCAAGTGGTTATGAAATAACAGCTCTCAAGAACATTTAATTAATTTTACATTTATTTGTAACTTAGTTGCTGTTCCACATTTCATTACAACAAATGTGTAGTAAAACAAGCACCTTTCTTTTGTCACATACATGTATATGTCTGAAATGTGTTACTGTACCTTTCAACTCAAAAATACTGATTTATGCTTCAAAACATTGGGTATACCACTACCTGAGCTGATTAGAAAATCAGAGAATGTGGTGTCATACTAGTTGGTGCTTAAGACTAGTATAATATTTTTGATATTACCTACACCAACCTAGGTACAAAAACAGACAAAAGTCAAAATAAAACCTTTGACCTCAGATCAAATATGAAAAAAAAAAAATAATATTGCAAGAACTAGCTTTTGCATAAATTCCAGACAATTACAGTGCATGCCAGTTTGCACAGAAGACAGAAAAAGTAGGCTAGTGAATGACACATACTACAAACACAGGAAGTCAAAACAAAATACTTCCATTCCAGGAACTAGTAAAGCATTTTACGATACCAATTTGTGCTTAAGATTATCGAGGAGGATACTCTAACAAAGTTGTGGCGCACAATAACGAAGTCACAACAAACCAGTTTCCCTGACCTATCCTGAATCACAAGTGGCATGCTAAAACAGCAAGCCTAAAATGGTATGCACAGAAGACATGAAAATGTATGTAGTGAATGATACATACTACAAACACAGGAAGTCAGAACAAAATACTCAGTCAGATATCACAAGTGGGAATAAAACTACCACTCCAGGAACTAGCGCAGCATTATGTTATACCAATTTGTGCTTAAGATTATAGTGGAGGATACTCAACAAAGGTGTGGTACCCTTAATCCCACGTAGCATGCTTAAACAGCAAGCTTAAAATGGCAAAGCTGTTCACCACTTACTAAAGCTTAAAATATTTCTTATTTCGCTTCAGGAGGAGTTGGTTCTCAAAATTTTTTGCGTCCAGCCTTGCCCGCCGTGGGGTAAAGATCAGCCCAGCAGTGCTAAATAGGCGCTCGCAAGCGGCTGAGGCTGGTAAAGCGGTGTTAAGTTTAAGAGACAACTTACACACTGCGGGGTATGACTTCAGTATATCCTTGTGGTCTACCTTTGAGGCAAGGTAGCCATCTAATTGTTTAACACTGTCCTGACCATTAGATGTCTTCATGCTTGCGAAGAAGTCCTCATCATCTGATGCACTGGAGCCATTAGCTGGTGATTGATGTGAAGAGTCTTCCTCCAGATGGTCCTTAATGTAGTCCAGGCCTGAAATGGACATTGAAATAAATGCTAGAAATAAAGTCACTGTAATCATGCGTTAAATCAGAATAACAGAATTTAAAGGTGCATAAAATGTAATGCTTACCCATTTGAGTTTGTAAGCATTTTTAAGCATTATTTTGTTTCTGTAAATTTAAGTTTAAATACTCTTCTAACAAATAATACTAGTTAAGTCTCACCAAGTTTTATGAGGTTTTCGTCAGAGGTCCATGATGTTTTAAACTTTGGGACAAGGATGGCAGCAGCGATAAACTCTGGCTCCACAAGCATGTCAGCGAAACGTCGCTGCAGACCCTCTTGGACAGCATCCACCAGAGGTTTGCAGTATCTGCAACCACTGCGGATCTTGTTCAGCTTTGCGATCAGCAGCATCAAAGTAGGCAGGAGCCATCCCATCTGCACGTCTGTTTCAGATTGCAATATGTTGAGGGCCTTGGCGAGTGGTCCCATCGTTTTGGCGTACTCCTCTAGAAAGGAGATCTCAACTGGACTCAGCCTAATAGATTCAAACAACAACAATTTATCAATTAATGTGATCACATGGTTAACTCTGCATGGTTTGGTCATTAACATTATGAATAATTATCAATACTGTTAAATCACAATATATTTCCGTCATGTCACCAGGCCTACTCTGGAGTCATAGATGTGCTCCATTTAGCAGAATAACCATGTAGAATCTGGCATACTAGCTATTTGAAGTACATGAGTTTAAAAACTCAAAAAACAATGCTTACATGGGCAACTTGAGTGAAGTGAAAACAGTTCTGAGAGCTCCTTCTCCCTGCTCTTTTACAATTCGTAGGATTCTCTCAACAGCAAGGAACAAAGAATTCCACCTTGTTGCGTTTGGCCGGATCAGCTGAATTTTGCATACATTCTCTACAAGCTCTGCAGCAGCATCAGATCTCCCACACTTGTTCCATAGTGCTTGGCATTTCGAGAAAGCTGATCTAGACAACCTTTTGAAAGCATCGTTAGATGTTGCTTTTTCTGCATCCACTGTGGAGACAAGATTCAGCAGGTGGCAGGCGCATCGATGATGTTTAGGGAGTTGGAATTGTAAACCATCGTCTTCATTTAAGATAGAAGTGACTTCGACAAAATCCACTCCAAACCCATCCCACTCCTGTTCCTCGTCATCATCCATCTCATCCACATCATCCTCAGATTCATCTGAAGGTGAATTGTTATTTTCATCCTGTTCTCCGTACATGCGGAATGCCTTTAAGAAATTGGAACCGTTGTCCGTAGTAGTTCGGGTTATCTTGTTCTGTATGCCATATTCAGCATGAATCTCATTTAACGCACCACCCAAAACATCAAAAGTGTGTGGACCTTTCAGCTTCTTACATGCTAGTGCCACTGAGCACCTCTCTAGGCTATTGGGATCAACCCAGTGGGCAGTAACTCCAAGAAAACCTCTTCGCCTTGCGCTCCAGCAATCTGTTGTCGTAGCAATAAAACTGATTGGTTCCATATGTTCTTTGATGTTTCTTTTCATCTCAATTGAAGCCTCATCTATCTTGCGTCTCAAGGTGGTCCTGGACATGACAGTGGCATTTGGATGAAGATCTCGCACAAGCTCTTGAAATGATGGCTTCTCTACCACACTAAAGGGCTGGAGGCTCTGGATCACAAAATTAATGACAGCATGATCAACATGTCTTTGGGAAACTACGTTTGTTTCACCTAACTTTAACTGTTTGACAGTTGAGGGACCGTCTTGGTTCTTTGCTTTTCTTTTCCGTGGGGCAGTCAAAGCGTCATACCTATCCACATAACTTGCATGCTTTCTCTGAAAGAAAAAAAACAGTCCATCCATTAACAACATATCCACACAGGCTACTCCAATTAATAAATTAAATACACTTTTTTGCATTTCCTAAATCTAGGCTATGCTGGGCTTTAGAATGTGAACTACAAATTAGTGGATTTCATTTCTATCCATTTAGCAAAAATGCAGTCCATTTATTTGCCAAGCAAATTCCAGCAACCAACTCATTTGGCATCATATCATTAATTTAAAACAAGTAAAATGCATTAAATTTCAATTATGCGAACATCAGTAGTAGGTTATATTTCTAGTGGTCATACTGTAGCCTACATTATCCACTTATGGCTACTTCTCAAAATGACAACAAAACAAACTTCACCTAAAGTGTCTTCAAAAGCTAATTTCTTAGCGACAACCTCACCGTTTTCTAGTTAGAAATGACGGCAGGCTATTTCGCCAAAGACAATTAACTTATGTAGGATGAAAAGACCACTTTACTTGACGGCAATGCAAAGAATTTACCCTCTGAACGAAGGCTTAGTAAGAAGGGAGCATTCAACATCAGTACGATTAGCCGCTAATACGCTATGCTAGCGTATAGTTAATTTAGCCGAACACACATGCAAACAATGTAGTATCCTTTAGGTCAAATTTAAAACAATTCGGTTGCTAGCCGTCAAACACACCAAAGTAAAAATAACTTACCTCGACGTGTTTCTTCAAATTGGAAGGAGAATTCTTAAAGGAGGATATCCTGTTCTGCTTTGGAAGGCAGAGTAGACACTTAAAGTAAAATGAATCTTTCTTTCTGTCCATTAATTCAAAAAATTCGCCTAAGTGAGGCCATGGGTGTTCGAGCAAGTCAGCATCTTCCATCGTTTCTGTCATTTTGTTGATTTAACTTCTAATTCTTCTAAATGCAATGCTTCCAAATTAATTCACCGAGCTCTTCCAAATACCACTCATCAAATGAACGACGAACGGACTGACGAAATCGACAGGACTTCAGAGAGAGCAAATCGCGCACTGAGCCCTGATTGGTGCGTGACTGACTGCACTGTTTTTTGACATCTCAATATTATTGGTTTCGACAAAATGTAACGATAGGGTTTTTTATTCATGTAACGGAGTAAAAGTACGAATTTTCACTTCGAAATGTAGTGGAGTGAAAGTATAAAGTCTCACCAAATATAAATACTTGAGTAAAGTACAGATACATCTATTCCGTACTTAAGTACAGGAACGAATTACATCTACTTCGTTACTGTCCACCACTGCAAAAGTGTAGGGTTAAGCCTCCATCTGTACATTTCAGTTACCTTGACAGGGATGGATACAGACAGCACCAAAGGAGAGTGATCACTAAGCAGTCTTGGAAGGTATTCAATGTCTATCACTCTATGAAATATTTGACTGGAAATCAAAAAATCATCTATACGAGTATGACAGTTGTGAGGGTGTTAATAGTCTCTATCCTGTGGATGCATTTGCCTCCAGACATCATCTAAGTTTAAGTCTCTCATGAAAGAAATTGTGGCTTTAGCTGATTTGGTGAGAAGACTGGGATCAGAGGATCTATCAAGCACAGTATCTAAACAGAGGTTTAAATCTCCTCCAACAAATGAAACCTAGGCGCGTGGGAGACCTGAAGAAAGACCTCCTGCATAAATAGATGATTAGGTGTAGAAATGTTCATAGAAGTCCAGTTTAAAAAAAGTTTCTTATAGGTTTTAATTTGTTGAGGTAAGTATAGACTCTTTTTTCTTTTGATAGGGCTGTTCAATCCTTAGACATTAAATGTTACAAATTTCAATGGACTTAGCATGATCTTAAAATGTTCTGAATAGTAACTGAACTATTATCCATTTTATACCAACCAATGCTACAGTGGAGAAAAGATGTTCTAAGTATATGTCTCTCTGATAGGTATGGAGTGAAGATATATTTGACAAAACTAAACAAAAAAACAAAAAACAAAAAAAACATATACACCACTCTTCAGATTCAGATTCAGATTCAGAAAACTTTATTTGTCCCCCGTGGGAGAATTTAAGGCACAAGTAAGCAGCTTAACGTGCAAGTACAGACATTTTAAGGTGCAAAAAAAACAGAAACAGAACAAGATACAAAGTATATACAAGTTACCATGCTATAAATGTTATGACTATCCAAAATATCTATGGAGAATGTAAACAGACTGTATAAGTAAAGTGACTAAAGTGCAAATGTAAACAGCAAACAGTAGTTACAGGGAATATGTATTTACAAGTTATAGCCAAGGTAGAATGGGTAATAAATAAAAACAACCAAGAGTCTCTGGTATGTGAGTATGGGGGTGTGGAGCAGGGGGAGGTTGACTGTACTATGGTTGTGTGTGAGCTCGAGAAGAGTTAAAGAGAGAGAGAGAGAGAGAGAGAGAGTGTGTGGGGAGGAGTTGAGGAGGAGGATGGCTTTGGGGACGAAGGTGGCTTTTCTCCTCTGAGTTCTGCAGGCGGGGCAATGGAGCCATGATCCAGAGGGGAGCCACTGGAATGCTGAGTGGAGGACGTGTGAGGGGTCTTTGGTGATTTTTATTTATTATTTTTATTTTGGTGAGTGTCTGCTGGTCATGAATGTGAGTAAGAGTTCTTACAGGCAGGCCAATGATCTTAGAGCAGACCGAAACAGTGCTCTGCAGTCGGTTTCTGTAGTGGAGGCTGATGGAGTGGAACCAGCAGGTTATTGAGAAGGTGATGATGCTCTCAATAAAACTGTAATAAAAAGTCTGCAGAATGTCTCTGCTGACTCCAAAGGAGCTGAGTTTCCTCAGGAGGTAGAGATGTTGCTGGCACCTTCTGAGAGTCTCTTCGGTGTTGGAGGAGAATTTCAGCAGGTTGTCAAAGATGGTGCCCAGATACCTGAACTCCTCGACTAGCTCCACTGGCTTCCCATGGATGATGGTGGTGGCTGCTGTAGTCAGGTCCCTCTGCTTCTTGGAATAAGTCACAACCATCTCCTTGGTTTTGCTGACGTTCAGTTCCAGGCGTGAGCCGTCGCACCACTCTATGAACTCCTGAAGAGCTGGTCCGTGGTGATGTGAGGGTCCCGACAGCAGAGACAGGAGAACTGTGTCGTCAGCGTACTTGACCAGGTGGCACCTGGGCTGTGTGGATCTGCAGTCATCGGTGTACAGGATGAAGAAGGTGTTGTTGACCAGTACTCTCTGGGACCTGTTGGTGAGATAGTCCAGGATCCACAGAATTAACTGGTCGTCTAGGTGGAAGCGGGACGAAAGTTTTGTGGCCAGGATGTGGGGCTGCAGGGTGCTGTCCATAATGAACGTCTTTGCATCATCGACGCCTTTGCCTGCGCGATATGCAAACTGGAATGGGTCAACCAGGGGGTCCGTTGTTCTGATGATGTGGTGTTTTATGATCCTCTCCATGGCTTCATGGTGAGAGCTACGCGTCGAAGGTCATTCAGGACTTTTGATTTACTTTTTTGGGGGATGGGGATGACAGTGGAGTGTTTCTTCTATACACTATACTAAGGTTTGCTCTCGGGCTTTCAGGCCGGATGTTGTAAAGCGTCTTGAGACAGTTTGTATTGTTATTGACTCTATATAAATAAAACTGAATTGAAATTGTTATCTAGTTTATAGATAACCCATAGCTGTAGCGGCTAGCTGTGTTAACTGACGATGGTTTTCTTTCGTGTTCCTGAGCCACCTGGTAACATCCTTTACACGATGATGTCAGGTTTTACTGCAATGCTGCCTGAGGGGTCAAAGGTCAAGAGCATTCAGTGTCGGGTTTCTGCCTTGCTGCTCACGTGCAGAGATTTCTCTAGATTCTCTGAATGTTTTGATGATATTATGGACTGTAGATGATCAAATCTCTAGATTCCCTGCAACTTCATGCTGAGAAACTTTATTCTTGAACTGTTGTTCACAAAGTGGTGAACCTCACCTCATCCCTGCTTGTGAATGACTGAGTCTTTCAAGGAGGCTTCTTTTATACCCAATCATGACTCTCACCTGTTTCCAGTTAACCTGTTCACCTGTGGACTGATCCAGACAGGTGGTTTTTGAGCTTTCCTCATCTTTCCCACTCTTTAGTTGACCCCTGTCCCAGCTTCTTTGGAACGTGTTGCATTCATTGTGGTCTATTCAATTGAATATAGGTGGGAAAAGATTTGCAAATCATTGTATTCTGTTTTTATTTATGTTAAACACAAACTCCCACTTTCACTGGAATTGTGTTTGTCCACAGACACAAATAACAACAATGACCATAACTATCATTTTAGTGTCCACACTTAGGATACAGTTGTTCTGTCAGTTACTTAACAAATGTGGTGTCGGTCACTGATTTGTTGACAAGAATCAAAATGGACTGTAAATTCAGACTATAATTTGTATGCCACCATTCAAGCAAAAAGAATGGAACCTGTAAACAGGATTCATAAAGAATAGACAAACTCAATAGACAATATACCAATATACCAGACCATGTTTTTTTGGTCTAGCCCCTCTATCCAGTCTTTCTGGAGGGAAGTGGCAAAAATTATTTCAAAGGTTCTATGTTTCAGTATGAATGTATTATTGACAACTCCCTATCTTGGGAATATGCCAGATGGATTGAGTAAAGCTGACTTTCTTAGGGTCTTGCTGGCTGCGAGTAAAAAGGCCATCACAAAGTGTTGGCTCTGGAAAAATGCCTCCATTACAGATACTTTTGTGCACTAGAGCAAATGACTTACTCAATCTGACTCCAAAAAGATGGCAAGCTTATTTGGCCAATGAGTGAGACTGTATGCACGTAGTGTGTATGATATTTTGTCTTTTGGATATACTTTATACAGACCTTGAATATGTGTAATTGTTCAGTGTTTTTCTAATCTTTACAAAGAGGCAGAGTGGCGCCACCTTGTGACAGAACAGTACAATAGCCAGTCCTTATTTTATCAGCAGAGAGTGACCTTTGACCTCATGTGTTCATGACTCTTCACCCCTGTCTCCTCTCACAGGGAGAAGATGATCTCAGGATCGAAAGTCCAAATCAATTCTCAGTCTTCAATGATGGAGTTGAAAGACTCCAGTTTGTCTGCTCCTCTCTTTCTCTCTCTGTCTCCTGTCTGATTGTTAACCAATCAGAAGCTGGTCGTTCTGTATCGTCTCCATGAAGGTGTTGAGGTGTCAGAGTCTCAAGATGAACAGTTCTCAGGACGAGTCCAGGGAGACAAAGACGTCCTCAGAGAAGGACGAATCAGACTTCATGTGTCCAGACTCAGGACTAATGACTCTGGTCTGTACCAGTGTGAAGTGGAGACAGATTATGGCTCCAGCTCTGGCAGATGTGAACTCAACGTCACTGGTAAGTTGATACAGTACTGTATATACACCGATCAGCCACAACATTAAAACCACTGACAGGAGAAAAACTAACACTGACCATCTTGTGATAATTCAGTGTTCTGCTGGGAAACATTGGACCCGGCATTCATTGGTGTTGATGTTACTTAGACATGTAGCACCCACCTAGACCAGACCAGACACCCCCACCCCATAGCAATGACACTCCTTGATGGCAGCAGCCATCCCCAACAGGATGCAGCCTGACACAGGCACACACACAAAAACACTTTAGGAACAACTAAAAAAAAAACATGAAGAACAGTACAAGGTGTTGACCTGGCCTCCAAATTCACTAGATCCCAAACTGATCAAGTATCTGTGGGATGATCCATAGAGGCCCCTCCCCTCAAAGGCCCCCACTAACAACATTGTGTTACCAGACACCACAGGACACCCTCAGAAGGCCCATGTCCATTCTCTGATGAGTCATATTTCTCTTCTGCTGGTTCCTCTTCCTTCAGAGGTGACTACATTAACCAATCAGTTACTGTTTGCTCACGTTCAGACCAATCACATGCCACCGTTGCCAGGCAAGGGATGGATAACACACTGCTCCACCAATGAGGTTTTGAACAGTGACATGATGATAATCTCTTAGATTTTTTCATCAGCATAGTTTTAAATAGTTGAGTTCTTAGTGTCAGTTTAATTTGCATTAACCTATCAGATTTCTGAGAAAGCTGAAGAAGCTAAACCACACCGTGTCTCTCCTTCACATGTTCAGAGTCTCAGATTCCTCTTTAAAACAACACAGTCATTGTGGTTTAAACACTGAATGTTGTGAAACCATGAAATTAGCATAAACTAAAACAGAACAACCAGGTTTTAAAAGTGAGTTTTTTGAAGAAATTTATCTGATCATCCACAACATTATGACCAAAAAAGAAACAACACCTCACACACCATCTGCTCCACCTGGTCTCTGCCAGAGCTTCTTCTAATACGGAGAGTCTTGCTCCATAACATTATGACCACCTTCCTAACACTGTGTAGGTCTCCCTTGTGGCGACTCATCAGAGAATGGACATGGTCCTTCTGAGGGTGTCCTGTGGTTCTTCATGTTTTTTTTTAGTTGTTCCTAAAGTGTTTTTGTGTGTGTGTCTGTGTCAGGCTGCATCCTGTTGGGGATGGCTGCTGCCATCATCCTACTTGTCCTAACAAGTCAAAATGTGCACTAAAAATGTAAACAGACCAACGTTCTCAGCTAGTAACCTTATTTTTTTTGTCATAATGTTGTGGATGATTGGATACATTTCTTCAAAAAACTCACTTTTAAAACCTGGTTGTTCTGTTTTAGTTTATGCTAGTTTCATGTTTATAATGCATTCAGTGTTTAAACCACAATAAGATGTGTTGTTTTAAAGAGGAATCTGAGACTCTGAACGTGTGAAGGAGAGACACAGTGTGGTTTAGCTTCTTCAGCTTTCTCAGGAATCTGATAGGTTAATGCAAATTAAACTGACACTAAGAATTAAAATACTTATAAACTATGCTGATAAAAATCTGGACTTCCTCTTTAGGCTGAGTTTATAGTGGAGGAGGACCATCATGCTGTTACTGCTGCTGTGAACACAGAGAGACAAGGTCAAGAGATTTTCAGGAAACCTTCACGACGGTGAGTTTTTCTTCAGTTTCAGTTTATTTTATCCTTGTGTCTGTAATTCAGTGAATACAAACACAGAGCACAAGTTACTGAGACATTTTAATCCATTAAAAGTATAGTTTTATTTTACAAAGTCATGTGGACACAGTCAGACTAAACTGAGTCTGATAATACAACTGACATAAGCAGCAACACGTGTTATAATTATATGTGTCAGTGCATTGGCACATTTATCGCCTGTCAATTTAATACGATTTACCATGGCAACAGATGACAAAAACTCACTGATTGGACAAACAGACATATACAAACTAATTTAATATGATTTCTCAGAACATTAAGTTTGAGGGCAGACCCTCAAGCCCAGTTTTGTACTTTTATTTTCAAAATAAAAGTACAAAACTACTCCTTCAAAATAAAAACATGTAACACCAACCAAAACCTAATAAAGAGGCCGTATAGAAGCTATGCCTTTCAAAAGAGAACTGAGTTGGAGGGCAGACCACACACACAATTTTAATAGGACTTATGTTGACAGCAGCAGCAGCAGCATCAGCTCAGTCAAAATGTCTGCAGAATTTTCTAGTTTAACTTATTACTACTGTAAAGTTGAACCAAAATAGATGAAAATCAATCAAGTTATTTAACAATTAACGTTTTCTTTCAGGATGAATCTATCCATCTATCAAACTTTAAATGTGTTTTATTAGATTTGTCTTTTATCTTCTAACACATGACTAGTAATTAATAATTAACACGTCTTCATAGAGGTTGATCCACAGTTTCATCAAATAAAGAGTGAATATAGTGTCAACAATCATGGGTTTTCAGTTGATCAGTTCATTTAACTTTAACTTGACATGCAACAAACTATAATACACTGATATTTATTTTATTTTTTTACAGTGATCCACCATGACATTACTGAAGGCTCTCCTGCCCCTCGCTGCTCTCCTCCTTCTGTCTGTCGTTCCCACAGAAACTAAAGTGGTGAACTCGATGGTGGACTGTGACCAATTCTTTCTTAACGATAATCCACCAAATATCCCAGGAATCTTGGAGGGAGGGAACATCCAGGACCAGAACAGATACAAACCTATTTGCCAGACCTTCAGAAACATCAGAACCTTTGTGACGCTTTACGACACCAAGAACAGGATCCCAGTGTTTTCTGCTGCAAAGTACAGAGGGAGTCATGGCAAAAGACGTAAGCGTTGGATGATTGAACCACAGGTGAGCTTTTTAACAAAGAAAATACCTTAATACTAAAGTATTTGTAGATGTTTTTTTACAAGTCTCATTTTATTTGACATCAGTTAAAAGTTGTTAATCAGTTGAAAATACATGAAATAAACTGTTATGATGCTGCAGTGCATTGCCACAGTGTCAGTTACTCTACCTGACTCTTTGGACATTGTTGAGACCAAATTATTGTCTAAACTCTCAATCTGAATTTACTTTGAAAATGAAAATGAAGCACCAAAAATAGTCTTGTTTACTTCCTAAGGATAGATTATGTGGAACCAAATACTAACTTTACTTTGAATCTACTTTGATGTAACCTTGTATGAAACAGTAATTTAGTTTTTAATTGTTACAGCTTGAGGACCCAGATGACAGAAACAACAACATGAAGTCAGAAGACAAACAGAAAACCTACAACCACCAGGCTGGGGACACCGACTACAAAAACAACCAACAAAGTGTTAATAGAGGCCATTTGTTACCAAGCTCTTATGGATTTAATCAAACTGAAATAACTTCCACCTTTACCCTGACCAACATTGTTCCACAAAACATAAACTTCAATGGTGGAAGCTGGAGCAACATGGAACAATGCATCAAATGTGTTATGGATGAATACTGCCGCGGCAACAACAATAAAATAGAAGGTTTTGTAGTAATCGGAGCACAGCCCAGCACCAGCAACACCCTCAACAACAGGGTTAATATTCCTTCCATGCTCTGGTCAGCATTCTGCTGCTACAGCAGCAAAGAGAAGAAATGGTTAGCAAGTGCACACTGGGGCGAGAACATTGAACCTACAGAAGAATACCTGCAGACTAAGACTCTGGAGGAGCTCCACAAGAAACTGGGAGGAAAATTTGAAGTGTTTCCTGGAACAAAATGTCCTCCCGACAAAACTGTTACTAAGTTTTACTCAGAACTTAACAGTGACTGCAAATGCTCAAAGAAACGACATCAAAACAGCTTACAGATGCATTAACATGTCAATATATAGCTCGTGCAGACACCACCGTTACTCTCCCAAGTACATCTCTTCCTTTCAGTTTTCAGCTCCTCATCAAACTCCATCAAACTCACCTCCTTCTCCAACCTCTAACCCTCCTTTTCCTCCCTCTAACACAATTCTCTCTCCGTCACCAGAATGTCCTTTCCTACTACCAGTAACAGAATAACAGCTAGCTCTGCTTTGTGCTGACCTATTTGTATATCCATAATCTAAAACACACTTGTGTGTTTGTGTGATCAGTTGAAATCTGTATTTTATCCTGAAATAAAAGTGGCACAAGGAAAACCCACGTCTCAGAGTGTCTTACTTCTCAATATACATCTCCAATAGAAAACACCAGCTTTGTTAAAAATGGGAGTTTCACACATATCAACATCTAGACTGATGGGAAAGTTGGGACATTGTCATCAACTAATAAAAAGACTTCTTTGCATTGCTTCAGGTGCTTTATTAATTTATTTAAACATGTTAAAATCCACTTAGTTTCACCCTCCATGACTTTAAAACATTGTTGTATTTAATTGTTTTACCACAGGAACCATACAACATTTTGAACTGCAGTTGTGCTCAAAGCTTTTACGGCTAAAAACACAGCTTGTTCTGAAACGTCCCACCTCCTAAACCAACCTGGACCTTAAACTGATAAAATGACTGTCATCATGTTGTTATCTGACAAAGTAGAAGTTACTAGAAGTCCTGTTTTAAAGATGGCAACTGATTTTTGAGACATGAAAAAGTGTCAACTAATATTTTGATGTTCTTTCCAGCAGCTGCTGATCAGCTGGTCAAGAGACCAACGTTGAGTCCAGATCCACTGCTGTCTCTCTGCGTTATAGTTCTGATTGCTTCCAAAATTAAAGGCAGACAGTAAACTAAAAAGAGAAAAAAGAAAACCTCAGTAGTTGTATAGATGCTTAGTGTCTGAGAGAGACAGTGCAGGGAGGTCAAACATAGACCAGTTAAGTTTTCAATAGAAGTAACTGATATAACTGTTTCTCTCCACTAGGGGTCGCACTGGTTTAGTCAGAGGAGCAGACATAACACAACACCCAGAACTAAACAGCAGATATCAGCAATAGCACGTCTGTTTTCCTTCTTCAGAGAGTTCAGGTTGTTCATAAAATGTTTTCCTTAAAGTAAAGTTAATTAAATGTAAACATTGTCATAATGTTCTTGTTCTTCTTTGCACTAAAACAAAGAGAAACATCTGGAGTTGTGATTATTTACAGGTTATTATGTTATTATGTTAGTGGCCCCCTTGAGGTCACATTGAACTGTGGCCCCTGAACTAAAATGAATCTGACAGCCTTGTACTAGTGTGTGTGGAGGACCTCTCTACATTAGAACTATAGTCACAGACCTGAGACTACTCTCCTTTGTTTCCATATTTGTCTGTGATAAATAATGTTCCTGTTACTCTGAGTCAGAGTTTAAATGATTTCTTCCATCATTAATAACTGATGTCAGTGTAAATGATTCTTCTAAAGTCTCTTTAGATTTAGTCCAAAGACTCTAAACTGTCACCAGCTCCACTTCTTCTGATGTGACTCGTCATGTTTCTTCATCTAAAGCTCCATCCAGATGTTAACAGCTTTTATCATCACTGATGTCTTTCCTAATGTACAGTGGATTATAGTTACTATTTATTTATTGCAGAATGATGCTGCTGTTGTTCTTGTTCATCATAAATTGCTCTTTGACTTGTAAATAAAGTGGTTGCTCTTTAAACCTATAACTTTCTTTCTTCAGTTTTAAATGGTGACATGATATTAATCCCACATTTCCACCACATTCATTTTCCATTGATTAAAAGTCCATGTAATCAAACAGCACTTCAGTCAGACTAAGAGCAGAGAAACAAACTAATAGCTGTTGTTGAGGCTCCTTAAGCTGCTAGATACAGTATGTGATGTTGCTAAACAGGTTTCATTGAAGATAGTAGATATGGTGAAGACGTGGACTTGATGATGATTCATGGGACATCTGACTGAACTGTACTCTCAGACCAGCGTTAGCTTTGAAAAACATCCCGACAAATAAGTCGTCATGTGCATCATATGAAATGATTTGAACACTCAGAACAATGAGCAGCCACACATGTGGTGACCAGGGAGCAGTTTAGGAGGTTAGGGGCTTTGCTCAAGTGGAGGAAAGGTGTTGGAATTCTAAGCATTTTATACATAGTCCTTGATTTTCAGCAGGGACTCAAAAGCTCTTTCATGGACAGATGTGAGATATTCCTTCATTACTTCTTCATCAATAGAAACAGCGTCCAAACACACATGGACATGAGTGGATTCATAAAAGTGGTGTTTTATCCCACGGGACTTGAATGCACCAGATCATTTCACAGCTTCTAAATGTGGTTTGATCTCCCTGATAACATGTGATGAAGTCAAACTGTGGACAAAGTGAGTTGAGGAGCTTTAACCTCCACTACATCCCTGGTTAGCAGGATGAAGGCGCCCTCTTGTGGTCTTCATCACATTTCAGAACAGATCAGATTTGTACCTGAAGAAGCCTTGGATGAGTGCTGGAACGTCTTCAAGAGACAGTGAACTAACACAAGTTATGAATATGTGATGTTTACGTTATCAAAGCAGCAGATGATGGAGAAAAACTCTGACCTTCTGGCCTCAAATGAGCCTTTAAATCAGAGGTCCTCATTTAGCAGGTCATGGACCAGTACCAGACAACAAACCATTTACTACTGGACCATGAGGGGACAATATGATCCTGCAAACTCCCTGAATAATGAACACATCATTGTAGGTTATCTGTGCTGCAGACTCACTGAACTTGTCGTGTCCTCTCACCACCAGGGGGAGCTCTCTGTTTATGAGCTGCTGCAGAGAAACAACAAATGTCAGTGTGTGATAAATATGGGAATACAACCAGATCTCTTTTTACAGTGTTCCTCCAACACATTTCACAACTTTTAAACTAAACTAGTCTCTTTTCTCTGATTGGATTCAAACATCCAGAGCTCATGTTGTCATAGAAACTGAGTCAATGCTTAAATTCAAATAAACATCTGGATTATGGCTGATACACATGTGTTGAGAAGTAGACTCTTACTTTCACACTGTCATTCTACACACACACAAACAACAAACACACTGCCCACATGGTGACAGATAAATGACTTTCAACTAAGTATAAAGAGACTTTAAAAGAATGATTGTGCTGCCCTGGCAGAGCGTTGCAATGCTGTAGACAGACAGTTAACAATCCCAAGTCCTCCAATAAACACACAGCCTTGACTTTTATGGTATTTTAATAAAGACTTGTTGCTTCATTTGCTTTGTTTGGAAAACTGAAACATTACAAAAAAGTATACAATTCAGTTCAAAACAGTGTAAACCTTTAACATGAACATAAAACAATAAATCCTTCAGAAACTTCCAGACACTTTGTTTCCAAGGCAGAAGTTCATCAGTTGGTTGCATCGTTGCATACATTCAACTTCCAGAAGAACAAATGGTTACAGAAGATGAATGAATGAAATGTTTGGTATCAAGATCTAAGCTGTAAAAGCCTTGAGTGGATTCTTTGCTGATTTCTCAGTGAAATGGAGGAGCTGATTGACTCTCTATAAACTCTACCACCTCCATATGTAGCCTTGTGATCCACCAGCGTTTTAGTTGTAACTATGAATGTCTTCATTGACTTTGGGGCTGATCCAGGCATTTTTAATCTGACTTTAGCATAGCCAGATATTTAGAAGTTATTTTACATTGTACTTTGTGTTTAAAAGACGACTGCAGTCAGAGTGTTAACAGAAAACTAACGCTGGACCAGAGTTCAGGATGACAGCTTTGTACTCAGCTTCTGTCTCTGCTTGATTCCTTCAGTCCTTCAGTCATGTTTCTCAGCATTGTTTCAATCAAGTGATCAGTGCAGATTTCAGACCGGCTGACAAGTCCTAAACTCTGACAAGATGTCCTTTAAAAGTGAAGGACTAGAAGACTCTTGACTAACAGTGTGTTCTTGTTTAGAACCAAGCTAGAAAACAAAGAGTTTAAAGATCCTGCAGCATCTAAAGAGAACACATGACAACAAGAACCAATGCTGCTGTTTCTTTGGACTGTTGGACTTTTAAACAATAGATAATGAGATAATCTAGATAATGATATCTGATCTCTTTGGAGTTTCTCCAACATGTTCTTAGAGTTTCTAATGTGTCTCTGATTTACAGGTGGATTAGTTTGGTTTCCAGGATGAGTGTGAATGGTTGTCTGTCTCTTTGTGTTAGTCCTGTGATAGACTGGAGACCTGTCCAGAGTGGACCCTGCCTCTAGCCCAGTGACAGCTGGGATAGGCTCCAGCAGACCCCATGACCCCTCACAGGACAAGCAGTTACAGAAGATTAAGTTCTTACAACATTCATCTGTCTTTCAGTTAAATAAGTTTGAAAAGCGACCTTCTTGAGTTAAGAGGTTCATTTGTTCCTTCACCTTCTGTAACCGTGTCCTTTGTTTCTAGGGAACACGGTTCTTGAGATATGAGGCAAAATGTAAATTAACAACGTTATTATAGCGCCACCTAGCTGCAGGAATGTGTATTGACACCCCGGCAAAGTGACATGCTAGGACTTCTACCAAGTTACCAGGTTTGATGCCTTTCGCTTTTGCAGTTTGTCCTGGGCAGACACTTTAGCTACGCATAGGCAGAAAAAGAGAAATAATAATAATAATAATAATAATAATAATAATAATAATCCCAACAAAATCAATAGGGTACCTGCAACTTCGTTTGCATGGACCCCTAATTAGACTTAATTGAGGGGAGTTCACTAACAGGGCTGGAGCTTACCAGTGGGGAGATAAACTATTGCCCCCCCATTAAGGCACGCAAAGGCAGACGCCAAAGCACAGTGGAGTAAATAAAAGCGGTGCAGAGCAGCTCAGATCAGGGCAATTTAAGCAAAGCAGCAGTGGTTCTTCTCAAGTAGCATCACACCACTAAATTATACATAAAAAAATAGTGGAGAGCTTCATGCTCTGCTAGCTGCAGCAAACCACAGGCCATGCACTTTGGATCTGGGATTCTCCATGAGTCAGTGACGTCTCCACATGGACAAGCAGTAAATGTGGCGACACACAAAATCTGAATTTACATACACACAGACAAAGCAAGGCAGCTACTGCCACAGTACCTGGACAGGCAACGGTGAGACGGAGGAAATGGATGACAAGATGGACAACACCTCTGTTTGTAGGGTGGCCCCATGAGCTGATTGGTTCACCAGAATGAGAGTCAGGATGGAGCATCTCATCCTGCTACACTTCTTTCTTTTTCTAAAAAATACAAACAACCAGTAGAACTGCTACTACTGCTGCTATCAGTCCATCAGGTTGGCCTCTTGTTCCTCCAGTCTCTGGTTCTGAACTCAACCTTGGTCTCTTTCTTTCAGCAGCTGCTGGAAAGAGCATCAAGATATTAGTTGATACTTTTTCATGTTTCAAAAATCAGACAGCATCTTTAAAAAGGACTTCTAGTAACTTCTACTTTGTCAACTTACCAGTGACGTTGAGTTCACATCTGCCAGAGCTGGAGCCATAATCTGTGTTCACTTCACACTGGTACAGACCAGAGTCATCAGTCCTGAGTCTGGACACATGAAGTCTGATTCGTCCTTCTCTGAGGACGTCTTTGTCTCCCTGAACTCGTCCTGAAAACTGTTCATCCTGAGACTCTGACACCTCAACACCTTCATATACATCATACAGAACCAACTCCTTCTGATTGGTTAACAAGCTACAGATGATAAAGAGATGTTTGTAGGAAGAGTCAGGTTTGGTGGTGAAGGTCCACTCCAGGGTGATGTTGTGGTTCTCCTCTGCCTGATAGGAGCTCTGTGTCACATTCCCTTCAAATGTTGCTGCTGAGGAGACAGAGAGAGAAAGAGAGGAGCAGACACACTGAGAACTGGAACATGGGAGTCTTTCAACTCCATCATTGAAGACTGAGAATTGATTTGGACTTCATCAAGTCAATTTCTAAACTGACCACAGACACATGAGTTGAGGATGATGAGCAGCAGGATCCTGCAGATCATCTTCTCCCTGTGAGAGGAGACAGAGGTGAAGAGTCATGAACACATGAGGTCAAAGGTCACTCTCTGCAGATACAACAAGGACAATCTACAGTCTGACTTCATTCAGTCGTTCCAACATCTGATCCTGTTCTTCATCCTGTTTGTTCCAAACCACCGACCAAAGAACTTTCTGACTAAACTCCATCAACTCCAACCGCTGCAGTGGAAGCAGTCACTAGAAAAACCTGCTGTTTGTTGAAGTTTTCTCTGATCAACAAATGTGTTTCTGTCACTGATGCACTAAAGAGAAATCTTCAAGTTCCAGATCAGGTTCTGTTCACCATGGATCAACAGTAAAAGTTTAAAAGAACATTTATTTACTGCATTTAAAAATAACATTTCAAACAGAGAGCATGTGAAATGTTGTATCTTCAGATAAAGTGTTTCTGTTTATTTCAACTATGAGAACATGAATAAAGCCTTTGTTTCATTATTGCTGCTGATCATTGTTAACTGTTAGAAGATAGAATTATTAGTCAAGTAGAACAATCAGAGCTCATAACCTCCATGGAAGAAGTTATTAAGAATAAAGTGGAACAGTGCTCAGTTACCAACATAGAGAAGATTCATGAGTGTTTACCTAAAAATAAACACTGGAGGACACTGGAAACAACCCAACCCCCACCTACCAAACCATAGGCTTCCGTCCAGACACCACATCTGTGAAAAAATGCTGCAGAGAGTTTCTCTTTCACTGCTGCTTCCTCCTCCTTCAGTGATGAGGACATTTAGTTTGACATTAACCAATTAGTTACAGTTTCCTCAAGTCCAGACCAATCACATGTGGTATTTACCAGGTAAAGGTATGAATTACAGACTGCTCCACCAATGAGGTTTTGAATAGTGACATGATAATAATCTCTTAGATTTCCTCCATTTAAATAAATAATAGAAAGCACCTTCATATATCAATGAATCTCTTTGAATCTATTTGAAGTTAAATAAGAACACAGCTTCTTTCATTCATGAGTCATTGATTGTATCAGATTCAAACATCCAGAGTTCATGAGTTAAATCAAACTGCTGAGAATATTTGACTGGTCTCTGAAACACAATCCCTCCAGACTCCTCCATTCACACTGTGATTCTACACAGACACAAACACCAACAATGATCACAACCATCATTTTAGGAGGTCACACTTCTGATACAGTTGTTCTGTCAGTGGTAAACTCTCTGCTGCAGCTACTTCCTGAAACATTTACTCTGGGATAACAGGATAGTACAAAGAGCAGGATCAGTGGACACAAAGACTCCACCCATCTACGCTGGGTTACTAGCTGAGGTAACAGGTCTGCTGGGACTCTGCACTTATCTGTATCAAATATCATCAAGTGCTGAGGTAACTTTGTCAATCAGCAAACTCACATCAGTAGAATGATTATTTACACCCAGACCTAAACCCAGTGTTCTGAGTTTTATCCTTTGTTTAGCGTCTGCCAAATAAATCTAGATATTAATTTGTTATTAATCCTGGAATACATTCATTTTCATCACCTCTATCCTCAAACTGAAATCCAAAATTAACAGTGACCATCGTGTTTTGTCTTTCTGAATTTTATCTCTCAAAGTACAATAATTAGATTCATACAGGCTATTTAGGTTCTGTGTGATTATTACTCCTAGATATTTGATCAGTTCATAGTTACTCATTTTACTGTTTGGTATGTAATTTAATCAGAGTACATGTGTTATTCTGATGTTCAGTTCGTATCCTGACATCCCACTAAAGTTTTCCAAAGTGGTCAAAAGTCTGGGAATTGTTACCTTTGGGTTTTTTAAGTAGGTGATAATATCATCAACAAACAGACCTATTTTGTGCTCCTCTGCTATCTTAATATCTTCTAGTTCATTATTTAGTCTGATATCCTGAGCTAACGGCTCAATATATAACACGAAGAGGGAGGAGCTGACGCAACATCCCTTGTTCCTCTATTAAGACATTACTCTATGGGTCTCTAATCTTAAATAGGCAGTTTTTAATTTGTTGTGTTCTAAGGCGTCGTGACAGAACCTTTGTTGATTTAGGACGGAAACCGCAGAGACAGAAAGACGGAGGTAAACGCGATGATATCTACCAACTCTCCACTCTCTGTCTCTGCGGAAAACTCCCCCCTTTCGCCAGGACATTTCCGTCCCAGCGGAGTTTTCTTTCAGTTTACATTCTTTTTGCTCTGGATAAACGATGAAAACTATCACAACACCTCGTCTAAACCAACAGTGAACACAAAACATCCAGTTTACTCAATAAAAAAAAAACTGTCCTGACGACAATATCTGATCATTGTTCCGTTACAGTAAAGAAATCATTCTGGACAACAACAAACACACAACATCACAACACATGAGAATCAGTTATCTAGAAAAATAAGTTACTCACCAAAAGAGGAAAGACGTAGTTAATGATAAACTGCTGATAAACTCTCTACACCATGTTACAAGTTGTAACTTATTGTTAAAAATGTCTAACTGTCTGTCTAACAGTAAAGACCCGCTGTGAGGAGGCAGAAGAAAAAAAAGACACAGACTCCCAGATGAACACTCCTCATCCTCTGGTTTGATTGGGCAGGGACTATGTGTGACACACTATACACGTTCCCTCACGTTTCAAAATTCTCTTCTCAGACAAGGAGTGTTCATCCGGTTCTTCGTGTTTGTTTCTGGCTCCTCACAGCGGGTCTGGACTGTTAGACAGACAGTTAGAGAGACCCTTTTTGTGTGTGGTGATTTTGGAGTCTCTGTACTGTATAACAATGGAGTTATTGATTAATATAGGAAGATATTAATGATTAATACCAATGAAAAAAGTTACCAAAATTCTATTTTTTACAAAACAGCTGTCGTAGTATGAGCATGAGGACCCCTTTGGTGTGTGTAGTGAGTTTATTTGAATTTAAGCATTGACTCAGTTTCTATGACAACATGAGCTGTCTAATTTAGTTTCTTAGAGACTAGTTTAGATTAAAAGTTGTGAAATGTGTTGGAGGAACACTGTAAAAAGAGATCTGGTTGTATTCCCATATTTATCACACACTGACATTTGTTGTTTCTCTGCAGCAGCTCATAAACAGAGAGCTCCCCCTGGTGGTGGGAGGACACGACAAGTTCAGTGAGTCTGCAGCACAGATAACCTACAATGATGTGTTCATTATTCAGGGAGTTTGCAGGATCATATTGTCTCCTCATGGTCCAGTAGTAAATGGTTTGTTGTCTGGTACTGGTCCATGACCTGCTAAATGAGGACCTCTGATTTAAAGGGACATTTGAACCAATATTCTACTAATCATGGATAATAACTATTTTAGACAAACAACTATTTATTTATTAGAAATATTTAGTTCAGTCTGTTACTGTCATGAAATAAAATATATTAGCTGACACTGGAAACAACTGGAAAATTCAGTATGAGAAGATAATGCAGTTTCATACAAGTTTGGAAAATAATTTATTGATACAAGAGGAAGAATTTCTCCAGAAATATAAAGAAAAGTGACAGATGGGATAGGCTTCCTTCACAAGACAAACAGTTACAAAAGATGAATGAATGAATATAAAGTATAGTGCTGGAAGAATTTTTCTGGCTACAAACTGCAATGACACCACTTGACCAGATGGTGGAGCTATAAGATAATTAACACAAAGCTGCTGACTCTCCAACTTTATCCACCAGGTTTCTTCTTGGATGTGTTTAAAGTTTCTTTGGTGACCATGAGCCTTTAAATCACACTCACGAGGAAACAGCTGATGTGTTACTGGCATATCACTACTAAATGAGTTACCATGGCAACAGCTCCACTCATACAGGTATGTACAAGAGTTAAAATGTATTTTTGTTGATCAACTGACTAAAACAATACTGGAGTAAACAACAAGACAACAACAACAAAAATAAATGAAACTACATGAAATGATGAGTGAACATGAGTCTTAACTGAATCTAAATGAGACTTTAGCTGAAGTCAAAGTGAACACAGCTCAGAGCAGAACACAGGACGACATGAAGACATGTCTGGAGCAGCTTCTCCTCAATGATTCCATCAGTCAGTGACAGAAAAATAGCTCATAGAGTTGATGTTGTTGTCAGGAACACCAGAGATAAAGAGGAGCTCAGGAGGTAAACATGTTTCTCAGCATCAGTTCAATGAAGTGATCAGTGCAGATTTCAGACCTGATGACGAGTCTTAAACTTTGACAGATGAAGTGATGCACCCATCATGCCTAGTGTCTACTGTACAAGCCTGTGGGGGCAGTGCTATGATCTGGGGTTGCTGCAGTTGCTCAGGTCTAGGTTCAGCAACATTATGTGTCCAAAGAATGAGGTCAGCTGACTACCTGAATATACTGAATGGCCAGGTTATAACATCAATAGAGTTTTGACATCGGAGAAGCAGTCCATCACGTCGTCTTTTTCTTCCTTCAGTCTCTGGTCCTGGACTCAACCTTGGTCTCTGAGTTTGAGGCTGATCAGCAGCTGCTGGAAAGAACATCAAAATATTAGTTGACACTTTTTCATGTCCAGAATTAACAAATGTAGCTGATTGTGTTAATTATATTATATTATATTATACAGTCAGACTCCATCAATTCTAGTTTAACAGCTCAGTCAGTGCAACAGTGATCAGCATCTTTATAAAGGACTTCTAGTAACTTCTACTTTATCAATTTACCAGTGACGCTGAGTTCACATCTGCCAGAGCTGGAGCCATAATCTGTCTTCACTTCACACTGGTACAGACCAGAGTCATCAGTCCTGAGTCTGGACACATGAAGTCTGATTCGTCCTTCTCTGAGGACGTCTTTGTCTCCCTGGACTCGTCCTGAGAACTGTTCATCCTGAGACTCTGACACCTCAACACCTTTATGTACATCATACAGAACCAACTCCTTCTGATTGGTTAACAAGCTACAGAGGATAAACAGATATCTGTAGGAAGAGTCAGGTTTGGTGGTGAAGGTCCACTCCAGGGTGATGTTGTGGTTCTCCTCTGCCTGATAGGAGCTCTGTGTCACATTCACTTCAAATGTTGCTGCTGAGGAGACAGAGAGAGAAAGAGAGGAGCAGACACACTGAGAACTGGAACATGGGAGTCTTTCAACTCCATCATTGAAGACTGACAATTGATTTGGACTTCATCAAGTCAATTTCTAAACTGACCATAGACACATGAGTTGAGGATGATGAGCAGCAGGATCCTGCAGATCATCTTCTCCCTGTGAGAGGAGACAGAGGTGAAGAGTCATGAACACATGAGGTCAAAGGTCACTCTCTGCAAATACAACAAAGACAAGCCACTGCTCTGTCTTGTCACAAGGTGGCGCCACTTTCATGTGATAAACTAAAGAGAAACCACAAGGTTCACATCACACCACTTCACTGTTACAGGGTGAACATTGTGTACTGCGGGTGTTGTGTTTTGTACTCAGATTTATGTGTGCAGATTTATGGTTGAGTCTGTTTTCCTCAACAAACAAAGTCTCCAGCAGTCGACTTACAACGACTCTGAAGCTCTTCAGAGAGAAAAGACATTAAAGTTTTGTTTCTAACAACTGTGTGTTAGCTCTTGTCTCTTCCTCCATTCTGAAGGTCACAATCAACAGCAGTGTTACATCCTCTTGGGGGAAATCGAGGGACTTAAGGACAGTAACAACAACAATCTCTGAGTATCAAGCAGATACAGTAGAGAGAAGAGAATCTGATTCACTTTCATCTTAATTAATTAATTAATTTGCACAAAACAAATATAACAATAAAATAGTATTACAAATCTGAAAGAATAATAATAAAAAAATAGCTTTACCAAAATCTAAACAGGGCACCAGCTAATACTGGTAAAAGTCAACTAAAGAGCTGCCACGGTTCACCAACTGTCCTCAACGTCCTAACAACAGAGAAGCAAATAAATGATTTTAGTTTTGAAGGCACCAAATGATGAGAGTCCAATCTGCAGTTTAAACAAACCAGTGAGCAGCATGGCCAGAACGTACTGGCAGCAACTAGTTAAAGTCATGTTTGCTGCGTGATTCGTCAAGAGAAGAAAAAAGAGAGGAGGAAACACTTACTGTCATTCTCTGAATCTGGTAGAGATGTGATATTGAGTCCGTTCGTTTGGGCTCTTCTACTTCCAGAGTCGTCTCTCATCAGTCTTGCGCCTGAAATAGCAAACTGTGAACTAAATAGAAGCTGGTTGTTTCACTTCCTTTTCCTGTGTCATTGCGCAAAAGGAGTTGGGCCTTTGTTTGTGGTTCAAGAGAACTCTGTCAGTGTCAAGGTGACATAGAGACATTAAGGTGGGGTGTGAAAAAGAAGTGTCTGAAGTCAAATGTGACAAAGAACAAACAAAAGCAAGGCAGAACTACGGAACAAAAAACTAACCTAAATGTAAGTTCTGCAGGAAGGCAGCAGCTTATGTTTGAATGTTTTTTTTTGTGGTCTTCAATACGGTAACACCTTTTCTATCCTGCAGCCTCTCCAGAACATCTGGAGATGACCACTTCTGTGGTCCTGCTTCATGCCCAGAATATCCGAGTATGGCATTCTGCTGCTTGTGTTGTGTGAATGGGGACACAGACAGTGGACATGGAGGTTGTGATTCGTGTTTCTGTGCTGCCTTTAGTCACCCCTCTTTGAGCTGTTGTGAGGGTAATGAAGCACTGGGTCGGTGTGACGCTCTGGCATTTTCAGGCAACAAGCAAGCAAGTGGTTTCCCTCGTTGCTTTGGAGTTTACAACAGTTTCCAAAGCAACCTGTGTTGTCTCTCTTATCAATGCGAATACTTATGTGCAGCAAGGGGGTGATGGGATTACTGGTGGTGGAGCTAAGGTTTTCTACCCTAGTTGAAATGGAACAATCCGGCACCACCCTAGGTTCATTATGCAAACAGGCAGGAGGCAAGGTTCCACCAATGAAAACTGTTTTTGACATAAAATATTAAAAAGATCAGATTGTCACATCCACACTAAGAGATGGTTCAGAGATGAGGCTTACTGGTGGAGAGGAAGTATCTCAGGGAAGGGTCACCCCAAACAATTAAACAGGGGGTATGCAGTGAAGGAAATGCCACCAACATGGAGACCCAGCCACCACCACTTTAGGCTCTCAGCTTGTGAAATACAAGATAAAACAATTAATGGGAGTCCACACAAAGAATTATCAGAGAACACAAGGAATATCTCACATCTGTCCATGAAAGAGGTTTTGAGTCCTTGCTGAACATTAAGGACTACGTATAAAATGCTCATAATTCCAACTTTTTTTTTTCTCCTAAATTCCTGTTTTCTCACGTTGTCCCAGTTAATCTAAATTCACCCTATAGGACGATAAAGTACTTTCTAAAGAAGGTGTGTGTGTCTCACCTGAAAACAATCTTGGTTTATGTACACTATGAGTCATATTTACTGGTAGATGAAGTGTGTTATGTGAAACAGAGGTGGCATCCTGTCTGAATACCACCGCATACTCCACTACACCGCAATTCCTTCCCCCTCTCATGTACATGCAGACTTCTGCATATACTCTCTCTTTTAGACGTGGGGAAAGACTTTTCTAGCTGGTTTGTTACTGTTGGTCCTCGTTGTTGTTCATAGAAACTGTTCTGGATCAAACTTCAAACACATTCATATAAAATCAGCTTCATGTTCAGGAAGGTGATCTGACGGACTAACTCTCTGAAAGAGATCTGTGGGAAGACGCTGCTTTCTACTGTAGTTCAGCAGCCTTTTAGAAACACTAGGTTCTGGACCCAGACACCGTCCTAAACCAAACAGAACCTTCAACTGATAAAATGAAGGCAATGATTCACCTTTGATGGTGTGTTCTATTATTATCATGGCATTATTTGAAACTGTACAGATGGAGCAGTCTGTAATTCATATCTTAACTGGTAACTATGATATGTGATTGGTCTGGACTTGATCAAACACAGTACTATACCTCAACAGTCTCAAGTGCAGAAGGAGGCTCCTCTCCTGTGGATCCAACTCCCAGTTTGGTAACAACCACATGATCACCCACCCCATGCCTCCCCTGAGTACCTGCACCCGTGCTAAAGAAAACTCCACCTGTGGAGACCTGACGTAGCTCATGAACGACAGACAAATAAACAGATGTGGCTCCTACACCCTCTATTTTTCTGGGTCTCTGGCTTTGAGCTGCACATCTGTTCTCATGAACACAATGTTTACCCACTGAACAGTAGAAACATGTTTCTCATACTGACGAACAGTGGCAGTGTTGCAGACTTCATCTAAAAATAAATGACAGAATGTTTTCTATCATCTTTAAATTCCGTTACTCCTTTCACACTTCTCTACCATGTAACAAACTGAATTTCAAACTTAACACTCAGACAGTCGTCTTTCTGCTTTTAGCAGATGGTTTTATATTTCCTGAGCTGAGCTGTTACAGGAAGTACAATCTCTGCTGGGGCTAGCACTGATCAAAGACACCCTGGCACACTAGGTTTATAACCTGCTGTGTTATGCAAAAGTGTATCATAAGGTGTGTCTCTTTGACTCCCTGCACACACAGAGCAACAGATGCCCTCGGGGTTTTCGGGGCAGTTTCAATTATAACTGACACACAATAAATAAAAAAAATTGAATTCTAATAGATTAAACACTGAGTAGGCTGATGAAATGTGTCCGGTTAAATAATAGATCTCTGAATCTCTATCAGTAAATGATTTGATAACTGATCTTCAAGATGATTTGTTGTATCTTAGCTCCACGTTCTAGTTCATGTAAAATACACCCACCTGCCGGCAAACTGGGCTGGCCAACAATTCAAATGAAAAGGTTTATCTTGGTGCTACAGTGTACATGGAGCATAATTCAAAGGCCCTTAGACGATATAGGCTACAAGAAGCAGTGATGCACAGAAAGACTTGGAAGAAAAGTCAAATCTAGGTGAATACAATGAGACAGAATCAATGAAAGCTGCATGGATTTGTCTTTGTTGTTGATGTAGACCTGATCCATCCTGCTCCTCAACCAGTGTCAGCTAAAATAAATCATTCACTTTATACAGGTATGGATGGAAAAAAATAACTTTTCCTCTGAAGAGCCAGTTTACACTGTGAGCCACTTCTGAATTCAGCTTCTCCCACCTCCTTATTTTTAAAGTAAGCTACTTAGTAATGTCATCTTTTCTGTCTCTAATTGCTGCTGATGCTTCTCACTCGGTATGTCCTGGACCCATGCAGGGTTCACACCCAGACAAGAAGAACTCCACCGGCCCACTCATTCGCAGGTGAGCTGCAGAAATCTACACATGAGAGGGGGAAGGAAGTGCGGTGTAGAGGAGTATGCCATGGCTTTCAGATAGGGTCCACTTCTGTTTCACATAACACTTGATCTACCAGTTAGTATGACTCATAGTGTACATAAACCAAGATTGTTTTCCGGTGAGACGCACACACCTTCTTGACTGCGGTCGTGATTAGAAAGTGCTTTATCGTCGTATAGGGTATTCAGGTTAACTAGGACAGCGTGAGAAAACAACAATCCACTTGTCCTTGAAAAGACAAATCAATTGTTGCTGAGACCTTGCTGTGGAAGAACATCACCCAAGTCACATGACATAACTGTGGTCTGTGGCTGAGGTGTGCTAGCACCTGAAATCCCCCGGACAACTCCAGTCTTATACTCACCAGAATCACCTGAAATGCAAAACATACACAACAACAACAGCACCGTGATCAGACTTTCTGTCACTTGGTGATTTTTACAACCCAGATTTAGTTCTTGATCTCAGTCGATAAACAGGTTTCATTCCACGAGACTTAAAACCGTTGAAAAGACTCCAAATGAAGTGGGTGAAGTTTGGTGGTGGACACGTTTAGTCCTCAGTAACTGAAGATCGTAGATATGGTGAAGACGTGGACTTGATGATGATTCATGGGACATCTGACTGAACTGTACTCTCAGACCAGCGTTAGCTTTGACAAACATCCTGACAAATAAGTCGTCATGTGCATCATATGAAATGATTTGAACACTCAGAACAATGAGCAGCCACACATGTGGTGACCAGGGAGCAGTTTAGGAGGTTAGGGGCTTTGCTCAAGTGGAGGAAAGGTGTTGGAATTATAAGCATTTTATACATAGTCCTTGATTTTCAGCAGGGACTCAAAAGCTCTTTCATGGAAAGATGTGAGATATTCCTTCATTAGTTCTTCATCAGTTAAGCAGATAAAATGACTGAGTTATCTCCCAGTGTGTTACTTGATTTGGAAATTGTTGCTGCAAAGTCAGAAGATGTGTTTAAAGGAGCTCCAGTGAAACTGGGCTTGTAATTCCTCCAGTTTGTATGTGAATATCCTCAAATTAAAGCTGAGAGTCTGCACTTTAATCCCAGATTCATTATAGAACTGTAACTTGAATATGTTCTGATCAACAGGTAAAACAACAGAAACAGTGTCCAAACACACATGGACATGAGTGGATTTATAAAAGTGGTGTTTTATCCCACAGAACATGAACACACCAGATCATTTCACAGCTTCTAAGTGTGTCTGTGAAGGTTCTCAATCATCCAGGTCATGGTATATCCAAAAAGGTTTAAAAAGGCAACTGGACTTGTAGAGTTTTTTCAGAAGACGTTTCACCACTCATCCGAGTAGCTTCTTCAGTTCTGATGGACTGGTGGGAAATCTGAGGTTTAAATAGGAACTCCTCCTGAAAAAATTGCTTGTTATGCTAATAACCAGAAACTGGTGCAGCAAATTTTATTGCTCTACAAGTCCAGTTGCCTTTTTTAACCTTTTTGGATATACTTCTAAGTGTGGTTTGATCTCCCTGATAACATGTGATGAAGTCAAACTGTGGACAAAGTGAGTTGAGGAGCTTTAACCTGCACTACATCCCTGGTTAGCAGGATGAAGGCGCCCTCTTGTGGTCTTCATCACATTTCAGAACAGATCAGATTTGTACCTGAAGAAGCCTTGGATGAGTGATGGAACGTCTTCAAGAGACAGTGAACTAACACAAGTTATGAATATGTGATGTTTACGTTATCAAAGCAGCAGATGGAGTAAAAAACTCTGACCTTCTGGCCTCAAATGTCCCTTTAAATCAGAGGTCCTCATTTAGCAGGTCATGGACCAGTACCAGACAACAAACCATTTACTACTGGACCATGAGGAGACAATATGATCCTGCAAACTCCCTGAATAATGAACACATCATTGTAGGTTATCTGTGCTGCAGACTCACTGAACTTGTCGTGTCCTCTCACCACCAGGGGGAGCTCTCTGTTTATGAGCTGCTGCAGAGAAACAACAAATGTCAGTGTGTGATAAATATGGGAATACAACCAGATCTCTTTTTACAGTGTTCCTCCAACACATTTCACAACTTTTAAACTAAATGAGTCTCTTTTCTTTGATTGGATTCAAACATCCAGAGCTCATGTTGTCATAGAAACTGAGTCAATGCTTAAATTCAAATAAACATCTGGATTATGGCTGATACACATGTGTTGAGAAGTAGACTCTTACTTTCACACTGTCATTCTACACACACACGAACAACAAACACACTGCCCACATGGTGACAGATAGATGACTTTCAACTAAATATAAAGAGACTTTAAAAGAATGATTGTGCTGCCCTGGCAGAGCGTTGACTGTAGCAATGCTGTAGACAGACAGTTAACAATCCCAAGTCCTCCAATAAACACACAGCCTTGACTTTTATGGTATTTTAATAAAAACTTGTTGCTTCATTTGTTTTGTTTGCAAAACCGAAACATTACAATAAATATGCAATTCTGTTCAAAACAATGTAAACGTTTAAAACATGAACTCAAAACAAGGCAGAATTTTAACAGAAAGGAAACCAGTGACTGTTTTACTCTGAGCTCAATGAAAACTGTCTGACTGCAGTAAATACCTCTGGCCATTGGGTGTCAGTAAATAACTTTTTAACCTCTGAACTCATGAAGGTCACTTTTCAACTTATTTAACTGAAAGACAGAACAATTATAAACACTGACATCAGTTATTAATTCTGTAAGAACTTGATTTAAACACTGAGTAATATGAACATTTAACTCTATTAAATATGGAGGTTAAATATACTTATATACGATGTTGAAAATCCTTGGGTCTGTTGATTTTATTAATCAGGTCTTTTACTAAATCTCTAATGATTAGACAGGTCTTCCACTCACGCTAGTGTCCCTCTGAGACACTCGTCCTGAAAACTGTTCATCCAGAGACAGAATCAGAGACAGGAAATCGAGATGTGATTGTTTTCGACTGCTTATGATGGATCAAATAAAGAAAACAATATTTATTTTCTGCATTTAAAAATAAAATTCAAAACAAAGAGCATGTGGAGTTTTGTATCTTATAGTAAAACGTTTAATTCATTTATTGACACAACATTAATGTCACTAAACTTGTGTAAGCTCAGATATGTTTGAATGTGTGTTTAAACTATGATTATTTAACCCAACTATGAGAACATGATGATTGTTAACTGTTATAAGATGGAATTATTAGTCAAGTAGAACAATCAGAGCTCATAATCTCCATGGAAGAAGTTATTAAGAATAAAGTGGAACAGTGTTCAGTTACCAACATAGAGAAGATTCATCACTGTTCACCTTTCGTAAAAAACAAACAAACTTGAGAATGCTGGAAACAACCCAGCCACCACCCTACCTAAAAAGAATAAGAAAAACCTTTATATGTTACGCAATGGGGAAATTGCAGTTTGCAAGAGCATACAGAAAGGGCAGGAAAAAAAGACACTCTGGCATCTGTCCATGCAGTAGAGAGTTTCTGTTTCACTGCTAGTTCCTCCAACGTAGAAAGAGACAAATGACTAATCACCTTTTGCAAAACAATTCCAGAGAGCACAACCCTAACCTGCTTTACCAAACTTAGCTAAGATTCTGGCATCCATCCAGACACCACATCTGTCACCGCATGCTGCAGAGAGTTACTCTTTCACTGCTGGTTCCTGCTACTTCACATTAACCAGTCAGTCAGTTGCTCATGTCCAGAGTAATCACATGTAGTATTTACCTGGTAAAGGTATGAATTACAGACTGCTTTACCAATTAGGTTTCAAATAGTGACAGGATAATAATCTCTTAAATTTCCTTAATTTAAATAAATAATAATAACATCTCAATAACACCTCCATCAAAAGGTGAATCAATCTCTTTGTTTTATCAGTTAAAAGTCCAGGTTGGTTTAGGACGGTGTCTGTGTCCAGAACCTAGTGTTTCTAAAAGGCTGCTGAACTACAGTAGAAAGCAGCTCCTGAATGCATCCAAGCAGGAAGCTCCTTTAGTCTGTTGGTGCATTAAAACACCTTCCTGGACATAAAGCTAAATGAATGTAACAATAGGAACTTGTGAGTTCTGATCTGAAAGAGGATTTCAAGTCCTTCTTACTGCAACAAGAAAAACTCATCTGTCCAACAACCTTCTCTGCATTGTTGTTTCAGTTCATGTTTTCCACAGAGTGGAACAAGGACTTTGACTTGTTCCAGCAAAAGAAATGTAGCTTTGGAACTGAGACACTTCTGGTTTTCCTGCTTGGAAACTAATTTATTTCTTGTGTCAGTGGTTGACTACACAGACTCAAAGATCAGTTGCAGTCTGTTTACCTGCCAGACTTTATTTATTTTTCCATTAAATGAGAACACAGCTTCTTTCATTCATGAGTCATTGATTCTATCAGATTCAAACATCCAGAGTTCATGAGTTAAATCAAACTGCTGAGAATATTTGACTGGTCTCTGAAACACAATCCCTCCAGACTCCTCCATTCACACTGTGATTCTACACAGACACAAACACCAACAATGATCACAGCCATCATTTTAGGAGGTGACACTTCTGATACAGTTGTTCTGTCAGTGGTAAACTCTCTGCTGCAGCTACTTCCTGAAACATTTACTCTACTATAACAGGATTGTTCAGACTAGACAGGAGGAGAGGTGACGTCAAAGACTCCACCATCTAATCTGGTGTTATGAATATTCAGACCCACTGGTCCATGCTGTGACCACTCTGGATGAACAAGAGTCAAACTCACTCAACACTCAACATCACATACTGTATCTAGCAGCTTAAGGAGCCTCAACAACAGCTATTAGTGTGTTTCTCTGCTCTTAGTCTGACTGAAGTGCTGTTTGATTACATGGACTTTTAATCAGTGGAAAATTAATGTGGAGGAAATGTGGGATTAATATCATGTCACCATTCAAAACTCCAGAAGAAAAGTTAAAACTTTAAAGATCAACCACTTTATTTACATAATAACATAACAACATGTAAATAATCACAACTCCAGATGTTTTAGTGCAAAGAACAAGAACATTATGACAATGTTTACATTTAATTAACTTTCCTTTTACAAAAACATTTAATGAAAAACCTGAAAACAGACGTGCTATTGCTGATATCTGCTGTTTAGTTCTGGGTGTTGTGTTATGTCTGCTCCTCTGACTAAACCAGTGCGACCCCTAGTGGAGACAAACAGTTATATCAGTTACTTCTATTGAAAATTGCACAGACCTTATGTTTGACCTCCCTGCACTGTCTCCCTGAGACACTAAGCATCTACACAACTAATGAGATTTTCTTTTTTCTCTCTGCCTTTAATTTTGGAAGCAATCAGAACTATAACACAGAGAGACAGCAGAGCTACTACTACTACTGCTGCTGCCGCTACTACTACTGCTATCAGTCCATCACGTCGTCTACTTCTTCCTCCAGTCTCTGGTTCTAGACTCAACGTTGGTCTCTGAATTTGAGGCTGATCAGCAGCTGCTGGAAAGAACATCAAAATATTAGTTGACACTTTTTCATATCCAAACTAAACAAATGTAGCTGATGGTGTTTGTTGACATGTGCAGTATATTATTATGTTAAATGACAGTCTGAGGAAATAATACAGTTCTCAGCAGTCAGACTCCATCTAGTCTAGTTTAACAGCTCATTCAGTGCAACAGTGATCAGCATCTTTATAAAGGACTTCTAGTAACTTCTACTTTATCAACTTACCAGTGACGCTGAGTTCACATCTGCCAGATCTGGAGCCATAATCTGTGTTCACGTCACACAGGTACAGACCAGAGTCATTAGTCCTGAGTCTGGACACATGAAGTCTGATTCGTCCTTCTCTGAGGACGTCTTTGTCTCCCTGGACTCGTCCTGAAAACTGTTCGTCCTGAGACTCTGACCTCTCAACACCTCCATGTACATGATATAGAATCAACACCTTCTGATTGGTTAACAAGATACAGTAGATAAAGAGATATTTGTAGGAAGAGTCAGGTTTGGTGGTGAAGGTCCACTCCAGGGTGATGTTGTGGTTCTCCTCTGCCTGATAGGAGCTCTGTGTCACATTCACTTCAAATGTTGCTGCTGAGGAGACAGAGAGAGAAAGAGAGGAGCAGACACACTGAGAACTGGAACATGGGAGTCTTTCAACTCCATCATTGAAGACTGAGAATTGATTTGGACTTCATCAAGTCAATTTCTAAACTGACCACAGACACATGAGTTGAGGATGATGAGCAGCAGGATCCTGCAGATCATCTTCTCCCTGTGAGAGGAGACAGAGGTGAAGAGTCATGAACACATGAGGTCAAAGGTCACTCTCTGCAGATACAACAAGGACAATCTACAGTCTGACTTCATTCAGTCGTTCCAACATCTGATCCTGTTCTTCATCCTGTTTGTTCCAAACCACCGACCAAAGAACTTTCTGACTAAACTCCATCAACGTCAAGTTATTCCAGGGAACACTAACCCCACCCTGCGTTATACACGTAGCAAAGAATCTGGCATCCATCCAGACACCATGCTGCAGAGAGTTTCTCTTTCATTGCTGGTTCCTCCTTCAGAGATTGGGACATTTAGTTTGACATCAACCAATCAGTTACTGTTTGCTCAAGTCTAGACCAATCACATGTTGCATTTACCAGGTAAAGGTATGAACTGCAGACCGCTCCAACAACGAGGTTTCAAATAGTGACATTATCATTGATAATAATATATATATATGAGTTCTGATCTGAAAGAGGATTTCAAGTCCTTCTTACTGCAACAAAGAAAAACTCATCTGTCCAACAACCTTCTCTGCATTGTTGTTTCAGTTCATGTTTTCCACAGAGTGGAACAAGGACTTTGACTTGTTCCAGCAAAAGAAATGTAGCTTTGTAACTGAGACACTTCTGGTTTTCCTGGTTTGAAACTAACTTTCACACGTACCTTGACAGTGTGTTCAGCTCCTCTTGACTCGTCTGGTTGTTTCTTCTTTCAGTCTACATTCTTTCTGCTCTGGATAAACGGTAAAACAAAAACACACTCATCAAAAGAAGAAAGACACAAAAATAGTTAAGGACGGTCTGCAGCTGCAGTTGATAGTCAGTGTGGCAGGTAGCAAAGCGTAGCAGAGATCAGCTAACTATGTGCAGGGTGTGGCATCTACCAAAGGGTGTGTCAAAGATCAGCTGCCTGCAGATGTATGTAGCTGCAGGCAGTGTCCATATAAAAAGTGGTCCCTTACCTGCCACACCCTGCCACACCCTGCCACACCCTGCACAGTCAGTGTGTCAGGTAGTTGACGTCAACTACCTGACACACTGACTGGTCGGACTTTCATACTTTAACAACCATTTATAAATGACGGCAGATTGCAACTTGACCTGACTGAGGTAACTGTCAGGAGAGTAAATCAAAAAGATGAAAATAAAGCTGGGTTTGTAGTTATTAAATCAACATGACTGTTATCTAGTTTATATTTGTAGCTGCAGTATCGACTCTTTTACCTGTTTGATATTATCATGATTATAATTATCAGTTCATCTCTTCTTCTAAGACCCTGATATTCAAGAAGAGATAAAAGGAAAATGTCTAGAAACAAAGACCTGCATTCAGTGGTAGCTTCAGTTGTAAATAAATTTCTCCACCCGTCTGCTCTGATTTGCTACTGAGAAGAAATGGTTTATTTGTTTCCATTTCCACTAGACCTCTACTAGAGTAATTTAACCGGTTCTTCAACACACATTCTTCCTCGTGACATAATTCACAGGTCACAGGCATATTTAAAACATCTCCTTACACCACATCCTTTAACAATCAAGTTGACATGTGTTTCAACTTGTGTTGGACTTTATTTGATATGAAGTTAAATGAGAACGCAGCGTCAGAAGAAATTATTAAGAAGTGAATATTTATTAAGAATTCTTCTTCTTCCTCTTGAAGACACCACAAAGACACGATATTTAATGTACAAACTGATGAACTTTATCGTCTCATCTTGAGTTTGATGCCTGCAACATGTTTCAAAGAAGCTGGGACAGGGTCATGTTCACCACTGTGTTCCATCACCTTTACTTGAGACAACACTCAACACCAATAGTTGAAGCTTTGCAGGTGGAATTCTTTCCCATTCTTGCTCGATGTACGACTTCAGTTGGACAGATCTGGACTGCTGACAGGCCAGTCTAGTACCTCCACTCTTTTACTACAAAGCCACACAGTTGGAACACGTTCAGGATGTGTCTGGACATCGTCTCCCTGAAATAAACTAAAGACGTTGATTGGATGGCAGCATATGTTGCTCCAAAACCTGGATGTACCTTTGAGCATTAATGGTGTCTTCACAGATGACATCGGCGCTAACATGCCCTCAAACCAGCACAGTTTCTGGCTCTAAACTTTACGCTGGTAACAATCTGGGCGATCCTTTTCCTCTTTAGCACAGAAGACACAACATTCATAATTCATAATTGAAATGTGCAGCCATCAGACCACAGTACACTTTTCCACTTTGTGTCCGTCCATCTCAGATGAGTTTGAGTCCAGAGAAGCCGGCAGTGTTTCTGGGTGTTGTTAATTTATGTCTTTGTCTTTGCACGGTAACAAGTTTTAACTTGTTCTTGCAGATGTAGCGGTGAGCTGTGTTAACGGACGATGGTTTTCTTTAGTGTTCCTGAGCCACCTGGTAACATCCTCTACACAATGATGTCAGGTTCAGTGTTGGTTTTCCGTCTTGCTGCTCACGTGCAGAGATTTCTCCAGATTCTCTGAATGCTTTGATGATATTATGGACTGTAGATGATCAAATCCCTAGATCTCCTGCAACTGAACTTTGAGAAACATTATTCTTAAACTGTTGTTCACAAAGTGGTGAACCTCACCTCAACCCTGCTTGTGAATGACTGAGCCTTTCAGGGAGGCTTCTTTTATAGCCAATCATGACTCTCACCTGTCTCCAATCAACCTGTTCACCTGTGGACTGATCCAACAGGTGGTTTTTAAGCGTTCCTTAACTTTCCCAGTCTTTTGTTGACCCCTGTCCCAGCTTCTTGGGAACATGTTGGAGACATCAGATTCAAAATGAGACAAAAACGTTTATCAATTTGTCGTTGTGGTGTATTCAATTGAATATAGGTGAGAAAAGATTTGCAAATCATTGTATTCTTTTTTTTTTTTTATGTTTTACACAACCTCCCAATTTCACTGGAATTGTGTTTGTCCACAGACACAAATAACAACAATGACCACAACAATCATTTTAGTGTCTACACTTAGGATACAGTTATTCTATCAGTTACTTGACAAATTGGTGTCGGTCATTGATTTCTTGACAATATCAAAACGGGTGGGAGAGTGAAAATCGTGTGGATCCCTGGTGGGAGTATAAACCATTACCATCAGCTTCAGGACAGAGGATGATGGTATGTGTTTCTCTTCTCTTCATTGATTCTGAGTCTAACTTCTTCTTCCAGATCTGTAACAAAGTGTCTCTGTGTGTTTTTCTTTCTTTTGTTTTCCAGCTGCTAAGATCTTGAATGGTTTCCACCTGAACAGTTTGATCATGCTGCTCATTGGTTCCATTTGAAATTGAAAAAAGAAAAATGTTTGCATATGTTTAACGTCAGTGTTCAAAATCTAATTAAACACGTTTTGAAGTATCTCAGCTGTGAACGTTGGTGTGTGAATTTGATAAATACACCATCTTTACAAAGAGGCAGAGTGGCGCCACCTTGTGACAGAACAGTGCAGTAGATTGTCCTTGTTGTACCTGCAGTGAGTGACCTTTGACCTCTTCCTCCAAATATCTGTCTAACTTCTGTAGCTTTTTAACCAGGTCAGATTGTTCTGTATCATGTATATGAAGGTGTTGAGGTTTTATTAGAAACCTGCAGGAATAAAGGAAGAAAACTAAAGCAGAGCTGGATACACTCTGAACTGTACGTACTTCTTTCTGATCAGCTTTGATCATTGTCATAATCTACTGTATGTAGCACTAGTAGAGGACTTTGTTGGAATTCTAAGCTTCGTCTTGTTTACAGTCATTCATGTAAATGTACAATCCATTGATGCTCTGTGGATGATGAACTAGTTTTTGGTGCAGTGTCTTTTTGTAGAAACAACAAGTCTTGTAATAAAGCATTAATAAAGCATCTTCTCCTGCTTCTTCTAAAATACATGACAGCTCCACCCTAACCCTGCTGGATTTTATTTGAGATGAAGTTAAATGAGAACGCAACATCAGAGAATATTTGACTGGCCTCTGACACACGATCCCTCCGGACTCCTCCATTCACACTGTGATTCTACAAAGAGGAAGAAAGGATGTCAGTCTGTGTTTCTGCGTCTAACATCTACATATTCCTCCACCATTAAAGACACAACCTGCATAAACACTGGCTGCAGATAACAACATGAAGTGGAGCACAGCAAAATACTGAATCAACAAGATCTGTGTCTACAAGGAAACACTCTGCTGCATTTGTTTAGTGTCAAACTCTAGCTGCCAGAGAGAGAGAGAATGAACGTTCCTGATGACATCTTCAAGTTTGACAACAACATCAACGCTATGACTTAATTCTTCTTCTTTCATACCTGAAAGGAAGGGAAAAGTTGTGGAACACCACAACAACCAGTTATAAATAACTACAGATTGCATCTTAACCTGTCTGAGGTAACTGTCATGTCAAAGCAATAGACATGAAAATAGCATATGGAGAAGACTGGATGTTTTCAGGCTGCTGCTTTAGATGAGGTGCTCTAATAGTTTTATAATCCATCAGAACAGAAAGAAATGCTGGTGACACATTCATACCTGCATTCTAGCTGTTTCTTTCTGTTCTGTCCAACATGTAAATGTAGATAAATCTTTGTCACATAGATTTTAGTTTTGAGTCTTTTTATTAGAAGCGTTCAAGACCTGCCAATACTAATAATCATTTGTCATGATGATTGTCTCAAAACTGGTCAGCATTTAAAAGCACAACAACAAGAAGATTATGCGGAACCAGATTTTAAAAAGAGGAAGATGAAACAGCAAACTCTGTGGCTGTTTATTTGGGTTGTCTGTGGAACCAGGAACTCTCCATCGCATAGAAGCCCATACATAGATGTCTGTTGAATCCAGGCCGACTGGGGTCTTTCTGTTTGTGTGGAGTTTGCATGTTCTCCCTGTGTCTGCGTGGGTTCTCTCCAGGTTCTCCAGCTTCCTCCCACCGTCCAAAGACATGCTGGTTAGGTTCATTGGTGATTCTAAATTGGCCATAGGTGTGAATGTGAATGGTTGTCTGTCTCTCTCCCTGAGATAGACTGGAGACCTGTCCAGGGTGTACGCCTTTCCCTCCAACACCCCCATGTTCCTTCACAGGACAAGTGGTTATAGAAGATGAATGAATGAATGAATGAATGAATGAATGAATGAATGAATAACTGTTGTCAGACAGCCGGAGGTTTCTAGTTCAGGACCAAGGTCATCACTGAAACCTGGACGATCCCTTCATGTTCTCAGACTCTGGTCCACTCTGAAGACTGCAGCTTGATCACCACCCTCCATTTGTCTGCTTAACCTGGTCTAGGTCCTTATGTCCACCTCACCTCACCTCACACACCATCTACTCCACCTGGTCTCTGCCTGATCTTCTTCTGATATGGACGGTCTTGCTCCTCTATATACACCGATCAGCCACAACATTATGACTACCTTCCTAATATTGTGCAGGTCTCCCTTGTTGTGACTCGTCAGAGAATGGACATAGGTCTTCTGAGGGTGTCCTGTGGTGTCTGGTTAACAGGATGTTGTTAGTGGGAGTACTTGATCAGTTTGGGATCTAGTGAATTTGGAGGCCAGGTCAACACCTTGTGCTGTTCTTCATGTTTGTTTGTTTTGTTTTTTTTCTTTTTTCTTTTTTTAGTTGTTCCTAAAGTGTTTTTGTGTGTGTCTATCAAGTTGCATCCTGCTGGGGATGTCTGCTGCCATCAAGGAGTGTCATTGCTATGGGGTGGGGGTGCCTGGTCTGGTCTAGGTGGGTGCTACATGTCTAAGTAACATCCACACCAATGAATGTCAGGTCCAGAAGTTTCACAGCAGAACACTGAATTGTCACAAGATGGTCAATGTTATTTCTCCTGTCAGTGGTCATAATGTTGTGGCTGATCGGATACATTTCTTCAAAAAAATCACTTTTAAAACCTGGTTATTCTGTTTTAGTTTATGCCAGTTCAAACCACAATGAGCTGTGTTTTTTGAAAAAGGAAGCTGAGACTCTGAAAGTGTGAAGGAGAGGCACGGTGTGGTTTAGTTTCTTCAGCTTTCTCAGAAATCTGAAAGGTCAATGCAAATTACAGGGATACTAGGAATTCAACTACTTATAAACTATGCTGATAAAGGAAAAAAATGGACTTCCTCTTTAGGCTGAGTTTATACTGGAGGAGGACCATCATGCTGTTACTGCTGCTGTGAACACAGAGAGACAAGGTCAAGAGATTTTCAGGAAACCTTCACGACGGTGAGTTTTTCTTCAGTTTCAGTTTATTTTCTCCTTGTGTCTGAAATTCAGTGAATACAAACACAGAGCACAAGTTACTGAGACATTTTTATTTTATTAAGCATTTTCTGAAATCCTAAGTAGTTTTATTTTTAAAGTCATGTGGACACAGTCAGACTAAACTGAATCTGATAATACAACTGACGTCACTAGTTTAACTTATTATTTTTGTAAAGTTGAACCAAAATAGATGAAAATCAATCAAGTTATTTAACAAAGACAATTAACATTTTCTTTCAGGATGAATCTATCCATCTATCAAACTTTAAATGTGTTTTATTAGATTTGTCTTTTCTCTTCTAACACATGACTAGTAATTAATAATTAATTGATCAGTTCATTTAACTTTAACTTGACATGCAACAAACTCTAATACACTGATATTTATTTTATTTTTTACAGTGATCCACCATGACATTACTGAAGGCTCTCCTGCCCCTCGCTGCTCTCCTCCTTCTGTCCGTCGTTCCCACAGAAACTAAAGTGGTGAACTTGATAGCAGACTGTAAAGGATTCTTTCTTAACGATATTCCACCAAATATTACAGGAATCTTGGAGGGAGGGAAGATCCAGGACCAGAACAGATACAAACCTATTTGCCAGACCTTCAGAAACATCAGAACCTTTGTGACGCTTTACGACACCGAGAACAAGATCCCAGTGTTTTCTGCTGCAAAGTTCATAGGGAGTCATGGAGGCAACAGATCTAAGCGTTGGATGATTGAACCACAGGTGAGCTTTTTAAGAAAGAAAATACCATAATACTAAAGTATTTGTAGATGTTTTTTTTTTTTTGACAAGTCTCATTTTATGTGACATCAGTTAAAAGTTGTTAATCAGTTGAAAATACATGAAATAAACTGTTATGATGCTGCAGTGCATTGCCACAGTGTCAGTTACTCTACCTGACTCTTTGGACATTGTTGAGACCAAATTATTGTCTAAACTCTCAATCTGAATTTACTTTGAAAATGAAGCAAAAGCACCAACAAACAGTCTTGTTTACTTCCTAAGGATAATTATGTGGAACCAAATACTAACTTTACTTTGAATCTACTTTGATGTAACCTTGTATGAAACAGTAATTTTTTAATTGTTACAGCTTGAGAACCCAGCTGGCAGCGACAACATGACACCAGCAAAAGATACGCAAACCTACAACCACCAGGCTGCGTCCACCGACTACAGAAACAACAGCCATGGTGTTAATAGAGGCCATTTGTTACCAAGCTCTTATGGATCTGATCAAAATAAGTTGGTATCCACCTATACCCTGACCAACATTGTTCCACAAAACATAAACTTCAATGGTGGAAGCTGGAGCAACATGGAACAATGCGTCAAATGTGTTATGGATAAATACTGCATCAACAACAATAATAATAAAGAAGGTTTTGTAGTAATCGGAGCACAGCCCAGCACCAGCAACATCCTCAACAACAGGGTTAATATTCCTTCCATGCTCTGGTCAGCGTTCTGCTGCTACAGCAGCAAAGAGGAGAAATGGTTAGCAAGTGCACACTGGGGTGAGAACATTGAACCTACAGAAAAATACCTGCAGACTAAGACTCTGGAGGAGCTCCACAAGGAACTGGGAGGAAATTTTGAAGTGTTTCCTGGATCAAGATGTCCTCTCAACACAACTGTTACTGAGTTTTACTCAGAGTTTAAAAATGACAAAAACTGCAAATGCCCACCACCTACTACTACTACTACTGCTCCTTTGACAACCACTTCAGCACCAACATCTGTGTCTTCTATTTCGATATCTGGTTCACCTACCACCACGTTCACTCCAACTCCACCTACTACCACATTCACTCCTCCTACCACCACATTCACTCCTCCTACCACCACATTCACTCCTCCTACCACCATATTCACTCCTCCTACCACCATATTCACTCCTCCTAGCACCTCATTCACTCCTCCTACTATCACATTCACTCCTCCTACCACCTCATTCACTCCTCCTACCACCTCATTCACTCCTCCTACCACCACATTCACTCCCCCTACTACCACATTCACTCCTCCTAGCACTGCATTCACTCCACCTACTACGACTACTACTGCTCCTTTGACAACCACTTCAGCACCAACATCTGTTCTTTCTATTTCTACATCTGGATCCCCCAACACCAAATCTAGATCTTTCAAACGACAATTTGCCATGTGCAAGTGCCAAAAACACTACTCCAGGCTCTGCCAATGTTTCTGCTCCATGTCACACTCTAGACTCCACCACCATCAAATTCGACCCATTCCCATCTTAAAACAGAAAACGCCACCATTTGCCTTGCAAAAAGGCTTACAGATGCATTAACATGTCAATATATAGCTTGTGCAGACGCCGCTGTTACTCTCCCTAGTACATCTCTTCCTTTCAGCTTTCAGCTCCTCATCAAACTCCATCAAACTCACCTCCTTCTCCAACCTCTAACCCTCCTTTTCCTCCCTCTAACACAATTCTCTCTCCGTCACCAGAAAGTCCTTTCCTACTACCAGTAACAGAATAACAGCTAGCTCTGCTTTGTGCTGACCTATTTGTATATCCGTCATCTAAAACACACTTGTGTCTTTGTGTGATCAGTTGAAATCTGTATTTTATCCTGAAATAAAAGTGGCACAAGGAAAACCCACGTCTCAGAGTGTCTTACTTCTCAATATACATCTCCAATAGAAAACACCAGCTTTGTTAAAAATGGGAGTTTCACACATATCAACATCTAGACTGATGGGAAAGTTGGGACATTGTCATCAACTAATAAAAAGACTTCTTTGTATTGCTTCAGGTGCTTTATTCGTTTATTTAAACGTGTTCAAATCCACTTAGTTTCACCCTCCATGACATTAAAAACGTTGTTGTATTTAATTGTTTTACCACAGGAACCATACAACATTTTGAACTGCTGTTGTGCTTAAAGCTTTTACTGCTAAAAACACAGCTTGTCCTGAAACGTCCCACCTCAGGGCAGAGACGGAAGAAAGACATGAAGACAACAGCAGCTTGTGGTCAACATGTGTCTTTTCTCATTAGGTGAGAAACTTCTCACTTCACTCACTGAAATGAAGAATAGACGTGTTGATAGAAATCAGACTGATGTCCAGGAAGGTGATCTGACAGACTGACTCACTGAGAGCACTACGTCAGAGGACACATTCAGGAAATGCTTTCAGATGGTTTTAGAAACACTGAGTTTATGATCCAGACACCGTCCTAAACCAACCTGGACCTTTAACTGATAAAATGAACGTCATCATGTTGTTATCTGACAAAGTAGAAGTTACTAGAAGTCCTGTTTTAAAGTTGGCAACTGATTTTTGAGACATGAAAAAGTGTCAACTAATATTTTGATGTTCTTTCCAGTAGCTGCTGATCAGCCTCTAACTCAGAGACCAACATCGAGTCCAGAACCACTGCTGTCTCTCTGTGTTATAGTTCTGATTGCTTCCAAAATTAAAGGCAGAGAGAAAACTAAAAAGAGAAAAAAGAAAACCTCAGTAGTTGTATAGATGCTTAGTGTCTCAGAGAGACAGTGCAGGGAGGTCAAACATAGACCAGTACAGTTTTCAATAGAAGTAACTGATATAACTGTTTCTCTCCACTAGGGGTCGCACTGGTTTAGTCAGAGGAGCAGACATAACACAACACCCAGAACTAAACAGCAGATATCAGCAATAGCACGTCTGTTTTCCTTCTTCAGAGAGTTCAGGTTGTTCATAAAATGTTTTTTATAAAAGGAAAGTTAATTAAATGTAAACATTGTCATAATGTTCTTGTTCTTCTTTGCACTAAAACAAAGAGAAACATCTGGAGTTGTGATTATTTACAGGTTATTATGTTATTATGTTAGTGGCCCCCTTGAGGTCACATTGAACTGTGGCCCCTGAACTAAAATGAATTTGACAGCCTTGCACTAGTGTGTGTGGAGGACCTCTCTACATTAGAACTATAGTCACAGACCTGAGACTACTCTCCTTTGTTTCCATATTTGTCTGTGTTAAATAATGTTCCTGTTACTCTGAGTCAGAGTTTAAATGATTTCTTCCATCATTAATAACTGATGTCAGTGTAAATGATTCTTCTAAAGTCTCTTTAGATTTAGTCCAAAGACTCTAAACTGTCACCAGCTCCACTTCTTCTGATGTGACTCGTCATGTTTCTTCATCTAAAGCTCCATCCAGATGTTAACAGCTTTTATCATCACTGATGTCTTTCCTAATGTACAGTGGATTATAGTTACTATTTATTTATTGTTGTTCTTGTTTATTAATTAATAGTTGATCTTCAAAGTTTTAACTTTTCTTCTGGAGTTTTGAATGGTGACATGATATTAATCCCACATTTCCTCCACATTCATTTTCCATTGATTAAAAGTCCATGTAATCAAACAGCACTTCAGTCAGACTAAGAGCAGAGAAACAAACTAATAGCTGTTGTTGAGGCTCCTTAAGCTGCTAGATACAGTATGTGATGCTGCTAAACAGGTTTCATTGAAGATAGTAGATATGGTGAAGACGTGGACTTGATGATGATTCATGGGACATCTGACTGAACTGTACTCTCAGACCAGCGTTAGCTTTGACAAACATCCTGACAAATAAGTCGTCATGTGCATCATATGAAATGATTTACACACTCAGAACAATGAGCAGCCACACATGTGGTGACCAGGGAGCAGTTTAGGAGGTTAGGGGCTTTGCTCAAGTGAAGGAAAGGTGTTGGAATTATAAGCATTTTATACATAGTCCTTGATTTTCAGCAGGGACTCAAAAGCTCTTTCATGGACAGATGTGAGATATTCCTTCATTACTTCTTCATCAACACAAACAGCGTCCAAACACATATGGACATGAATGGATTATTAAAAGTGGTGTGTTATCCCATGCGTTATGGACTTGAACGCACCAGATCATTTTACAGCTTCTAAATGTGGTTTGATCTCCCTGATAACATGTGATGAAGTCAAACTGTGGACAAAGTGAGTTGAGGAGCTTTAACCTCCACTACATCCCTGGTTAGCAGGATGAAGGCGCCCTCTTGTGGTCTTCATCACATTTCAGAACAGATCAGATTTGTACCTGAAGAAGCCTTGGATGAGTGCTGGAACGTCTTCAAGAGACAGTGAACTAACACAAGTTATGAATATGTCATGTTTACGTTATCAAAGCAGCAGAAGATGGAGAAAAACTCTGACCTTCTGGCCTCAAATGTCCCTTTAAATCAGAGGTCCTCATTTAGCAGGTCATGGACCAGTACCAGACAACAAACCATTTACTACTGGACCATGAGGAGACAATATGATCCTGCAAACTCCCTGAATAATGAACACATCATTGTAGGTTATCTGTGCTGCAGACTCACTGAACTTGTCGTGTCCTCTCACCACCAGGGGGAGCTCTCTGTTTATGAGCTGCTGCAGAGAAACAACAAATGTCAGTGTGTGATAAATATGGGAATACAACCAGATCTCTTTTTACAGTGTTCCTCCAACACATTTCACAACTTTTAAACTAAATGAGTCTCTTTTCTTTGGTTGGATTCAAACATCCAGAGCTCATGTTGTCATAGAAACTGAGTCAACGCTTAAATTCAAATAAACATCTGGATTATGGCTGATACACATGTGTTGAGAAGTAGACTCTTACTTTCACACTGTCATTCTACACACACACAAACAACAAACACACTGCCCACATGGTGACAGATAGATGACTTTCAACTAAATATAAAGAGAGCACTGATGCCTCACAGCGAGAAGGTCCCAGGTTCAAATCCATGGGCCAACTGGGCCTTTCTGTGTGGAGTTTGCATGTTCTCCCTGTGTCTGTGTGGGTTCTCTCCAGGTTCTCCAGCTTCCTCCCACCATCCAAAGACATGCTGGTTAAGTTCAATGGTGATTCTAAATTGGTCGTAGGTGTGAGTGTGAATAGTTGTCTGTCTCTCTGTGTTAACCCTGAGATAGACTGGAGACCTGTCCAGGGTGTACCCCTGACTTTTGCCCGATGACAGCTGAGATAGGCTCCAGCAGACCCCGTGACCTTTAACAGGAATAAGCTGGTACAGAAGATGAATGAATGAATGAATGAGTGTTTTGCTCTGAACTCAATGAAAACTATTTAACTGCAGTAAATACCTCTGGCCTGTAGGTGTCAGTAAATAAAACTCATGAAGGCTTCATCAGATATTATCAGGGAGATCATATCACATTTAGAAGCTGTGATGATCTGGTGCGTTCAAGTCCCGTGGGATAAGAGCCATTTGATATTTTGTCCTGAATCCCTTGCAGACTGTCTGAAGTCTGAGAACCATGGGAGTCCCCAAACAATCGGGGTCTGTGCCAACGCTGTCTTCATCAATGCGGCTCCGTCAGGCTAAGATCAAGTGACTGACTCTGCAATAGCAGAATAATTCACTTCTTTATCTTCAAGAACTCCTCAGCATGTTTTCAGTCATTTTCCGTCCATACTGTCAAGCAGCGTCCAGTCTTTGCTTCATTTGATCATCTTTTCTTAGTTGATGAAGACATAATGAAAGAATATCCCACATCTGTCCATAGAACCGTTGACCCTCATCGTGACCAGTCATTCATGCTTTTAAACTGTCCAGATGAATGTCCCTTTTGCAGATAACCGTCGCTTCAGCATTCACAGTGGAAACAAATGTTGTGGCTGCTTATCTGGATTCATATTCCAGGATTATTAATTCAAATGAGGGCTCTCTGTTCCTCTCTGTCTGCTGTGACCCTACAGATGACACAACAGTCAGTAATTCAATTTAAAAGTCGCCAGATGTCATATTATTCTGTGGAAAAGGAAACTACAGCGTCGTTTGGCAGATTTGCACCAAAATGCTTCTGAGCTGTCTTTGCATCTATATCTTTCATTAATCTGTCCAGAGCTTCTCAAAAATTTTTTTTTCCTGACATATCTCCGAATGCACCAAACAGTCGCGTCTTGGGCCAATCTGCTAATATTAATAATTTGTAAATCTTTTAAAATCCCTAAGAGAGATCTGTAGACCATGTGACACGATGGTACCACACATGTATCCTGTGCAACGTTTCACTTTTCATGGCTGTTCTGAGAAAGGTTATTGGTCTCAGCTGTGAAATGCAAGGGCATATCAGTTTCCCTCACTTTGAATATACCGAGCTGATTTTCTTATCAACAGCTTGCTGGATATTATTCTCTTACTGACAAGTAGCATATGGCTACACACAGATGCCTGTAGACTGAAACGTGACAGTAAAGATCATATGTATTCATAACAGACATGCAAATAACACTTTATCATCAAGTGTCCAAAAGAAATGTAATATTATTGCTTTAATACACATACAGCTACTTCCATATCTTTGGATACTGAAGTATTTTGTTCTTTTAGGTGTATAGAAGGTGCCCATAACTCTTTTACAAAAGTATTTGATGAAGTCAGTTTGCACAGACTTTTCTTCTTCCTCTTTTGCTGACCAAGTGAGTGATGAAGACAAACATAATTCACGTAATTCAAGTTCAAACATAATGAGACTTTAAGTGTGAATATATTCATTCATTCATCTTCTGTAACCGCTTGTCCTGGGTCACAGGGTCTGCTGGAGCCTATCCCAGTTGTCATTAGGCGGGGCACACCCTAGATAAAATATTAAACAATAATTTGAAAGCTTGCAACTTGAATGGTTTCCTTTGTATTTGGACTCATACATAATAGGGATTCATTGCAGGAACTACATTTATGGACAGTTTTAGTTTGCTACATGCTAATCCATTACACACTCTACTGCACACTGTTTAAATATGTGTCAGCAAAAAGGCAGAAGACGATAACTTCATGTTGTGGAAAACAGCAACTTTTAAAGTATTTAGACGAGACTAATTTAACTTCATATTTATCTCACTGACCGTGATGGAGGCTGCATAAATATCAGAGTGATGCTCCTTCAAATGTCGGATCCTTTCACCTAATTTGTAGCCACAGGGCTTCGGGCAGCTTGATAGTTTTGGTTGTTACTGTCAACTGAGATCAGATAGGCAAACGGCCTTTATCCAACCCAATGACATGTACGTACGTTTGAAAGACAGTCAGCCCGTACTAAGAGAATGTCTGATATTCAAATGACATCTATCATATTGAATAACACTCTAGTCTCGTCTCGTTAACAGAAAAAGGCACACTTTTCATCATTGTTTTCATCACCATATATTAGTTTTAGCTCGTCAGCGTCCTTTTTAACGAAATGAACACTGAAAAGAACACAGTGATGAGCTCTGCAAAATAAAAAGGTCTGAAAGCCCACAAAAGAAAACAGTATCCTTCCATGTTATACAGCAGAGAGGGTTCACTATGAGGTGCAAACTATTCATCCACCTCAAGAACAGAGAGGTCAGATTAGACAAAAAAACAAGAACATGAGTAGTAGTCTCTGGACAGATTAAGATGTTATTTGAATATCGGACATTCAAAATACGTGTTCTCTTTGTTAGGGCTGACTGTCTTTCAAAAAGTGTGTCCTTGGATTGGATGAGGGGCATTTGCCTATCTGATCTCAGTTGATAGTAGCGGCTAAAACTAGCCAGGTGCCTCCAGCCCCGTGACTATAAATTAGGTGGAAGAATGTGACATTTGAAGGAGCATCACCCAGCTATTCCTGCAGCCTCCATCACGGTAAGCAGGCTAACTATGAAGTTAAATTAGTCTCATATAAATACATTACAAGTTGTTGTTTTGCTTTCTGTCCTCTTTGATGTACTGGCAGACAATTTATCTCAGAGATATGTGTTGAGTCACTGTGCTGCTTCTTTAATTTGAAGTTTCAGAACAGAAATGACCAAAGAAAATGGTTTTGAAGGGTTTTTACTTGAGCACTTTTGTGTGAAGACTAAGACTAAATTAAAAGTAGCTATCAAAAATATTAAAAAAACATTTTGGATGGACATTACTAATCTAACATGGGTAGTTTGTCTAGACTTATTTACACTGAACAGTGTCACTGCTTCTAGTATTTTTATTTCATTCTAATGTATTTTTGGCTCTCCCTAGTCTTTGTTGTCTTTGACTCTGTGCTCTCTGTGTTAGTCTGTTTTTGATGTCTTTGCTCTGTACCCATGTCCTATGTTGTATTTCCTTGTCTTTTATAACTTATACTGTATAATTGCTGCCATCTTGACCAGGACTCCCTGGTAGAAGAGACACTGTGTCTCAATGGGACCTTCCTGGTAAAATAAAGGTTAAATAAAAAAAAAAATCCAGTCTTTTCTTTATTAATATGGATATCGGTTAGAAACAATGACAAATGAACTGAAATGCTATTAACAGTGTGAACTCCTACTTCATATGAAGGAACAAATGTCACTATAGGGAAAAATTATATGGTTAAAAGTCATGATGATGGAGGGAGACATTTGATACTATGAATGGACACTTGAAGTTGAAGTGTTTAAAATCATTTCTAAATAATAGATCAATGTTTTGGTTTATTATTGGTTTATTTATTCTGATTTTTGAAAATATGGGAGGAAGAGGCTTTCTATTGAGGTGTTCAGTTAATCAGTTGATTCAACTTTAACTTGACATGCAACAAACTATAATACACTGATATTTATTTTATTTTTTACAGTGATCCACCATGACATTACTGAAGGCTCTCCTGCCCCTCGCTGCTCTCCTCCTTCTGTCCGTCGTTCCCACAGAAACTAAAGTGGTGAACTCAATAGCAGACTGTGATGAATTTTTTCTTGACAATAATCCACCAAATATCCCAGAAATCTTGAAGGGAGGAAAGATCTTGCACAATAACAGATACAAACCTATTTGCCAGACCTTCGAAAACACCAGAACCTTTATGACGCTTTATGACACCAAGAACAAGATCCCAGTGTTTTCTGCTGCAAAGTACAGAGGGAGGAATGGAGGCAACAGACCTGATCCCCCCACTTGGATGATTGAACCACAGGTGAGCTTTTTAACAAAGAAAATACCATAATACTAAAGTATTTGTAGATGTTTTGACAAGTTTCATTTTATTTGACATCAGTTAAAAGTTGTTAATCAGTTGAAAATACATGAAATAAACTGTTATGATGCTGCAGTGCCAGAAAAATAGTTTTGTTTACTTAATAAGGATAATTATGTGGAACCAAATACAAACGTTACTTTGAATCTACTTTGATGTAACCTTCTATAAAACAGTAATTTAGTTTTTAATTGTAACAGCTTGAGGACCCAGCTGGCAACGACAACATGACACCAGCAGAAGACAAGAAAACCTATGAACACCAGGCTGGGCTCCCCGACTACAAAAATATTTATGAGCAAGATTTCAATAAAGGCCATTTGTTTCCAAGCTCTTATGGATTTAATCAAGATGAAATAACTTCCACCTTCACCCTGACCAACATTGTTCCACAAAACAAAGACTTCAACAGCGGACGCTGGAGCAACATGGAACAATGTGTCAAATGTGTTATGGACAAATACTGCATCAACAACAATAATAATAAAGAAGGTTTTGTAGTAATCGGAGCACAGCCCAACAAATCCCTCAAAGACAGGTTAAATATTCCTTCTATGCTCTGGTCAGCGTTCTGCTGCTACAGCAGCAAAGAGAAGAAATGGTTAGCAAGTGCACACTGGTGCGATAATGTTGAACCTAGAAAGGAACACATGCAGACTGTATCTCTGAATATGCTCAAAAATAGACTGGGAAAAAATTTTGAAGCATTTCCTGGAACAGAATGTCCTCGTGACACAACTGTTACTGAGTTGTACCCAAAACTTGACAAAAACTGCAACTGCCCATAGTAGGTGTACGACTACTACTCCTGCTGTGACTATCAAATGATTCTGAGATTACAGCAGAAACATCATCAAAACAGCTTAAAGATGCATTAACATGTCAATATATAGCTCATGCAGACTCCGCCGTTACTCTCCCAAGTACATCTCTTCCTTTCAGCTTTCAGCTCCTCATCAAACTCCATCAAACTCACCTCCTTCTCCAACCTCTAACCCTCCTTTTCCTCCCTCTAACACAATTCTCTCTCCGTCACCAGAATGTCCTTTCCTACTACCAGTAACAGAATAACAGCTAGCTCTGCTTTGTGCTGACCTATTTGTATATCCGTATACTTTGTCTTGTCTTTGTGTGATCAGGTGAAATCTGTATTTTATCCTGAAATAAAAGTGACACAAGGAAAACCCACGTCTCAGAGTGTCTTACTTCTCAATATACATCTCCAATAGAAAACACCAGCTTTGTTAAAAATGGGAGTTTCACACATATCAACATCTAGACTGATGGGAAAGTTGGGACATTGTCATCAACTAATAAAAAGACTTCTTTGTATTGCTTCAGGTGCTTTATTCATTTTTTTAAACGTGTTCAAATCCACTTAGTTTCACCCTCCATGACTTTAAAAACGTTGTTGTATTTAATTGTTTTACCACAGGAACGATACAACATTTTGAACTCCAGTTGTGCTTCTAGCTTTTACTGCTAAAACACAGCTTGTTCTGAAACGTCCCACCTCAGAGCAGAGACGGAAGAAAGACATGAAGACAACAGCAGCTTGTGGTCAACATGTGTCTTTTCTCATTAGGTGAGAAACTTCTCACTTCACCCACTTGTTTTCTGTGTTATTTCTTTACTGTTTGAGAGAAGAGTGATCAGGTCCTAGAGTTGGTGTTGTCGTCTGTACTGAGAGAACTGGAGGTTCAGACAAAGTGTCCTGAAAGTTTTCAGAGTTTATTCAGAACAGAGAGAAGAAATAAGAAGACGACAAAAAAGAAAAAAGAAACGCCACTGAAATGAAGAATAGACGTGTTGATAGAAATCAGACTGATGTCCAGGAAGGTGATCTGACAGACTGACTCACTGAGAGCACTACGTCAGAGGACACATTCAGGAAATGCTTTCAGATATAGTATAGATGCTTAGTGTCTCAGAGAGACAGTGCAGGGAGGTCAAACATAAGGTCTGTGCAATTTTCAATAGAAGTAACTGATATAACTGTTTGTCTCCACTAGGGGTCGCACTGGTTTAGTCAGAGGAGCAGACATAACACAACACCCAGAACTAAACAGCAGATATCAGCAATAGCACGTCTGTTTTCCTTCTTCAGAGAGTTTATGTTTTTCTTAAAATGTTTTCCTGAAAGGAAAGTTCATTAAATGTAAACTGTCCAACGCATTATTAAAAACTGGAAGGATAGTGGGGAACGTGGCCCCCCGACCCAGTTTAGGCCCCGTTTCAGTATGACACAATAGTTCAGTTTGAAGATCAAAGGTTTAGAGATGTAAGATTTAGCAGCATAACGAGGCAACTCAGATTTGATCCTATTAGTTATCAGTCGTTTAAAGATACTGCAGCATCTAAAGAGAACACATGACAACAAGAACCAATGCTAAAATGCAATAGATGATGAGATAATCTAGATAATGATATCTGATCTCTGGAGTTTTCCTGCTTCACAGCTGCAGCTCTCTAGTCAGAGTTTCTCTTGCTGCTCACATTTCATCTGCTGTGACAGAATTCAACTTAAGAGAAAGGAGCAGTGAACACAACAACTCACAAAGACTTCACCTTTCTACTCTCTCTCTCCTCTTTCAGTTTAGTCTGGAGTCCTGTGTCACGTCAACCTGTTGTTAAAGTTGCTGAGTCATTACCAAGTGTCTCTGTGTGTATTTCTTTCTCTGCTCTTTGTTTAAATTTTACGTTTGAAGCCAAGGAAATCCAACACAGGTCGACCAAAAGGTCCAAAGTGCCGACCGTAAGACAACACAACCAGCTCTCTTTTAGGCATGGGGAAAGACAGAACAAATTTAATTTGCATTTTACTATCACGGGTCATGTTTAAAGGAGCTCCAGTGAAACTGGGCTTGTAATTCCTCCAGTTTGTACGAGAACATCCTCAAATTAAAGCTGAGAGTCTGGACTTTAATCCCAGATTCATTATAGAACTGTAACTTGAATATGTTCTGATCAACAGGTAAAACAACAGAAACAGTGTCCAAACACATATGGACATGAGTGGATTTATCCCATGGGACTTGAATGCACCAGATCATTTCACAGCTTCTAAATGTGGTTTGATCTCCCTGATAACATGTGATGAAGTCAAACTGTGGACAAAGTGAGTTGAGGAGCTTTAACCTCCGCTACATCCCTGGTTAGCAGGATGAAGGCGCCCTTTTGTGGTCTTCATCACATTTCAGAACAGATCAAATTTGTACCTGAAGAAGCCTTGGATGAGTGCTGGAACGTCTTCGAGAGACAGTGAACTAACACAAGTTATGAATATGTGATGTTTACATTATCAAAGCAGCAGATGATGGAGAAAAACTCTGACCTTCTGGCCTCAAATGTCCCTTTAAATCAGAGGTCCTCATTTAGCAGGTCATGGACCAGTACCAGACAACAAACCATTTACTACTGGACCATGAGGAGACAATATGATCCTGCAAACTCCCTGAATAATGAACACATCATTGTAGGTTATCTGTGCTGCAGACTCACTGAACTTGTCGTGTCCTCTCACCACCAGGGGGAGCTCTCTGTTTATGAGCTGCTGCAGAGAAACAACAAATGTCAGTGTGTGATAAATATGGGAATACAACCAGATCTCTTTTTACAGTGTTCCTCCAACACATTTCACAACTTTTAAACTAAATTAGTCTCTTTTCTTTGATTGGATTCAAACATCCAGAGCTCATGTTGTCATAGAAACTGAGTCAATGCTTAAATTCAAATAAACATCTGGATTATGGCTGATACACCTGTGTTGAGAAGTAGACTCTTACTTTCACACTGTCATTCTACACACACACAAACAACAAACACACTGTCCACATGGTGACAGATAGATGACTTTCAACTAAATACAAAGAGACTTTAAAAGAATGATTGTGCTGCCCTGGCAGAGCGTTGACTGTAGCAATGCTGTAGACAGACAGTTAACAATCCCAAGTCCTCCAATAAACACACAGCCTTGACTTTTATGGTATTTTAATAGAGACTTGTTGCTTCATTTACTTTGTTTGGAAAACTGAAACATTACAATATATATACAATTCTGTTCAATTCATTAATTCATTCATGAAAAACAATGGAAATGTGTAAAACATGAACATAAAACAATAAATCCTTTAAAAACAAAACATATAATACTATTATAGACATATTACTTCCAGACATTTCATTTCTAAGGCAGAGTTTTATCAGATGATTACATGGTTATATGCCTTCAACAATGCATGCAACGCATTCCAAGCAACCATGAAGAAGAAATGGTTACAGAAGATAAATGAATGAAATGTTCAGCATCAAGATCTAAGCTTTAAAAGCCTTGAGTGGATTCTTAGCTCTGATTTCTCAGTAAAGTGAAGGAGCTGATTGAAACTCCACCACCTCCATATGTAGCCTTGTAATCCACCAGCGTTTTAGTTGTAACTATAGATGTCCTCATCAGTTTCCCAGGCATTTTTAATCATAGCCAGATATTTAATAGTTATTTTACATTTTAATTACGTCCCTGTAGCATCAAAACATCTTCATCTTCTTCTGTTTTAATGGTGGTCAGCATGGAGTCCACTCAGTCAAAGGCTGCACCCAAACAACAACAACAACAACAAACACTGAACACTGTGTTTAAAAGACGACTGCAGTCAGAGTGTTAACAGAAAACTAACGCTGGACCAGAGTTCAGGATGACAGCTTTGTACTCAGCTTCTGTCTCTGCTTGATTCCTTCAGTCCTTCAGTCATGTTTCTCAGCTTTGTTTCAATCAGGTGATCAGTGCAGATTTCAGACCTGCTGACAAGTCCTAAACTCTGACAAGACGTCCTTTAAACGTGAAGGACGAGAAGACTCTTGACTAACAGTGTGTTCTTGTTTAGAACCAAGCTAGAAAACAAAGAGTTTAAAGATCCTGCAGCATCTAAAGAGAACACATGACAACAAGAACCAATGCTGCTGTTTCTTTGGACAGTTGGACTTTTAAACAATAGATAATGAGATAATCTAGATAATGATATCTGATCTCTTTGGAGTTTCTCCAACATGTTCTCAGAGTTTCTAATGTGTCTCTGATTTACAGGTGGATTAGTTTGTTTACCAGGATTAAAAACATTTTGAGACCCTGAAAACTGAAAACCCTGAAATTAAAAACGTTATTATAGCGCCGCCTAGCTACAGGCATGTGTATTTACACCTCACCAAAGTGACATGCTAGGACTTCTACCAAGTTACCAGGTTTGATGCCTTTCGCCCTTGCAGTTTGTCCTGGGTAGACACTTTAGCTTCGGCAGAAAAAGAGAAATCATTATAATAATAATAAAAGGTCCACTAATGAGAAGAAAAATCACAACATCAATAGGGTACCTGCAACTTCGTTTGCATGGACCACTTATTAGACCTTGAGTACAAGGACTTAATCGAAGGGAGTGCACTAACAGGGCTGGAGCTTACCAGTGGGGAGACTAAGGTAAGAGGAGGTGAAGGATCCCAGGAAGAAGAACACCCCTGTCAATTTTGTCACTCACACACACCGATACACAATAAAAAAAATAATGAAAAACCAAGGGTCACACAGCACACAGACAGGGAACACCTGCACCAGGACACAAATGGTTTAACAAAGACATCAACTGTACACAAAATAATCAAAAGTTCTGAAAATCTATCAGCTGCAGTTAATTTACAGACCCGTAGGCAGCTGATCAAAACAAATCATCAACTGTTGCTTGCCCCCCCCATCAAGGCAAGCAACGGCAGATGCCAAAGCACAGTGGAGTAAATAAAAGTGGTGCAAAGCAGCACAGATCAGGGCAATTTAAGCAAAGCAAAGCAGCAGTTGTTGTTCTTCTCAAGCAGTGTCAGACCGCTCACCATATAAAAATGCACTAAATTAATATATATATAAAAAAAAACTAGTGGAGAGCTTCATGCCCCACGACTCAGTCACGTCTCCACACAGACAAACAGTAAATGTGGCGACACACAGAATCTGAAATGACATGCAGACAGACAAAGCAAGGCAGCTACTGCCACAGTACCTGGACAGGCAACGTTGACACGGAGGACATGGACGACAAGATGGACAACACCTCCCTATGTATATAGAGTTCTGGCATTTAGAGGGGACAGAGCTTTCTCTGTTGCTGCTTCCAAATTGTGGAACGATCTACCACTGGACATCAGACAAGCCTCCTGACTGTCTATTTTTAAAACTTGTCTTAAAACCCTTTTTCGCTTTGGATTTCATATACTTGAGTTGAGTTGAGTTGAGTTGAGTAAGATGGCTCCATGCGCTGACTGGTTAATGAGGCTGAGAGAGGAGAAAACCAGCATGGAGCATCTCATCCTGCTACACTTCTCTCTTTTCCTAAAAAATATAAACAACCAGTAGAACTGCTGCTACTGCTGCTATCAGTCCATCATGTTGGCTTCGTCTTCCTCCAGTCTCTGGTCCTAGACTCAATGCTGGTCTCTGAGTTTGAGGCTGATCAGCAGCTGCTGGAAAGAACATCAAGATATTAGTTGACACTTTTTCATGTCTCAAAAATCAATCAGCATCTTTATAAAGGACTTCTAGTAACTTCTACTTTATCAACTTACCAGAGACGCTGAGTTCACATCTGCCAGAGCTGAAGCCACAATCTGTGTCCACTTCACACTGGTACAGACCAGAGTCATCAGTCCTGAGTCTGGACACATGAAGTCTGATTCGTCCTTCTCTGAGGACGTCTTTGTCTACCTGGACTCGTCCTGAAAACTGTTCATCCTGAGACTCTGACCCCTCAACACCTCCATGGAGACGATACAGGACAGAGACTTTCTTATCAGTTCTCATGTAACAGAGGATGTCAAGTGAAGTGAAAGACATGTCAGGTTTGGTGGTGAAGGTCCACTCCAGGGTGATGTTGTGGTTCTCCTCTGCCTGATAGGAGCTCTCTATCACATTCACTTCAAATGTTGCTGCTGAGGAGACAGAGAGAGAAAGAGAGGAGCAGACACACTGAGAACTGGAACATGGGAGTCTTTCAACTCCATCATTGAAGACTGAGAATTGATTTGGACTTCATCAAGTCAATTTCTAAACTGACCGCAGACACATGAGTTGAGGATGATGAGCAGCAGGATCCTGCAGATCATCTTCTGCCTGTGAGAGGAGACAGAGGTGAAGAGTCATGAACACATGAGGTCAAAGGTCACTCTCTGCAGATACAACAAGGACAATCTACAGTCTGACTTCATTCAGTCGTTCCAACATCTGATCCTGTTCTTCATCCTGTTTGTTCCAAACCACCGACCAAAGAACTTTCTGACTAAACTCCATCAACTCCAACCGCTGCAGTGGAAGCAGTCACTAGAAAAACCTGCTGTTTGTTGAAGTTTTCTCTGATCAACAAATGTGTTTCTGTCACTGATGCACTAAAGAGAAATCTTCAAGTTCCAGATCAGGTTCTGTTCACCATGGATCAACAGTAAAAGTTTAAAAGAACATTTATTTACTGCATTTAAAAATAACATTTCAAACAGAGAGCATGTGAAATGTTGTATCTTCAAATAAAGTGTTTCTGTTTATTTCAACTATGAGAACATGAATAAAGCCTTTGTTTCATTATTGCTGCTGATCATTGTTAACTGTTAGAAGATAGAATTATTAGTCAAGTAGAACAATCAGAGCTCATAACCTCCATGGAAGAAGTTATTAAGAATAAAGTGGAACAGTGCTCAGTTACCAACATTACCACAACCTACCAAACCAGAGAGAGACTCTGGCATCCATCCAGACAATATATCTACATGCTGCAGAGAGTTTCCTTTCACTGCTGGTTCCTCTTTCTTCAGTGGTGAGGGCATGCAGTTCTGTTTAGCATGTTAACTGCTGTGTGTCCCTCCCTTCCCCTCCCCGTCTTGAGACAATTTGTATTGTTATTGACACTATATAAATAAAATTGAATTGAATTTAGTTTGACATTAATCATCAGTTACTGTTTCCTCAAGTCCAGACCAGTCACATGTGGTATTTACAGGTAAAGGTATGAATTACAGACTGCTCCACCAATGAGGTTTTTGAATAGTGACATGATAACTCATATCAGTAGAATGATTATTTACACCCAGACCTAAACCCAGTGTTCTGAGTTTTATCCTTGGTTTAACGTCTGCCAAATAAATCTAGATATTAATTTGTTCCATGCAGAGAACTGGGATTGTGGGATCCTACCTTTGCAGCCTTCTAAATCTTCTCTGAAAGTGTTTTACTGCATCGTATAGTCAGGCTCTCTGCATTAAATACAGGGTGAGCTGTCTGCTCCTGCTAGAGTTCAACTATCAAGTATCTGACGGGATAATGTCCAGACGGCTGGAGCTCAGCAGAGGTCCTAAACTCAGCGGTGCGCCGACACTTGGCTCAAAGCATATTCACTACTCTCTAGTCATTCAGAATTACCGTGAAGATGTGAAAATATGTGTTTACTTTAATGTTCATGTGAGATGAGGACGTAATCAGAGTTATCCGTGTCTCTCACCCTGACGGCAGGGGTGAGACTACAGGGCCAGCAAAACCAAAACAAGATGCTCACAGACGACCACACACTGGAAAGTAGTCGCCTTGCTGAGTCACTTAGTTCCTCTTAAGGTCAGAAGGACTAAGACAACTTCAGAATATCTGTTAACCTGCTGACCTACTACACATTGACAAAGTTACAGAAGCTAAAGAGGACGAGGAGGAGGAGGAGATATTGTGAAGTTGTTCCAGGTCAACTTTTAAAAGTCTGTCTCTGTCTGTTTAGATGGACAGATACAGGTGTTGTTCCTGAACGTCTAAATGTTCCAGGTCTTACTTCTCAGAGTGGGTTAAGGAGTTCCTTCAAAGATCCATGAGTCCTGATATTAGTGTGAAATCTCTCCAGGACTACTTGTAAACGCCTGCCGCTGACCCAAAGTACCTCTCATGATTTAGTTTCCTCACACACAGAATCTCACGTCCCGAGTGGGAAGAACAAACATTAAAGGAAACACTAAACTCTCAAGTCCGAGTCCAAACAGTCATTTTATTAAACAAACAAACTATCTCTTCTCAAATTGTTTCTAAATCCAACAGAAACGATGTTCAACTAACGCAGCGTGACACTGGAGGGCACAGAGAAACTGCAACGTACAGCAGCTGGAAGCTACATGCTAACAGCTGTGCAGCTAGCACGTTAGCAGAAAACAAAACAAAAACAATCGTCCGAAGCTACCTTGCAACAAAGAAAAACTCATCTGTCCAACAACCTTCTCTGCATTGTTGTTTCAGTTCATGTTTTCCACAGAGTGTAACAAGGACTTTGACTTGTTCCAGCAAAAGAAATGTAGCTTTGTAACTGAGACACTTCTGGTTTTCCTGCTTGGAAACTAACTTTCACACGTACCTTGACAGTGTGTTCAGCTCCTCTTGACTCGTCTGGTTGTTTCTTCTTTCAGTCTACATTCTTTCTGCTCTGGATAGATGATGAAAACCATCCCAACACCTCGTCTAAACACAAAAATAGTTAAGGACAAACTGCTGTTGTCTCTACCATGTTACAGCCTCACATTAGCCGTGTTCGACTTCATGCAGCTCTGACTTGACGTGATGCATGCTTCTTCTTCTTCTTCTTCTTCTGTTTCTTGGCAGATGACTATTTTGTAGTATACCGCCACCAACTGTACAGGAGTGTGTAATACCATGAACGTCACGGAGTCTCGGCTTATATTAAATCAAAACAAACAAAGGGAAAAAAAAAAAAAAAAAAAAAAGAGAAATTATATTCTTTTCATTAAACCAGTATTATGAAGGTAAATAAATAAAGCTTTCAGTCTCTCACTTGTCATGCCCTTTTCTTCCAGGGTTTCATTAATTGAATTCTCCCCTTCCATTTCTTGCCAGATTATTCTATTATCGTTATATTTCTCACACTTAAAAAGCACATGATCGACATCTTCTCTAACTTGGCACACTATGCATAAACCATTTCCCTTTCCTACTATATGTAAGGTAGAGTTTAGTCCTGTATGCCCTACTCTAAGTCTAGCATAGACCACTTCTTCTCTTCTGTTTAGACTCAGTGAATTAACCCTTTTCCCTGTCACATTCTTCTGATATCAGGGCTCTCAAGTTTTGATCTGAGTTCAGAGTGAGATTTTGGCGGCGACGGCAGGAATTTGGTTGGGGACGGGGCTTTGATCTGATAAATGACACTTAAATTCGCACAAATAAAAATATTTATTTAATTCAGCATTTCTTAGTGCAGGTTTGTGTGTGTCTGATAATGTCTGAGCTTACCAATAATATGGTATCACATAATTTAGCCCCCTGTGAAAGATATTTCTGCAACTGAGTCAAAAATGTAGCACTCAGCCTATCATGGAGCAGGTGAATAGCTCCTGCATGAGCCTTCAAGCAAAGCAGAGCTTTTTTTTTTCAAATCTCATCTTAAATTGGTAATGTCCTTCCTAAAAGTTGGTCTCAACTGTTTTGTGAACAACGTTAAAGAAAAAACTAAGCGGTGGCCTAAGAGAAAAGCTATGTGAATAATGTGTCCTGAACTAAGACTATAAAACAAGTCTCAGAATAGCTGCTGAAATTAGCCAGGATTCAACTAGCTAGCTAGGCTAGTTAACACACTGGTCAACTGCTAACATTAATACTGATTATCCTGGACACATTCCCCAGCAACAAAAATCAAATGATGAGATGACTTACAATTGGTTTATCAGTCGTTTTTTCCATTTTCAAATGGCAATCAAAAATTTAAAAAATTAAAAAGTGACTGGTTATTTGTTTTTTAATCTAACACAAAACGAAAAAAATATTCAGTTTTAAACGGGACACAGGACTGATTTTATATTTAATTGGTCGGGTTTACGAGACCCAGAAGTTTTGTAATGAGTGAGATGTGACTCGATGTGACGGTCCTTTTCTCAGCGAGCGTCTGAACTGGGAAAGTCTAAATCTTGCCCGGATACAGCAATCCTATTTTTTGATTGAGAGTGAGGAGTCACGTGCCGATTTGGGTTGATATGGGCGGGGTCTAAGCCGGTCGGCTATGATGGTAGGAGACGCTATCGGTTGCCAGGGGCAACGCCTTCCGAACTTAACGGAGACGCTACTAAACATTCCAGAGCTCTTTAATTTTTGCGCGTTTATTATTTCGGCGGGACAGATCTACGAATACAAGAAAAATACGAAAGTAAAGCAATGGAGAAAGATAAGGCGAAAGAAAATGGACCTTACAGGGACAAGCTTACACCTACCGCAAAACAGCGGAGACAAAGGCGACCATATTCCACCAACAACATTCCACCAACAAGGCAGCATAATGTCATGAGCAGAATCTCAACTACATTTTAGTTAACATTAATGGTTGGCCATTGAGCATTTTCGAAGAGGCAACAGTTTGTTAGACAGTTAGCTAGGCAGCAAACTTCAGATGCACTTCAGGGTTTGCAACAACATTAACAGCTAGGTAACCTACACTTCGTAGCTTTAACAAACAACATCAAGACATTTTTTAGAGAACGTACCCGAGTGAAAATGCAGAGAACACACTCTCATGGACTGGGGGGTGACATCGAAAGTAAGGTCCTTTCTTCTTATTGCAGCCAACCAAGCAATCCGGCGTCTCCTCGTCAGGTCAGAGACTTGCTCTCCCTGATGCTGTGTCCATTTCGGTAACCTAAAAAACTGTATTCCATTGTTCCTATGTTTTCCATATGTATCGTGTGAGGTACTGGAGCAGTTTTTAACGCAGCAGTGAGTTCCAGGCATGGTGAAACAGTGCAGAATTGCGAGAACCTCCTCTACTACCGAGTTAACAACACACGTAAACAATCATGTTTTGCCGCTGGAATCCTGCCAACATGGCGGAGAGGGTGAGGATCCCGCGAGATACCGCGATATCGAGAGGAGGGGCTCTGTACCATGACGACAACTCCTCACTCTCAATTGGCTGTTCAGTAGCTATATTCTTTTTATTTGATTGGCTGGTGCGTGAAAGGCGCCTCTGAACTCTACGGGAACGCGCTTGATTCATACCTATTAAAAAAAAAATAGCGGCGCAACTTGGTGCGCTTTATCGTGGTAATTTCTCTGCGTGAGAAATACAAGGTGTGGCGTGTGAGCGTGTGAACGGGTCGAAATGCGTGTGTCTCACGCCCAATGCGTGAGACTTGAGAGCCCTGTGATATGTATGGTAGTGTGATGCATGCTGGGTTGAACAAGTTAATTTTAACCAATCATATTCGAAGTCTATGAGCAGAACAACCCAGCATGCATCACGTCAAGTCAGATCTGCACATAGACCAATGACATAGACATATATAGATAGACGCGACATCGACTGTGGAGGGACGTGCCTAAAGCGCCGCCATCTTGGTACAGGGCTCGCAGAGGCAGCGGTGCATGAACATACGAAGGAAAGAGGTACTCCTCAATCTTAAAGTAGAATTATTCGCTGAATTTTGGACCGATTTCAAAACGTATTGAACTGTTAAAAACGTCACACATGTAGCTATGATAAAAATATGGTTTTACTACCCAAATACAATTTTTACTTAATGTTATCAGCAGACTAGCTTCTGACAGAGGATTGTAAAGAAAAGATGCCGGACTTCAACTGAGCGATTTATGATCACTTTTATTGTGTAGAAACAGCATTCCTCCATAGATGTAATGCACTGTAGGAACGAGTGGCCCTGTTCCAAGATGGCCGCCCTGTAGGCACGCCGCTCTAGTAGACGGCAGCATATATATGGCAGCGCTCTATTGAGAGTGAGGAGTTGTCGTCATGGTACAGAGCCCCTCCCCTCTCCGCCATGTTGGCAGGATTCGAGCGGCAAAACAAGATTGTTTACGTGTGTTATTAACTCGGTAGTAGAGGAGGTTCTCGCAATTCCTCACTGTAATACCATGCCTGGAACTCACTGCTGCGTTAAAAACTGCACCAGTACCTCACACGATACACATGGAAAACGTAGGAACAATGGAATACAGTTTTTTAGGTTACCGAAATGGACACAGCATCAGGGAGAGCAAGTCTCTGACCTGACGAGGAGACGCCGAATGCCGTCACAATCTAGTGTTTACGAAGCAGTCGTAGTTAATTACTTTGTCATTTTGGTCAAGAAGTGTCTGCTAAATGCAATGTAATTATGACACACTAAAATGCATGTTAAGAAAACTTACCTTTGCCAGTACAACGCTGTTTTCACCACCTGGAGGCTTGTAGATGGCCAAGTCCTGCACCCAGCCACAGCAGAAAGCCTCGTAACCAAATACCGCTGTTTTGCGGTAGGTGTAACTTTGTCCCTGTAAAGGTTAGACTATGCTTCCGCGTAGTGATCACGCAATGGTCACGCAATGGCCACGCAGTTGCTCGGACGCAGTCGTGAGACCGTGATGGTTCTGCGTGGGGTTTACGTGTCGAAATGCATGCCACACCGGTAGAGGGCGCTATGATTTTTTGTGACCGACCGACCGAGACTCTTGTGACTATCTCGCCTCGTTATTTACCTTCCGGCTTTTGCCGTAGTCACAGTGTAGGATGGACACCGAGACAGAGAGACTGGCGTTGGAGCTCCAAATTATTCAAGCAGAGGAAGAAATACTTCTTTTGCAAATTAGGGCACGACAAAGGAGACAATGATGTTTATGAGTGGAAACCGGAAAAGCGGTCTCCAGCGGATGTAGTTAGCGGACCAATCACAGCCAATGCCGCTGCGTTGCTGCTGCGTTGCTGTTGCGTCGCCTCGACGCGCGTCGAGGATTTTTGGGAGGTGCGCGTCTGGCCCTTGCGTAGGACGCACGGGGGTCCGCAAGGACGCAATAGGTCCGTAATAGGTCCGTATGCACGGACGCGCTGTGTCAACGCGAAAGCATAATTTGGGCTTAAGGTCCATTTTCTTTCGCCTTATCTTTCTCCATTGCTTTACTCCATTGCTTTACTTTCTTACTCTGTCCCGCCGAAATAATAAACGCGCAAATATTAAAGAGCTCTGGAATGTTTAGTAGCGCCTCCGTTAAGTTCTGAAGGCGTTGCCCCTGGCAACCGATAGCGTCTCCTACCATCATGGCCGACCGGCTCAGACCCCGCCCAAATCAACCCAAATCGGCACGTGACTCCTCACTCTCAATAGAGAGCCGAAGTCCCGCCCCCTCTACTTCCGGGTTATGGGACCTATCTTTCGAAAAAATATGAACGGCAGTCTATGGCGAAAGATAAATTATTTTCCGGTCCCAATCGACTTGTGCCTTGGATTATACATATGTTGTTTTTCAGAATAAAAAATGATTTTACATGTCAAGAATGTCACAGTTTGTCGCAAGATAGTTAAGTAAAACGCTTTGGAAAATACGTAATTAAACGAACTACAAGTCCCGCATGCTGGCGCCTACAGAACCGACCAAAACTCCCTTCGTGTAACTACAGCTCTCGACATGACCCGATTTATAATGATTTTCACCTCGTTTCATGCTTCTGCCTTCGTCCTGGAAGAAGACGGTAAAGCTCAACGAGGAGACAGCCATAGTTCTCTAGGGATCTCTAGAGAGATGTAGTTCACTAAGCGATCTCATACAAAACCTAATGTTGTTCAGCTTATTTACGTCAAATAATTTATCTCTTGACGTGAAAAATTATCTTTTAAATTCACACACATCATATGTGAAATTCATGCCACAATTCGATCGGGATCAGAAAATAATTATTATCTTTCCATAGACTGCCGTTCATATTTTTTCGAAAGATAGGTCCCATAACCCGGAAGTAGAGGGGCGGGACTTCGGCTCTCTATGTCGCGTCTATCTATAGGCGCGTTCGACTTGTCTGCGCCTGTCTGAGTCTGACTTGCTTACGTCAACGTGATCTTACGCCGACTGTAGGGGTGGAGCATAAAACGGCTGCAGACAAGTCGGACACGGTCAACTTCGTGTAAACAATGGCGGATCTCGCGGTGTTTGCATTCGTTGTTGCCGACGAAATAGAAGCTTTGGAGTTACCGGAATTTATACCCGTGTTACAACAAGCATGCTGTATGCAAATGATTGTGAATAGCAGCAAATCTACTGAATAAGGATTAAGTAGCATAGTGCTTTGGTCTCCAATCTTGGCGAAAATGAACTGCTGATTAGGCTACTTATTTGAATATTTACTTTTACACCCAAAGTCGTTTAGCACCTGTAACTCAACCATGAAACGAATTCACAGAAAGATATTGAGATGGAGATTAAATGCCATTTGTTTTCATTTTTAGACAGACAGGTGTGAAGAAGAACCCCAAAAATCTACTAACCGTTAACAAGATTTGAACTACGGACGGCCGATCGCCAGACTGATGTGTTACCCACTAAACCAATTTAGTTTACTACGATATAAGTAAAGGATAATGGACGACACTTCTACAAATTGAATGCACGCGTTCTAGATGGTAAAACGGCCCAACATGAAGCCTTAGAATGTAACCTGCGTTGTGTTGAGCTCTGCACACGCCCGGACTCGAACCAGCAGCACCTCGGATCGGGAGGCGAGCGTGCTGACAGTTGAGCCAATAGCCCAGGCTATTTTATTTTATTTTATTTAATGGAGTGAAGTCCATTATCCCGCTTATTCTACTGTTACCAACATGTTAAAAATGCCTTTATACTGTTTAATGGAAGAAATGAACACTGCATTGAACTGCAGTCACATGTACAGCGTTTTCAGTAGGCCAGCCTACCATTGTTGCAGAAATCACATATAAGAAGGTATCCCTTCGATTTCTGTTCATTTTCACATATTCCAACATAAGGAAGCGAGAAACGTCAAAATCGTCATGAGGAGATTCCTCCCAAACTGCCCAATCACGTCTTTGAACTGACGCTATGAGGGCGTCATTTCCGGTCGTGCAGTTCGTGGAGAGCAACTGCAAGATCTGACTGCAGGCGAAGACTCCCGCGATATTTTAAGGTCATGTGACATGGTGACGTAGTGGTTAGTCCCTCCCCGTCTGACTCAAGTCGGACAGGATTTCTAACCAGCATGCATTGCGTCCATCCCAGCATGCATTGCGTCCATCCCAGCATGCATCACGTCAAGTCAGACTCAGACAGATCTGCATCAAGTCGAACGCGCCTTATATATGTCTATGGATCTGTACAGATCTGCATGAAGTCGAACCATATACAGTCAATGAGTCGAACACGCCTAATAGACGTCGTCATCGTCTTGCTCCCCCCCCCCCCCTGTGATTGGTTCCCTATCTCAGGCGAAAATATGGGCGATGGTTTCCAGACTGCTTTTGCAGCGAGAATGAAATCGCGCGCAAAGCAGTATGGGAAAACCCAGGCTACGTGTGAGTGTGAATGGTTGTCTGTCTCTGTGTGTGGCCCTGCGATGGACTGGCGACCTGTCCAGGGTGTACCCCTGCCTCTCGCCCGATGACAGCTGGGATAGGCTCCAGCAGACCCCCGTGACCCTTAACAGGACTAAACGGGTATAGAAGATGAATGAATGAATGGTGACTAACTTTATTTTAGTTTTGAATGGTGACATGATATTAATCCCACATTTCCTCCACATTCATTTTCCATTGATTAAAAGCCCATGTAATCAAACAGCACTTCAGTCAGACTAAGAGCAGAGAAACAAACACCATTGTTTGTCATGAGCTCTGTATTTTACATCAAATAGAACAACTGACATGTGAATGAGAGATTCAAGTTCAGTTCTTATAATCTCACCAGTGTAGTTTTTGTTTGTGTGATCAAGTCTCACTTTCAGTCCTGGGCAGTGTAACAACAAATGTTTGGTCAAATTGAAGGTGAAACAATAAGAGGAAGATGGGGTTTCAGGGTGCCACCAATTTTTACAAACAACAACAGTTTTCACATCACCACTTACAAGATTTCAAACTGGGAAAACGTATTTGTGTATTTGCAGTTTTAAATCATAGCATGTTTTTAATTTTAAACTACCTGTAGCAGCATCTCATAAACAGAGAGCTCCCCCTGGTGGTGAGAGGACACGACAGGTTCAGTGAGTCTGCAGCACAGATAACCTACACTAGTATTCGCTCATCTGCCTTTACACTCGTATGAAATTAAGTGACATCCCATTCTTAATCCATAGGGTTTAATATGACGTCGGCTAACCCTTTGCAGCTATAACAGCTTCACACCATAATCCCCCCTCCACCAAACTTCACACTTGGCACAATGTAGTCAGACTAGTATCATTCTGCCGCCAAACCCAGATTCATCCATCAGATTGTCAGATGAAGAAGCGTGATTCGTCTCTCCAGAGAACACCTCTCCACTGCTCTAGAGTCCAGTGGTGGTGTGCTTTACACCACTGCATCTGACGCTTTGCATTGTGTTGGTGATGTATGGCTTGGATGCATCTGCTCGGCCATGAAGCTCTCTACTGTTCTTGAGCTAATCTGAAGGCCACATGAAGTTTGGAGGTCTGTAGAGATTGACTCTGCAGAAAGTTGGCGACCTCTGTACACTATGAACCTCAGCATCCACTTCGTGGCTGAGTCGATGCCATTCCCAATCACTTCCACTTTGTTATAATACCACTGACAGTTGACTGTGAAATATTTAGTAGAGAGTTTCATGACTGGACTTGTTGCACAGGTGGCATCCTATCACAGTACCACGCTGGAATTCACTGAGCTCCTGAGAGCGACCTATTCTTTCAAAAATGTTTGTAGAAGCAGCCTGCATGAATAGGTGATTGATTTAATGCACCTGTGGCCACGGAAGTGATTGGAACACCTGAATTCAGTTATTTGGATGAGTGAGTGAATACTTTTCGCAGTATAGTTTACGATGATGTGTTCATTATTCAGGGAGTTTGCAGGATCATATTGTCTCCTCATGGTCCAGTAGTAAATGGTTTGTCGTCTGGTACTGGTCCATGACCTGCTAAATAAGGACCTCTGATTTAAAGGGACATTTGAACCAATATTCTACTAATCATGGATAATAACTTATTTATTAGAAAGATTCAGTTCAGTCTGTTACTGTTTGTATAATTTTTTTAATGTAATTAATTAAATAGTTGTGAGATACAAGAGGAAGAATTCCTTCAGAAATATCAAGAAAAGTGCTACAACTATTATTATTAATATTATTATGAGTAGTAGTAGTAGTAGTAGTAGTAGCAGTAGTAGTAGGAGTAGTAGTAGTTAAAATGCTGCAGTCTTTTTTTCTGGCTACAAACTGAAATGACACCACTTGACCAGATGGTGGAGCTATAAGATAATTAACACAAAGCTGCTGACTCTCCAACTTTCTCCACCAGGTTTCTTCTTGGATGTGTTTAAAGTTTCTTAGGTGAGCAGCTGTGAACATGGATTGTGAAATTAATAAATCACACTCACAAATAAACACCTGATGTGTTACTGGCACATCACTACCAAATGAGTTACCATGGCAACTGCTCTGCTCACATGGATCCTTCAGGTTTTAGTCCAGGGCATGTACAGGCAGATATGTGCAGTAGGTTATATAGGTGTCAGTAAAGAGTCAGAAGTCCAAGGGTGGCAGGAGGATACGAGTTCTGGAGGGATTCAGCAGCGTAGTGGGGTTAGAGCGTAGAGTTCAGTAGTGAGACAGCTGTGGGGAAAAAGCATCTACATGTGTCCTATTAGCTCCAGTTTTCTCCATAAAGAACTAGCTTCATTTTGTGTCTAGACATGTCAACTTTTATCTGTCCTTATAAGGCCCTGATATTCAAGAATTAGAAGATATTCAACCTCCTACAGAAAGAGAAAGAGAAAAGTGGCCACATTTGATATCTGCAACAACGAATACAATAACTGAATATAAAATGTGTGTGCCAATGAACTTCAATAACTGCAATTAATCTGAGGAAATTGTATAATGTAAAACTATTATTTGACACCCGAGTTTTCCTGCTTCACAGCTGCAGCTCTCATATCAGAGTTTCTCCAACGACTTCTCTTCTCTTGTGGACGGGCCCTCAGTCAGGTCAAGATGCAATCTGCAGTCATTTCTAACTGGTTATTCAGGTCTGAAAGGTGAAAAAACCTTTTGAAAACACTAAGGGCCCGTCCACACGTACGAAAACGATCTTTTTCCTCTCCGTTTTCGATCATCGTTTCAAGAAATATCCGCGTCCACACGGATCCGTTTCAGCGCGACCGAAAACGCTACTTCCTATTCCAGGCCTATAAGTGGCGCTGTTTCGGTTTCAGAAATTCACCAAAAATGGAGAGGAAGATGCGGAGCATGCGCATAAAGCTTGAGCGCTGTTTACAAATCGCCTTTTTTGCTCAGCGTTTTGGCACAGGAGCATGATATTTTGCCCTGGTAACCCTAATAGGCTCAATATCGTCTCCAGCATGAAAACTAGCATGTAGTCCGCCATTGTTGTTGATGTTGTTACGAGACGTCTGTGGAAGGCTGCTTGGGAGTGTGGCGATGACGTCATCGTTTTCCGTATTCCCCGTCCACATGAAAACGCAAGAGCTGCGTTTTCGAATTTCTCCACCCTGGGACCCGTTTTCAGAAAAGTGCGATTTAGGGCTATGCGTTTACAGGATACGTGTGGACGAAAGGCCAAAACGATGAAAAACTTATGCGTTTCGGCGTTTTTGCGTTTCCGTGTGGACGGGCCCTAAAAGTCTTACGGGGGAAGACTCCTCCTCCTTTGGTTTGATAGGTCAGGGAGAATGTGTCTGCTGCTTCTGTAGTTTTGACGATATAAACCCTGTTCGCACTCACATGTGGGAGAGAAGTGTGGTGGATTGTGAGGCTGTAACATGGTGGAGACAACAGCAGTTTGTCTTTAACTATTTTTTTGTCTTTTTTTCTTTTGGTGAGTCTGTTTTTATTTTATTGAGTAAACTGGATGTTTTGTGTTCACTGTGGGTTTAGACGAGGTGTTGTGATAGTTTTCATCATCTATCCAGAGCAGAAAGAATGTAGACTGAAAGAAGAAATAACCAGACGAGTCAAGAGGAGCTGAACACACTGTCAAGGTACGTGTGAAAGTTAGTTTCCAAGCAGGAAAACCAGAAGTGTCTCAGTTCCAAAGCTACATTTCTTTTGCTGGAACAAGTCAAAGTCCTTGTTACACTCTGTGGAAAACATGAACTGAAACAACAATGCAGAGAAGGTTGTTGGACAGATGAGTTTTTCTTTGTTGCAGTAAGAAGGACTTGAAATCCTCTTTCAGATCAGAACTCACAAGTTCCTATTGTTACATTCATTTAGCTTTATGTCCAGGAAGGTGTTTTAATGCACCAACAGACTAAAGGAGCTTCCTGCTTGGATGCATTCAGGAGCTGCTTTCTACTGTAGTTCAGCAGCCTTTTAGAAACACTAGGTTCTGGACCCAGACACCGTCCTAAACCAACCTGGACCTTTAACTGATAAAATAAAGAGACTGATTCACCTTTAGATGGAGGATGTTATTATTATTTATTTAAATGGAGGAAATCTAAGAGATTATTATCATGTCACTATTCAAAACCTCATTGGTGGAGCAGTCTGTAATTCATATCTTTACCTGGTAACTATGACATGTGATTGTTCTGGACTTGAGGAAACAGTAACTGATTGGTTAATGTCAAACTAAATGTCCTCATCACTGAAGGAGGAGGAACCAGCAGAGAGAGGAATATGTCAAATGACTGTCGTGACAGATACTGTCTCTGGAAATATGTCCAAAGTGCAGATATGATGGGAAATATCAGGACAGAGTGGAGCTGCTCCAAGAACGGGGAGGGGTTATCGGACTTTGATTTGTTCCAGGAAGAGGAACAGCGTGAAGCTGACACTTTTTACAACAGAGCACTTTTAAAATAATATATATATATATATAACTGCTGCATATATATATATAACATATATATGCAGCATATATGCACAGATAAACTGCATATAGATTTCATATATCCTCATAGACCCACATGGAAAGAACCTATATGAGGATATATGCGCATATATGAAACCTATATGCAGTTTATCTGTGTATATATGTTGCATATATATAGCATATATGCGTATATATGAAAACAGCCAATTTTATGTATGTCACATATATTCAAAACCTATAGTGAAACCTATATGTTTATATAGGTTCTTTCCATGTGGGTCAGCTCATCTTTTAGGTGGTAAACTCTTTTGGGATCTCTGGGTTTCGAGTTTTCTCCACAGTTTTCATCATCAACTCTTCTGGTCTCCTAAAACAAACTTTGACTGAACAGTTTTGATCCTTATTTCTGAAAGTTTTTATTTCATTTTAAACAACACACACAAAATCTCTCTGAGACACAACTGACCTGACAGGGAACACGTCGGCCTATTGAACCAAAAACAACAAAAGAAAACAAGGACGTAGAGAATTAGATAAACTAGTGACTGAGAGATTTAAAATCAGTCTAGTAACATTAGTCGTGTCTTTACCTCGACCATGAGGTCATCTACAAAGGAACAACAAATATGAAGTATAGGCACCCTGACTATGTAGCCCCATACGCAACAAACTCTAACACGCTATGTATCCTGACTCCTTTCTATCAGAACCAGCATGAACCTCTTCAACTACCTGAGCTACAGTTGTATCAGTATCAGTGAATGAAAGGATCACAAACATCCATTGTGTGCTGCAGTTTCTTCATGATTCCTGCTCCAGCTCTGCAGCGTGCTGGATGAAAGATCTTCCAGCTGTGTTTAGGATTATCATCTGTTTATCAGCCTGCAGCTGGAAGGTGTTTGCGCTGGGATTAAAATGGATGCTCCAGTGTAACCTTTATTTTAGCAAAAACATATCACCCAGATCTAAAGTCGTAAAAGTTCATGCCGAGGCTGCAGGCAGCGAGACGAGAGAAGAATAAACCCATAAAGCCCCATCACAACGTCTCATTTGTCAGTATAAAGTAATAAAACTACAGTAAAAGACAAGATTAGACACCAGCCTTAAAACCTATTTGATTATATAACTCCTATCAAGATGTGTGACACGGGTGCAGAGTTCAACGTGCACTGATAAGAGAGACTGACCAAACATTTTACTGATCTACTTTTCATTTTGTTTTATTAGCTGGAGATTCACGTGACACTCCAGCAGTGTTAAGCTGACACTTTTTACATCAGAGCACTTTCACAAACTTTGGTCAGCTCAGCTTACAGGTGGTAAACTCTTTTGGGATCTCTGGGTTTAGAGATTTCTCCACAGTTTTCATCGTCAGCTTTTCTGTTCTCCTAAAACAAACTTTGACTGAACAATTTTGATTCTTTATTTCTGAAAGTTTTTCATTTTAAACAACACACGCAAAATCTCTCTGAGACACAACTGACCTGACAGTGAACACGTCGGCTTACTGAACCAAAAACATCAAAAGAAAAGACGGACGTAGAGAATTAGATAAACTAATGAGTGAGAGATGTTTAAAATCAGTCTAGTAACATTAGTCGTGTCTTTACCTCGACCATGAGATCATTTAGAAAGGAACAACAAGTATGAGATACATCAGTAGAGAAAGGAAAGGAAAAATAAGATGATTACCCAGGGGTTGCATGAACCGAATATTTTCCATCATTGACAGTTTTTTGTCAAACTGTCTGAAGACCATCCGTCATTTTGACAGATTGCAATTCACACCCCTGACCACTTGATGGTGAGTGACGTTATTAATTGGCTCTTGTCTCTAATCACAGTTTGTGTTACAAACATGGCAGAACTTTTGTCAGTGCACAATTTCCTGGTACACCGATTAAACTGATACACACGTCTGAGCTCGGCTAACCATAGACCATATACAATATATGTCTATGTCTATGCAGCTAACAGCTACCAAAATGGAGGAACTAGATGAAAGCATGTTGGTAGGACCGATGGAAGGCAAATTTTATTTTAAAAAACTACCTAATTGAAGCCTTGTGCAAACTGTGCAAAAATAAAAGAGCACTGTACGCCAAAACCACCTGTCACACAGACTGTTTCTTGCCCCAGGCTGTCGCTCTGATGAACTCTGAGCAGTCACAGAATGTTAGACCATCCGCATGAACAATAATCAATAACTCTGCACTGTTGTATATACTCACTGTACAAAACCCTGGTTTGGTGTATATATCTACTCTTATCCTATATTTTATGTGTACAGATTGAGATTTATTTTATTTTATTTTTATTTCACTTATTTAAGTTGTTTCTGTACTAGAGAGAAAAGTCAAACTCCTTGTATGTGTACATACTTGGCCATTAAAGCTGATTCTGATTCTGATTCTGAAATAAAAGAGTTTACATACCACCAAAGCACTTCAACCGTATGGTGCCATCTAAGAGCTGCGCTAGCAGTCCTGGAGTAGACGTGTCGGCATCCCAAACTTATGTTTTTTTTTAAAGTCTACACTGTTCTGAAAAAGTACGTACAATTAATGAAAATTAAATGCTTTTGAATATGTCATTAATATCATTTTTTTAAAATTAAAGTGATGGGTAAAAATAGATTATGACGGGATTTTTATGACCGTGTCATTCAAAATGACAGACCAAAAAAGTCTAGCCCAACCTCTGACAGGCTCCATTCACTGTAGAATCACATGTGATTCAGATCAGAGCTCAGACTAGTTTCTCTTCTGTCAAACAGGAACTGGCATCAATACTGGAGAGGTGAAATGGAGCAGAAAGGAGTTCAGCTGGACAGAGAAACCTTCTCTTGTTCCATCTGTCTTAATCTACTGAAGGATCCTGTGACTACTTCCTGTGGACACAGCTACTGCATGAACTGTATTAAAAGCCACTGGGATGGAGAAGACCAGAAGGGAATCTACAGCTGTCCTCAGTGCAGGAAGACTTTCATACCGAGGCCTGTCTTGGAGACAAGCACCATCATAGCAGAGTTAGTGGAGCAGCTGAAGAAGACTGGACTCCAAGCTGCTCCAGCTGATCACTGCTATGCTGGACCTGAAGATGTGGCCTGTGATGTTTGCACTAGGAAGAAGCTGAAAGCCTTCAAGTCCTGTCTGGTCTGTCTGGCCTCTTACTGTGAGAAACACCTCCAACCTCACTATGATGCAGCTCCATTAAAGAAACACAAGCTGGTGGGGCCTTCCAAGAAGCTCCAGGAGAACATCTGCTCTCTTCATGATGAGGTGATGAAGATTTTCTGTCGTACTGATCAGCAGACTATCTGTTATCTCTGTTTAATGGATGAACATAAAGGCCATGAAACAGTCTCAGCTGCAGCAGAAAGGACTGAGAAGCAGAAGGAGGTGGAGGTGATGCTACAAAAAATCCTGCAGGGAATCCAGGAGAGAAAGAAAGATGTGGAGCTGCTTGGACAGAAGCTGAAGGCCATCAATGGCTCTGCTGATAAAACAGTGGAGGACAGTCAGGAGATCTTCACTGAGATGATCCGTCTCATCCAGAAAACAAGCTCTGATGTGACGCAGCTGGTCAGATCCCAGCAGGAAACTGAAAAGAGTCGAGTCAAAGATCTTCAGGAGAAGCTGGAGCAGGAGATGACTGAGCTGGAGAGGAAAGGCTCCGAGCTGAAGCAGCTCTTAAACACAGAGGACCACAACCAGTTTCTACACAACTACCCCTCACTGCCACCACCCAGTGAGTCTACACACTCATCCAGCATCAAGATTCGTCCTCTGAGGTACTTTGATGACGTGAAAGCTGCTGTGACAGAGACCAGAGAGAAACTACAGGACATTCTGAGAGAGACATGGACAAACATCTCACTGACAGTGACTGAAGTGGATGTTTTACTGCCACAACCAGAGACCAGAGATGAATTCTTGAAATATTCACGTGAAATCACACTGGATTCAAACACAGCAAACACAAGGCTGTTATTATCTGAGGGGAACAGAAAAGTAACATTAATGAATCAACAACAGTCTTATTCTAATCATCCAGACAGATTCACTTATTTTCCTCAGGTCCTGAGTAGAGAGAGTCTGACTGGATGTTGTTACTGGGAGGTGGAGTGCACAGGAGGAGAAGTTTGTGTAGCAGTCGCATACAAGAATATCAGCAAAGGAGGGAGTTCAGGTGAAAGTTGGTTTGGATTCAATGACAAATCTTGGTCATTACGTTGTGAAACAAACAGTTATACATTTTACTACAACAAAGTCCCAACTCCCATCTCAGGTCCTGGTTCCTCCAGAGTAGCAGTGTACCTGGATCACAGAGCAGGTATTCTGTCTTTCTACAGCGTCTCTGAAACCATGACTCTCCTCCACAGAGTCCAGACCACATTCACTCAGCCTCTTTATGCTGGACTTCGTCCTTATGACTCTGGGTCCACTGCTGAGTTGATTAAAGTCAAATAGACAGAAGACACTTCAGGGACAGTTGGTTAAAATGTGTCTTTTAGTCTCCAGGTGATTTGGTCTCCATCGCTGTAGCTGAGAGCTAATTGTTGCGTCATGTCTTCACTGCACCGAGATAAGCCGTCAATCACACCCTTCTAGGAAGGGAAAAGATAGCCAATCAATCAAATCAGTCTCCTAAATTATACTAAATTGTCAATTTGGATTTCTGATTAATAATTAACTTAATAACTATAACCAAAAATTACCACGTTAACAACTAGTTAAGGTTGAAGGAATTTGGAGTTCTTGACAGTGTAGAGGTTGGCAATATTCACTCTTATGCAATATTAAACAGACAGGTATGTTTAAAAGACATTAACAAGAATAAAGTAAACATACAATCTCAGTCTACTCTATACAGGTGTGTGTGTGTGTGTGTGTGTGTGTCAAGATGGCCGCCGGTTGTGGGCGTGTCAAGAGGTCTTGAACACAAAGGAAACAGTAGGCTCGTTCGAGATGTCTGCGCCTGTCTGAGCCTTAGGTGCATACGTCAGCGTGATCTTACGCCGACTGTAGGGGTGGAGCATAAAACGGCTGCAGACAAGTCGGACACGGTCAACTTCGTGTAAACAATGGCGGATCTCGCAGCGTTTGCATTCGTTGTTGCCGACGAAATAGAAGCTTTGGAGTTACTGGAATTTATACCCGTGTTACAACAAGCATGCTGTATGCAAAGGATTGTGAATAGTAGAGCTGTCCCAAACGATTATTTTTCAAACGATTAATCTAGCGATTATTTTTTCGATTAGTCGACTAATCTAACGACTAATTAATTATACGATTAGTCTTGAGTTGTTGAAGTTGTGTGTGGCTGTGGATGTGTGCCGCTGAACTGTGGGCATGTTGCAAATATAAAGTAAAAATAAATAAAGATGAACGTTTGTCTTGCTGTTTGTTTTGGAGTTGCAACAGATAAATGTTTTAGACTATCTAAAAAAAAAAAAAAATAAAAAATCGGCGGCACGCGATCTTACCCGACGTAATGAGCACCCCATCACAGATCATCTCGTCGTTTCTCTTCTCAAAAAAAATTCTCAAATTCTCTTCAAATGCCGTCCTGCTGTCCTCAGATGTATGAGTGGATAGCGCCAGGTGCAGCCAGGAAAGCTCAGACAATGCAGTGCGACCTATGCGTGTGTATGTGTGTGTGAGTGCGAGTGCGCTCACTCGCGGGCTGGAGAGACCGAGTACACCGGGATGGGCTGACTGACTGTGATTAGAGATGGTGAAATACTGTTTTACTGTTTTAATGATTTTTTTTTTATGGTCAAATGAGACTGTGGCGGGCCCAAACGATCGTTTGAAAAATAATCGTTTGGGACAGCTCTACTTGCTCCTCGCTCCCACTATGCTTGCCGCCGCCATTGCTATATTCTTCTTCTTCTTCCGTTTTAAACTAAGGCGTCTACAGCGATTGGCGACTAGCGTTCTGGTGCATATTTACTGCCACCACTGGACTAGAGTGAGAGTTCATTTAGTAGGTTGTTGTTTGGAACGGGGACTTCAACCAAAAGAAATAAAGGGGGGCAACTCGTCGACGCAAATTATTCATGTCGACGAATTTATGACGTCAGTTACGTCGACCACGTCGACTAATCGTCCCAGCTCTAGTGAATAGCAGCAAATCTACTGAATGAGGATTAAGTAGCATAGTGCTTTGGTCTCCAATCTTGGCGAAAATGAACTGCTGATTAGGCTACTTATTTGAATATTTACTTTTACACTCAAAGTCGTTTAGCACCTGTAACTCAACCATGAAACGAATTCACAGAAAGATATTGAGATGGAGATTAAATGCCATTTGTTTTCACTTTTGGACAGACAGGTGTGAAGAAGAACCCCAAAAATCTACTAACCGTTAACAAGATTTGAACTACGGACGGCCGATCGCCAGACTGACGTGTTACCCACTAAACCAATTTAGGATGATACTGAAGAAGCAGTACTACGATATACGTAAAGGATAATGGATGATATTTCTACAAATTGAATGCACGCGTTCTAGATGGTAAAACGGCCCAACGCGAGGCCTTAGAATGTAACCTGCGTTGTGTTGAACCTGCGTGATTCAGCTCTGCACACGCCCGGACTCGAACCAGCAGCACCTCGGATCGGGAGGCGAGCCAGTTGAGCCAATAGCCCAGGCTAATTTTATTTTCGGATAGTCTAATGGAGTGAAGTTCATTATCCTGCTTATTCTACTGTTACCAACATGTTAAAAATGCCTTTTTACTGTTTAATCGAAGAAATGAACACTGCATTGAACTGCAGTCACATGTACAGCGTTTTCAGTAGGCCAGCCATTGTTGCAGAAATCACATATAAGAAGGTATCCCTTCGATTTCTGTTCATTTTCGCATATTCCAACACAACGAAGCGAGAAACGTCAAAATCGTCATGAGGAGATTCCTCCCGAACTGCCCAATCACGTCTTTGGACTGACGTCATGAGGGCGTCATTTCCGGTCGTGCAGTTCGTGGAAAGCAACTGCAAGATCTGACTGCAGGCAGAGCCCGTCTACGGAGAGCCTTGCCACTCTCTATTAAGTCCCATTGTAACGAATTTTGGTTGCAGTTCCACCAGATTTCCACTGGGGGCGATCGCCATGAGTGCAACATGAATGGGACTCTATGGAGCTAAACGGCTAAATGTGTCTCTTTCACCCGATTGTCGTTGAGAAATCTCAGATTTGATTGTAGGTTTTGCAAGTTCAACATGGGTTATAGGTCAAAAGTTGAATGAACGAGAACTTATGTCCTTTCGTTTTCTTACAGGTTGAGTTGTTGTTGCCCATAACACGCTAGCATTGTGCTAATGAACGCTGATTGGTCAGTGAAGGACTGATTACGACCAGATACCGCTTGACGGCATCGTGGCATCCGAAGCGGGACCAGAATGTTAAGGCGGACTTTTTCGCCCAAGTTTTTTTTTTTTCGGCCCGGTCTTTTAAAACAACAAAACAAAAACTCTTCTAGCACGATTATGTAGTGTCAGCTATGTTGTCCATGCCTCGAGAGAAAAGAAAGTGCAGAGCGCGAAAGCACCAAAGCAGTGACTGAAGGATTGCCGTAAAGCAGTATCTGGTCGTACGATGTGTATGACGTCATTGACATTTTAAAATACTTTTTAAAGCAAATAAGTGACTCTAAAAAATCTAACACCCAGCAATGTGTCATTTCTTTGCATCTCCTTTCAAATACAACATTCAAATTACTGCACAAAAAATTATATCCTGAGAAAAGTGGATTTTGAGGGGTACTGCTCCATAGACTGCCATTCATTCTGCACTCGTCCTGAGAGCGCCCTCATATGGAACCAGAGTGGAACTGCAACAGTTCAGAAGCCGGAAGTTCAGTGAGAGTGGAACTTCTCCCCATATTAGACGTTCTCTGCTGCAGGCGAAGACTCCCGCGATATTTTAAGGTCATGTGACATGGTGACGTGGTGGTAAGTCCCTCCCCGTCTGACACAAGTCGGACAGGATTTCTAACCAGTATGCATTGCGTCCTTCCCAGCATGCATCACGTGAAGTCAGATCTGCACAGATCTGCATGAAGTCGAACGCGCCTAGTGGCTACTGAGTGGGGACACTCAGACCATGTGCTGGCTAGTAGATATGTGGAATGTGATAAGGGTTTTATGAGGTGCCAGGTTAGAGGAAGAGTGGTTAGTTTAGCATGCAAGAGACCCTGAGTCTATGTGTTGCATAATCTAAACTAACATCAAACCACTATACTATAAACAACTCAATAAACACAAATATCACATCAAATCAACATTTGTAACTCTATGTTTAGCTTAGCTTAGCTTGACTATGCCCAGGTCATACTACCAGTTGGTGGTATTTCTGGTCCATTTCTGGTGTGTTGCTCCTTTAGCTGGCGGTTCCTGATGGAAAGGCCGAGCTGGGAATAGTTGAAGTCCTTGCTGTGTATTCCTGATGGCAGACGTTGGAGGGAAACCGGCCACTCCTTGAGTCCCTTGAAGTGGCTTGGTAGCAGCTCGGTGCTAACTAGCCGTGTAGCTCCTGTTGTTGGGAGTTTAGCCTGCAAACCTTTTGTTTGTTGGCTAAAAGAGCTGGTGCAGATTCCTCAGCAGGATCTCGCTTCGCTGCTGTAAGGAGAACAGGCCTGGAAGTAGTTGCTCTTTGTTAGCAGACAACCTGGCAGCCAGCTGCAGCCGAGCAGCTGGGGGTCTCCACGTGGAGGTGTGGAGTTGAAATATGGAAAGAGGGTAAGAGAGAGAACAAAGGCCAAACAGCGCATTTTATATGACCTGATGACCTCAGAGGTCACATGCCACTGTCAGCCAGTGAACTGCTTGATCAGTTTTCACAGAGTTTTAGAGTTCTGGTGCTTCCCTTTGTTTCCACGACATGTGGTTAACTTGGTTATGCATGGTGAGCTTCCATAGCTCACCACCAGGTTCATGTCCCAACAGTGAATATCCTCAAATTAAAGCTGAGAGTCTGCACTTTAATCCCAGATTCATTATAGAACTGTAACTTGAATATGTTCTGATCAACAGGTAAAACAACAGAAACAGTGTCCAAACACACGTGGACATGAGTGGATTTATAAAAGTGACGCTTTATCCCACGGGACTTGAACGCACCAGATCATTTCACAGCTTCTAAATGTGGTTTGATCTCCCTGATAACATGTGATGAAGTCAAACTGTGGACAAAGTGAGTTGAGGAGCTTTAACCTCCACTACATCCCTGGTTAGCAGGATGAAGGCGCCCTCTTGTGGTCTTGTTTGCTGGCTGACATTTACATGAAACAGGAAGACTAACACTGGTCTGATCACATGGATGTCATCAGTGGAGCTGTCATGTATTAATGGAGAGGCAAGAAGAAGCAGGAGAAGATGCTTTATTAATGCTTTATTACAAGACTTGTTGTTTTCTGAAAGCTTCTACAAAAAGACACTGCACCAAAAACTAGTTCATCATCCACAGAGCATCAATGGATTATACATTTACATGAATGACTGTAGACACCAAGATGAAGCTTAAACTTCCGACAAAGTCCTCTACTAGTGCTACATACAGTAGATTATGACAATGATCAAAGGAAGAAGAACGTACAGTTCAGAGTGTATCCAGCTCTGCTTTAGTTTTCTTCCTCTATTCCTGCAGGTTTGAACATGAAACATGAACTGTGTCCCAGTTAATTAGTGCCTCGTGCCTATGACACGAGGCACTACTCCCCTAGCTGCTAGCAGCAAGGGGAGTAGCGCCTCGTGCCTATGGCAGATCTATAAGAGGTGTGTAGGTTTTTACTCAAATTTCAGGGTTTATAATGGGTGTGTATTGCGCGGAATGTTTGTGCTAGAGTGGATGACATCATCAGCTAGAGTGAGGAGGATTGAAGAAAATTAGTCAAAAAACTGTACAGAAACTGCTCCCGTGGCCACAAATTTCACACGACAGACATAATTTATACATAGAAACGTAGGAAAATGTGCTAAAGCTGTAAGTCTTATAGTTTTGGCGTCAGACACAAAGATGCGCCAGCAACACCCATCCACAGCTCCATAGGCTGCCATGTTAAAAAGGCAGGGAAATTTCTGGAGGAAAGCAGGCGTAACCTTTCTTTGAATCGCTTTAAATAGGTCACATTTCTTCATTTTACCCACAAACTGCATATGTAGACGTTCAGGAAAGCCTCAAGATGCCCAAAGTTAAGTCGGTTCAATGATTGGAAATACGGTTTGGCCACAAGTCCTTCCTGTTCGAGGCGTTTTTTCAGCATTTTCTCTGTCTCTACCCGTCTTCCAACTGACATTCTAACAGGAGCAGTTGACCCTGGTAGTCATGACAACCAGACCCCAACCAGCTTACACACGCAGCTGCAGGGGACGAGAGGCGGGAAAAGAGCTCTCAGTGGAAAACATGATCTGCCAAAACATTAAAACCCCCCAAACCATTACTGCAGTACTGTAGGGGGCCAGAACCTGACATTATGACCCCCCCCACTCCAACCTCCCACCTCCCCTCCCACTATAGCATTACAGACACAGACTGCCAAAACATTATGACCCCTCAACCCATTACAGGACTATAGTAGGGTGGCAGAATCTGACACTATGACCCCCCCCCCCCCCCCCCCCACTCCATTTAACCATTACAGTAAGAGACTGCCAAAACATTATGACCACTTAACCCATTACAGGACTTTAGTTGGGAGCCAGAATCTGACACTATGACCCCCCTCCACTCCATTTAAGCATTACAGTAATAGACTGCCAAAACATTATGACCCCCTAAACCCATTACAGGACTATAGTAGTGCCTACAGTAGTGCCATAGCTTTCAGGTGGAGCTGGGAGGGGTCTGCTGCCTGTACCTGCCCTTCAGTTTGTAGAAGGGCATAAAGGACGACCCTTCTCATGGTAGTAAACACATGCTACTTAGTAAAGACATGCTAATTGCTAACATTAGTGGCTAATGCTTTACTACCAAGAGCAGCCAGCATGCTAGCTGCTCATGGTAGTAAAGGCATGCTAATTGCTAACATTTGTGGTTAATGCTTTACTGCCATGAGTAGCTAGCGCGCTAGCCGCTCGTGGTAGTAAAGACATGCTAATTGCTAACATTAGCGGCTAATGCTTGACTGCATGTAAAGACATGCTAATTGCTAACATTTGTGGCTATTTGAGGTGTGCTTTTTCAATACAGAACCCCGGCAACAGCCCACTCGGCACTCTCAAAATTTCCCGCGGGAATTTTCTAGTTCACTCTACTAACACGACTAGATCAAGAACACTGAACAAGAACACTGTAGAAGAACACAGTTATTTCATGATGAAACACACAAAGAAGAGGAGCAGACTAATGAAAACATCTGGATGGAGCTTTAGATGGAGAAACATGACGAGTAGAAGAAGAGGAGCTGGAGACAGTTTAGAGTCTTTGGACTAAATATAAAGAGACTTTAGAAGAATCATTTACACTGACACCAGTTATTAATGCTGTAAGAAATCATTTAAACTCTGATTCAGAGTTACAGGAACATTATTTAACAATGAAAAACATAAATAAGTAAGTGACGTTGAAGGAGAAGTCTTGGAGTCTGATGGTTTTGTGTCTTAGGTTTTACACGTCTATGTTTTCCTCTTTTCTTGGTTTCTGACAACAAACCAAAACACAGACAGACAGTAGAGCTAATGCTGCCCCTATTAAGGCTGCTACTGTTGTTAGTCCATCATTCAGTCTCCTCCTTCCACCAGTCTCTGGTCCTGGACTCAACGTTGGTCTCTGAGTTTGAGGCTGATCAGCAGCTGCTGGAAAGAACATCAAAATATTAGTTGACACTTTTTCATGTCTCAAAAATCAGTCAGCATCTTTAAAAAGGACTTCTAGTAACTTCTACTTTATCAACTTACCAGAGACGTTGAGTTCACATCTGCCCCACCTGAAGCCATAATCTGTGTTCACGTCACACTGGTACAGACCAGAGTCATCAGTCCTGAGTCTGGACACATGAAGTCTGATTCGTCCTTCTCTGAGGACGTCTTTGTCTCCCTGGACTCGTTCTGAAAACTGTTCATCCTGAGACTCTGACGCCTCAACACCTTCATGGAGACGATACAGGACAGAGACTTTCTTATCAGTTCTCATGTAACAGAGGATGTCAAGTGAAGTGAAAGACATGTCAGGTTTGGTGGTGAAGGTCCACTCCAGGGTGATGTTGTGGTTCTCCTCTGCCTGATAGGAGCTCTGTGTCACATTCACTTCAAATGTTGCTGCTGAGGAGACAGAGAGAGAAAGAGAGGAGCAGACACACTGAGAACTGGAACATGGGAGTCTTTCAACTCCATCATTGAAGACTGACAATTGATTTGGACTTCATCAAGTCAATTTCTAAACTGACCACAGACACATGAGTTGAGGATGATGAGCAGCAGGATCCTGCAGATCATCTTCTCCCTGTGAGAGGAGACAGAGGTGAAGAGTCATGAACACATGAGGTCAAAGGTCACTCTCTGCAAATACAACAAAGACAAGCCACTGCTCTGTCTTGTCACAAGGTGGCGCCACTTTCATGTGATAAACTAAAGAGAAACCACAAGGTTCACGTCACACCACTTCACTGTTACAGGGTGAACATTGTGTACTGCGGGTGTTGTGTTTTGTACTCAGATTTATGTGTGCAGATTTATGGTTGAGTCTGTTTTCCTCAACAAACAAAGTCTCCAGCAGTCGACTTACAACGACTCTGAAGCTCTTCAGAGAGAAAAGACATTAAAGTTTTGTTTCTAACAACTGTGTGTTAGCTCTTGTCTCTTCCTCCATTCTGAAGGTCACAATCAACGGCAGTGTTACATCCTCTTGGGGGAAATCGAGGGACTTAAGGACAGTAACAACAACAATCTCTGAGTATCAAGCAGATACAGTAGAGAGAAGAGAATCTGATTCACTTTCATCTTAATTAATTAATCAATTTGCACAAAACAAATATAACAATAAAATAGTATTACAAATCTGAAAGAATAATAATAAAAAAATAGCTTTACCAAAATCTAAACAGGGCACCAGCTAATACTGGTAAAAGTCAACTAAAGAGCTGCCACGGTTCACCAACTGTCCTCAACGTCCTAACAACAGAGAAGCAAATAAATGATTTTAGTTTTGAGGGCACCAAATGATGAGAGTCCAATCTGCAGTTTAAACAAACCAGTGAGCAGCATGGCCAGAACGTACTGGCAGCAACTAGTTAAAGTCATGTTTGCTGCGTGATTCGTCAAGAGAAGAAAAAAGAGAGGAGGAAACACTTACTGTCATTCTCTGAATCTGGTAGAGATGTGATATTGAGTCCGTTCGTTTGGGCTCTTCTACTTCCAGAGTCGTCTCTCATCAGTCTTGCGCCTGAAATAGCAAACTGTGAACTAAATAGAAGCTGGTTGTTTCACTTCCTTTTCCTGTGTCATTGCGCAAAAGGAGTTGGGCCTTTGTTTGTGGTTCAAGAGAACTCTGCCAGTGTCAAGGTGACATAGAGACATTAAGGTGGGGTGTGAAAAAGAAGTGTCTGAAGTCAAATGTGACAAAGAACAAACAAAAGCAAGGCAGAACTACGGAACAAAAAACTAACCTAAATGTAAGTTCTGCAGGAAGGCAGCAGCTTATGTTTGAATGTTTTTTTTTTTGTGGTCTTCAATACGGTAACACCTTTTCTATCCTGCAGCCTCTCCAGAACATCTGGAGATGACCACTTCTGTGGTCCTGCTTCATGCCCAGAATATCCGAGTATGGCATTCTGCTGCTTGTGTTGTGTGAATGGGGACACAGACAGTGGACGTGGAGGTTGTGATTCACGTTTCTGTGCTACCTTTTGTCACCCCTCTTTGAGCTGTTGTGAGGGTAATAAAGCACTGGGTCGGTGTGACGCTCTGGCATTTTCAGGCAACAAGCAAGCAAGCGGTTTCCCTCGTTGCTTTGGAGTTGACAACAGTTTCCAAAGCAACCTGTGTTGTCTCTCTTATCAATGCGAATACTTATGTGCAGCAAGGGGGTGATGGGATTACTGGTGGTGGAGCTAAGGTTTTCTACCCTAGTTGAAATGGAACAATCCGGCACCACCCTAGGTTCATTATGCAAACAGGCAGGAGGCAAGGTTCCACCAATGAAAACTGTTTTTGACATAAAATATTAAAAAGATCAGATTGTCACATCCACACTAAGAGATGGTTCAGAGATGAGGCTTACTGGTGGAGAGGAAGTATCTCAGGGAAGGGTCACCCCAAACAATTAAACAGGGGGTATGCAGTGAAGGAAATGCCACCAACATGGAGACCCAGCCCCCACCACTTTAGGCTCTCAGCTTGTGAAATACAAGATAAAACAATTAATGGGAGTCCACACAAAGAATTATCAGAGAACACAAGGAATATCTCACATCTGTCCATGAAAGAGGTTTTGAGTCCTTGCTGAACATTAAGGACTATGTATAAAATGCTCATAATTCCAACTTTTGTTTTTTCTCCTAAATTCCTGTTTTCTCATGTTGTCCCAGTTAATCTGAATTCACCCTATAGGACGATAAAGTACTTTCTAAAGAAGGTGTGTGTGTCTCACCTGAAAACAATCTTGGTTTATGTACACTATGAGTCATATTTACTGGTAGATGAAGTGTTATGTGAAACAGAGGTCGCATCCTGTCTGAATACTACCGCATACTCCACTACACCGCAATTCCTTCCCCCTCTCATGTACATGCAGACTTCTGCATATACTCTCTCTTTTAGGCGTGGGGAAAGACTTTTCTAGCTGGTCTGTTACTGTTGGTCCTCGTTGTTGTTCATAGAAACTGTTCTGGATCAAACTTCAAACACATTCATATAAAATCAGCTTCATGTTCAGGAAGGTGATCTGACGGACTAACTCTCTGAAAGAGATCTGTGGGAAGACGCTGCTTTCTACTGTAGTTCAGCAGCCTTTTAGAAACACTAGGTTCTGGACCCAGACACCGTCCTAAACCAACCAGAACCTTCAACTGATAAAATGAAGGCAATGATTCACCTTTGATGGTGTGTTCTATTATTATCACGGCATTATTTGAAACTGTACAGATGGAGCAGTCTGTAATTCATATCTTAACTGGTAACTATGATATGTGATTGATCTGGACTTGAGCAAACACAGTACTATACCTCAACAGTCTCAAGTGCAGAAGGAGGCTCCTCTCCTGTGGATCCAACTCCCAGTTTGGTAACAACCACATGATCACCCACCCCATGCCTCCCCTGAGTACCTGCACCCGTGCTAAAGAAAACTCCACCTGTGGAGACCTGACGTAGCTCATGAACGACAGACAAATAAACAGATGTGGCTCCTACACCCTCTATTTTTCTGGGTCTCTGGCTTTGAGCTGCACATCTGTTCTCATGAACACAATGTTTACCCACTGAACAGTAGAAACATGTTTCTCATACTGACGAACAGTGGCAGTGTTGCAGACTTCATCTAAAAATAAATGACAGAATGTTTTCTATCATCTTTAAATTCCGTTACTCCTTTCACACTTCTCTACCATGTAACAAACTGAATTTCAAACTTAACACTCAGTCATCTTTCTGCTTTTAGCAGATGGTTTTATATTTCCTGAGCTGAGCTGTTACAGGAAGTACAATCTCTGCTGGGGCTAGCACTGATCAAAGACACCCTGGCACACTAGGTTTATAACCTGCTGTGTTATGCAAAAGTGTATCATAAGGTGTGTCTCTTTGACTGCCTGCACACACAGAGCTACAGATGCCCTCGGGGTTTTCGGGGCAGTTTCAATTATAACTGACACACAATAAATAAAAAAAATTGAATTCTACTAGATTAAACACTGAGTAGGCTGATGAAATGTGTCCGGTTAAATAACAGATCTCTGAATCTCTATCAGTAAATGATTTGATAACTGATCTTCAAGATGATTTGTTGTATCTTAGCTCCACGTTCTAGTTCATGTAAAATACACCCACCTGCAGGCAAACTGGGCTGGCCAACAATTCAAATGAAAAGGTTTATCTTGGTGCTACAGTGTACATGGAGCATAATTCAAAGGCCCTTAGACGATATAGGCTACAAGAAGCAGTGATGCACAGAAAGACTTGGAAGAAAAGTCAAATCTAGGTGAATACAGTGAGACAGAATCAATGAAAGCTGCATGGATTTGTCTTTGTTGTTGATGTAGACCTGATCCATCCTGCTCCTCAACCAGTGTCAGCTAAAATAAACCATTCAGTATATACAGGTATGGATGGAAGAAAACCTTAATCCTCCGTAGAGCCAGTTTACACTGTGAGCCACTTCTGAATTCAGCTTCTCCCACCTCCTTATTTTTAAAGTAAGCTACTTAGTAATGTCATCTTTTCTGTCTCTAATTGCTGCTGATGCTTCTCACTCGGTATGTCCTGGACCCATGCAGGGTTCACACCCAGACAAGAAGAACTCCACCGGCCCACTCATTCGCAGGTGAGCTGCAGAAATCTACACATGAGAGGGGGAAGGAAGTGCGGTGTAGAGGAGTATGCCATGGCTTTCAGACAGGGTCCACTTCTGTTTCACATAACACTTGATCTACCAGTTAGTATGACTCATAGTGTACATAAACCAAGATTGTTTTCCGGTGAGACGCACACACCTTCTTGACTGCGGTCGTGATTAGAAAGTGCTTTATCGTCGTATAGGGTATTCAGGTTAACTAGGACAGCGTGAGAAAACAACAATCCACTTGTCCTTGAAAAGACAAATCAATTGTTGCTGAGACCTTGCTGTGGAAGAACATCACCCAAGTCACATGACATAATTGTGGTCTGTGGCTGAGGTGTGCTAGCACCTGAAATCCCCCGGACAACTCCAGTCTTATACTCACCAGAATCACCTGAAATGCAAAACATACACAACAACAACAGCACCGTGATCAGACTTTCTGTCACTTGGTGATTTTTACAACCCAGATTTAGTTCTTGATCTCAGTCGATAAACCGGTTTCATTCCACGAGACTTAAAACCGTTGAAAAGACTCCAAATGAAGTGGGTGAAGTTTGGTGGTGGACACGTTTAGTCCTCAGTAACTGAAGATAGTAGATATGGTGAAGACGTGGACTTGATGATGATTCATGGGACATCTGACTGAACTGTACTCTCAGACCAGCGTTAGCTTTGACAAACATCCTGACAAATAAGTTGTCATGTGCATCATATGAAATGATTTACACACTCAGAACAATGAGCAGCCACACATGTGGTGACCAGGGAGCAGTTTAGGAGGTTAGGGGCTTTGCTCAAGTGGAGGAAAGGTGTTGGAATTATAAGCATTTTATACATAGTCCTTGATTTTCAGCAGGGACTCAAAAGCTCTTTCATGGAAAGATGTGAGATAGTCCTTCATTAGTTCTTCATCAGTTAAGCAGATAAAATGACTGAGTTATCTCCCAGTGTGTTACTTGATTTGGAAATTGTTGCTGCAAAGTCAGAAGATGTGTTTAAAGGAGCTCCAGTGAAACTGGGCTTGTAATTCCTCCAGTTTGTACGTGAATATCCTCAAATTAAAGCTGAGAGTCTGCACTTTAATCCCAGATTCATTATAGAACTGTAACTTGAATATGTTCTGATCAACAGGTAAAACAACAGAAACAGTGTCTAAACACACATGGACATGAGTGGATTTATAAAAGTGGTGTTTTATCCCACAGAACATGAACACACCAGATCATTTCACAGCTTCTAAGTGTGTCTGTGAAGGTTCTCAATCATCCAGGTCATGGTATATCCAAAAAGGTTTAAAAAGGCAACTGGACTTGTAGAATTTTTTCAGAAGACGTTTCACCACTCATCCGAGTAGCTTCTTCAGTTCTGATGGACTGGTGGGAAATCTGAGGTTTAAATAGGAACTTCTCCTGAAAAAATTGCTTGTTATGCTAATAACCAGAAACTGGTGCAGCAAATTTTATTGCTCTACAAGTCCAGTTGCCTTTTTTAACCTTTTTGGATATACTTCTAAGTGTGGTTTGATCTCCCTGATAACATGTGATGAAGTCAAACTGTGGACAAAGTGAGTTGAGGAGCTTTAACCTCCACTACATCCCTGGTTAGCAGGATGAAGGCGCCCTCTTGTGGTCTTCATCACATTTCACAACAGATCAGATTTGTACCTGAAGAAGCCTTGGATGAGTGCTGGAACGTCTTCAAGAGACAGTGAACTAACACAAGTTATGAATATGTGATGTTTACGTTATCAAAGCAGCAGATGATGGAGAAAAACTCTGACCTTCTGGCCTCAAATGTCCCTTTAAATCAGAGGTCCTCATTTAGCAGGTCATGGACCAGTACCAGACAACAAACCATTTACTACTGGACCATGAGGAGACAATATGATCCTGCAAACTCCCTGAATAATGAACACATCATTGTAGGTTATCTGTGCTGCAGACTCACTGAACTTGTCGTGCCCTCTCACCACCAGGGGGAGCTCTCTGTTGATGAGCTGCTGCAGAGAAACAACAAATGTCAGTGTGTGATAAATATGGGAATACAACCAGATCTCTTTTTACAGTGTTCCTCCAACACATTTCACAACTTTTAAACTAAATGAGTCTCTTTTCTTTGATTGGATTCAAACATCCAGAGCTCATGTTGTCATAGAAACTGAGTCAATGCTTAAATTCAAATAAACATCTGGATTATGGCTGATACACATGTGTTGAGAAGTAGACTCTTACTTTCACACTGTCATTCTACACACACACAAACAACAAACACACTGCCCACATGGTGACAGATAGATGACTTTCAACTAAATATAAAGAGACTTTCAAAGAATGATTGTGCTGCCCTGGCAGAGCGTTGACTGTAGCAATGCTGTAGACAGACAGTTAACAATCCCAAGTCCTCCAATAAACACACAGCCTTGACTTTTAGGGTATTTTAATAAAGACTTGCTGCTTCATTTGCTTTGTTTGGAAAACCGAAACATTACAATAAATATACAATTCTGTTCAAAACAATGTAAACGTTTAAAACATGAACTTAAAACAAGGCAGAATTTTAACAGAAAGGAAACCAGCGACTGTTTTACTCTGAGCTCAATGAAAACTGTTTGACTGCAGTAAATACCTCTGGCCAGTAGGTGTCAGTAAATAACTTTTTAACCTCTGAACTCATGAAGGTCACTTTTCAACTTATTTAACTGAAAGACAGAACAATTATAAACACTGACATCAGTTATTAATTCTGTAAGAACTTGATTTAAACACTGAGTAATATGAACATTTAACTCTGGAAAATATGGAGGTTAAATATACTTATATACGATGTTGAAAATCCTTGGGTCTGTTGATTTTATGAATCAGGTCTTTTACTAAATCTCTAATGATTAGACAGGTCCTCCACTCACGCTAGTGTCCCTCTGAGACACTCGTCCTGAAAACTGTTCATCCAGAGACAGAATCAGAGACAGGAAATCGAGATGTGATTGTTTTCGACTGCTTATGATGGATCAAATAAAGAAAACAATATTTATTTTCTGCATTTAAAAATAAAATTCAAAACAAAGAGCATGTGGAGTTTTGTATCTTATAGTAAAACGTTTAATTCATTTATTGACATAACATTAATGTCACTAAACTTGTGTGAGCTCAGATATGTTTGAATGTGTGTTTAAACTATGATTATTTAACCCAACTATGAGAACATGATGATTGTTAACTGTTATAAGATGGAATTATTAGTCAAGTAGAACAATCAGAGCTCATAACCTCCATGGAAGAAGTTATTAAGAATAAAATCGAACAGTGCTCAGTTACCAACATAGAGAAGATTCATGACACCTTTCGTAAAAAACAAACAAACTTGAGAATGCTGGAAACAACCCAGCCACCACCCTACCTAAAAAGAATAAGAAAAACCTTTATATGTTACGCAATGGGGAAATTGCAGTTTGCAAGAGCATACAGAAAGGGCAGGAAAAAAAGACACTCTGGCATCTGTCCATGCAGTAGAGAGTTTCTGTTTCACTGCTAGTTCCTCCAACGTAAAAAGAGACAAATGTCTAATCACATTTTGCAAAACAATTCCAGAGAGCACAACCCCAACCTGCTTTACCACACTTAGCTAAGATTCTGGCATCCATCCAGACACCACATCTGTCACCGCATGCTGCAGAGAGTTACTCTTTCACTGCTGGTTCCTGCTCCTTCACAGGTGACTACATTAACCAGTCAGTCAGTTGTTCATGTCCAGAGTAATCACATGTAGTATTTACCTGGTAAAGGTATGAATTACAGACTGCTTTACCAATTAGGTTTCAAATAGTGACAGGATAATAATCTCTTAAATTTCCTTAATTTAAATAAATAATAATAACATCTCAATAACACCTCCATCAAAAGGTGAATCAATCTCTTTGTTTTATCAGTTAAAAGTCCAGGTTGGTTTAGGACGGTGTCTGGGTCCAGAACCTAGTCTTTCTAAAAGGCTGCTGAACTACAGTAGAAAGCAGCTCCTGAATGCATCCAAGCAGGAAGCTCCTTTAGTCTGTTGGTGCATTAAAACACCTTCCTGGACATAAAGCTAAATGAATGAAACAATAGGAACTTGTGAGTTCTGATCTGAAAGAGGATTTCAAGTCCTTCTTACTGCAACAAAGAAAAACTCATCTGCCCAACAACCTTCTCTGCATTGTTGTTTCAGTTCATGTTTTCCACAGAGTGTAACAAGGACTTTGACTTGTTCCAGCAAAAGAAATGTAGCTTTGGAACTGAGACACTTCTGGTTTTCCTGCTTGGAAACTAATTTATTTCTTGTGTCAGTGGTTGACTGCACAGACTCAAAGATCAGTTGCAGTCTGTTTACCTGCTAGACTTTATTTATTTTTCCATTAAATGAGAACACAGCTTCTTTCATTCATGAGTCATTGATTCTATCAGATTCAAACATCCAGAGTTCATGAGTTAAATCAAACTGCTGAGAATGTTTGACTGGTCTCTGAAACACAATCCCTCCAGACTCCTCCATTCACACTGTGATTCTACACAGACACAAACACCAACAATGATCACAACCATCATTTTAGGAGGTGACACTTCTGATACAGTTGTTCCGTCAGTGGTAAACTCTCTGCTGTAGCTACTTCCTGAAACATTTACTCTACTATAACAGGATTGTTCAGACTAGACAGGAGGAGAGGTGACGTCAAAGACTCCACCATCTAATCTGGTGTTATGAATATTCAGACCCACTGGTCCATGCTGTGACCACTCTGGATGAACAAGAGTAAAACTCACTGACTCAACATCACATACTGTATCTAGCAGCTTAAGGAGCCTCAACAACAGCTATTAGTTTCTCTGCTCTTAGTCTGACTAAAGTGCTGTTTGATTACATGGACTTTTAATCAATGGAAAATGAATGTGGAGGAAATGTGGGATTAATATCATGTCACCATTCAAAACTTCAGAAGAAAAGTTAAAACTTTAAAGATCAACCACTTTATTTACATAATAACATAACAAGATGTAAATAATCAATACTCCAGATGTTTTAGTGCAAAGAACAAAAACATTATGACAATGTTTACATTTAATTAACTTTCCTTTTACAAAAACATTTCATGAAAAACCTGAAAACAGACGTGCTATTGCTGATATCTGCTGTTTGTGGCCCGTTCTATTTGTCTTGTAAGCGCGACTTGCAACTCGGGAGTGACGTCACATCCGTGTTGGAAAACAAGTTACAGCGGGTTTTTACGTTCTGTTTTGTACACAACACGACAGGTCGGAGAAAAGATGTTCATAGTGTTTATCTCGTTTACAGTGCAACCACGACGGATTTCACATGTTCACTACATATTACACAAACATATTTCACAGTTTGATATCTGAATATTCCGTTTTGATTAACGTTAACGATAGGCTAGTGCTCCGCTTTTTGCTCAAGACTCGGCATTGTTGTCATAGCAACATGGAGCATCTCTAGCCAATTTAAACTGCACAAGCTACAAAATAACTTATTAAGCGGTATTTAGCTGTAGCGACATAGGTAACCGTAGGCTATACACTGCTATGTGTACGACTTCTACATTTGGTTACAACAAAGACAAAAGTGCTTAAAATAGTAGAAAACCACAATGTTTACTACGTGTGATGCTCGTGGTAGCCATCTTGGAAACTGAACTCAGGGTCCTCTGAGCCTCGACGAGTTGACGACGTGTATATACGACCTCAGGGGGCGTTCTATTTGCAACTTCCGGTTCGTAACTCCGGAAACCGACTCGCAAACCGAGTTCGGTGGACAAATAGAACGCCCCATTAGTTCTGGGTGTTGTGTTATGTCTGCTCCTCTGACTAAACCAGTGCGACCCCTAGTGGAGAGAAACAGTTATATCAGTTACTTCTATTGAAAATTGCACAGACCTTATGTTTCACCTCCCTGCACTGTCTCTCTGAGACACTAAGCATCTATACAACTAATGAGAATTTCTTTTTTCTCTCTGCCTTTAATTTTGGAAGCAATCAGAACTATAACACAGAGAGACAGCAGAGCTACTACTACTACTGCTGCTGCCGCTACTACTACTGCTATCAGTCCATCACGTCGTCTACTTCTTCCTCCAGTCTCTGGTTCTAGACTCAACGTTGGTCTCTGAGTTTGAGGCTGATCAGCAGCTGCTGGAAAGAACATCAAAATATTAGTTGACACTTTTTCATATCCAAACTAAACAAATGTAACTGATGGTGTTTGTTGACATGTGCAGTATATTATTATGTTAAATGACAATCTGAGGAAATAATAAAGTTCTCAGCAGCCAGACTCCATGAAGTCCAGTTGAACAGCTCAGTCAGTGCAACAGTTATCAGCATCTTTAAAAAGGACTTCTAGTAACTTCTACTTTATCAACTTACCAGTGACGCTGAGTTCACATCTGCCAGATCTGAAGCCATAATCTGTCTTCACTTCACACAGGTACAGACCAGAGTCATCAGTCCTGAGTCTGGACACATGAAGTCTGATTCGTCCTTCTCTGAGGACGTCTTTGTCTCCCTGGACTCGTCCTGAGAACTGTTCATCCTGAGACTCTGACATCTCAACACCTTCATGTACATCATACAGAATCAACACCTTCTGATTGATTAACAAGATACAGTAGATAAAGAGATGTTTGTAGGAAGAGTCAGGTTTGGTGGTGAAGGTCCACTCCAGGGTGATGTTGTGGTTCTCCTCTGCCTGATAGGAGCTCTGTGTCACATTCACTTCAAATGTTGCTGCTGAGGAGACAGAGAGAGAAAGAGAGGAGCAGACACACTGAGAACTGGAACATGGGAGTCTTTCAACTCCATCATTGAAGACTGACAATTGATTTGGACTTCATCAAGTCAATTTCTAAACTGACCACAGACACATGAGTTGAGGATGATGAGCAGCAGGATCCTGCAGATCATCTTCTCCCTGTGAGAGGAGACAGAGGTGAAGAGTCATGAACACATGAGGTCAAAGGTCACTCTCTGCAGATACAACAAGGACAATCTACAGTCTGACTTCATTCAGTCGTTCCAACATCTGATCCTGTTCTTCATCCTGTTTGTTCCAAACCACCGACCAAAGAACTTTCTGACTAAACTCCATCAACGTCAAGGTATTCCAGGGAACACTAACCCCACCCTGCGTTATACACCTAGCAAAGAATCTGGCATCCATCCAGACACCATGCTGCAGAGAGTTTCTCTTTCATTGCTGGTTCCTCCTTCAGAGATTGGGACATTTAGTTTGACATCAACCAATCAGTTACTGTTTGCTCAAGTCTAGACCAATCACATGTTGTATTTACCAGGTAAAGGTATGAACTGCAGACCGCTCCAACAACGAGGTTTCAAATAGTGACATTATCATGATAATAATATATATATATGAGTTCTGATCTGAAAGAGGATTTCAAGTCCTTCTTACTGCAACAAAGAAAACTCATCTGTCCAACAACCTTCTCTGCATTGTTGTTTCAGTTCATGTTTTCCACAGAGTGTAACAAGGACTTTGACTTGTTCCAGCAAAAGAAATGTAGCTTTGTAACTGAGACACTTCTGGTTTTCCTGGTTTGAAACTAACTTTCACACGTACCTTGACAGTGTGTTCAGCTCCTCTTGACTCGTCTGGTTGTTTCTTCTTTCAGTCTACATTCTTTCTGCTCTGGATAAACGGTAAAACAAAAACACACTCATCAAAAGAAGAAAGACACAAAAATAGTTAAGGACTGTCTGCAGCTGCAGTTGATAGTCAGTGTGGCAGGTAGCAAAGCGTAGCAAAGATCAGCTAACTATGTGCAGGGTGTGGCATCTACCAAAGGGTGTGTCAAAGATCAGCTGCCTGCAGATGTATGTAGCTGCAGGCAGTGTCCATATAAAAAGTGGTCCCTTACCTGCCACACCCTGCCACACCCTGCCACACCCTGCACAATCAGTGTGTCAGGTAGTTGACGTCAACTACCTGACACACTGACTGGTAGGACTTTCATACTTTAACAACCATTTATAAATGACGGCAGATTGCAACTTGACCTGACTGAGGTAACTGTCAGGAGAGTAAATCAAAAAGATGAAAATAAAGCTGTGTTTATAGTTATTAAATCAACATGACTGTTATCTAGTTTATATTCGTAGCTGCAGTATCGACTCTTTTACCTGTTTGATATTATCATGATGATAATTATCAGTTCATCTCTTCTTCTAAGACCCTGATATTCAAGAAGAGATAATAAGAAAATGTCTAGAAACAAAGACCTGCATTCAGTGGTAGCTTCAGTTGTAAATAAATGCACCATTTGTCCACCCGTCTGCTCTGATTTGCTACTGAGAGGAAATGGTTTATTTGTTTTCATTTCCACTAGACCTCCACTAGAGTAATTTAACCGGTTCTTCAACACACATTCTTCCTCGTGACATAATTCACAGGTCACAGGCATATTTAAAACATCTCCTTACACCACATCCTTTAACAATCAAGTTGACATGTGTTTCAGCTTGTGCTGGACTTTATTTGATATGAAGTTAAATGAGAACGCAGCGTCAGAAGAAATTATTAAGAAGTGAATATTTATTAAGAATTCTTCTTCTTCCTCTTGAAGACACCACAAAGGCAAGACATTTAATGTACAAACTGATGAACTTTATCGTCTCATCTTGAGTTTGATGCCTGCAACACGTTCCAAAGAAGCTGGGACAGGGTCATGTTCACCACTGTGTTCCATCACCTTACTTGAGACAACACTCAACACTCATAGTTGAAGCTTTGCAGGTGGAATTCTTTCCCATTCTTGCTCGATGTACGACTTCAGTTGGACAGGTCTGGACTGCTGGCAGGCCAGTCTAGTACCTCCACTCTTTTACTACAAAGCCACACAGTTGGAACACGTTCAGGATGTGTCTGGACATCGTCTCCCTGAAATAAACTAAAGACGTTGATTGGATGGCAGCGTATGTTGCTCCAAAACCTGGATGTACCTTTGAGCATTAGTGGTGTCTTCACAGATGACATCGGCACTAACATGCCCTCATACCAGCGCAGTTTCTGGCTCTAAACTTTACGCTGGTAACAATCTGGATGATCCTTTTCCTCTTTAGCACAGAAGACACAACATTCATAATTCATAATTGAAATGTGGACACATCAGACCACAGCACACTTTTCCACTTTGTGTCCATCCATCTCAGATGAGTTTAAGTCCAGAGAAGCTGGCGGTGTTTCTGGGTGTTGTTAATTTATGTTTTTCTCTTTGCACGGTTAAATTTGAACTTGTTCTTGTAGCTGTAGCGGTGAGCTGTGTTAACTGACGATGGTTTTCTTTAGTGTTCCTGAGCCACGTGGTAACATCCTCTACACAATGATGTCAGGTTCAGTGTTGGCTTTCAGTCTTGCTGCTTAAGTGCAGAGATTTCTCCAGATTCTCTGAATGTTTTGATGATATTATGGACTGTAGATGATCAAATCTCTAGATTCCCTGCAACTGTACATTGAGAAACATTATTCTCAAACTGTTGTTCACAAAGTGGTGAACCTCACCTCAACCCTGCTTGTGAATGACTGAGCCTTTCACCTGTTTCCAATCAACCTGTTCACCTGTGGACTGATCCAACAGGTGGTTTTTAAGCGTTCCTTAACTTTCCCAGTCTTTTGTTGACCCCTGTCCCAGCTTCTTGGGAACATGTTGGGAGACATCAGATTCAAAATGAGACAAAAACATTTATCAATTTGTCTTTGTGGTGTATTCAATTGAATATAGGTGAGAAAAGAGTTCCAAATCATTGTATTCTTTTTTTTTTTATGTTTACACAACCTCCCAATTTCACTGGAATTGTGTTTGTCCACAGACACAAATAACAACAATGACCATAACTACCATTTTAGTGTCTACACTTAGGATACAGTTATTCTATCAGTTACTTGACAAATTGGTGTCGGTCATTGATTTCTTGACAATATCAAAACGGGTGGGAGAGTGAAAATCGTGTGGATCCCTGGTGGGAGTATAAACCATTACCATCAGCTTCAGGACAGAGGATGACGGTATGTGTTTCTCTTCTCTTCTCTGACTCTGAGTCTAACTTCTTCTTCAGATCTGTGTCCTGTGTTAACCTGTTGTTAAATGCTGAGCAGTAACAAAGTGTCTCTGTGTGTTTTTCTTTCTTTTGTTTTCCAGCTGCTAAGATCTTGACTGGTTTCCACCTGAACAGTCTGATCATGCTGCTCATTGGTTCCATTTGAAATTGAAAAAAGAAAAACGTCAGAAGAAAAATGTTTAACGTCAGTGTTTCAAATCTAATTAAACACGTTCTGAAGTATCTAAGCTGTGAACGTTCGTGTGTGAATTTGATAAATACACCATCTTTACAAAGAGGCAGAGTGGCGCCACCCTGTGACAGAACAGTGCAGTAGATTGTCCTTGTTGTACCTGCAGTGAGTGACCTTTGACCTCTTCCTCCAAATATCTGTCTAACTTCTGTAGCTTTTTAACCAGGTCAGATTGTTCTGTATCATGTATATGAAGGTGTTGAGGTTTTATTAGAAACCTGCAGGAATAAAGGAAGAAAACTAAAGCAGAGCTGGATACACTCTGAACTGTACGTACTTCTTCCTTTGATCATTGTCATAATCTACTGTATGTAGCACTAGTAGAGGACTTTGTTGGAATTCTAAGCTTCATCTTGTTTACAGTCATTCATGTAAATGTATAATCCATTGATGCTCTGTGGATGATGAACTAGTTTTTGGTGCAGTGTCTTTTTGTAGAAACAACAAGTCTTGTAATAAAGCATTAATAAAGCATCTTCTCCTGCTTCTTCTAAAATACATGACAGCTCCACCCTAACCCTGCTGGATTTTATTTGAGATGAAGTTAAATGAGAACGCAACATCAGAGAATATTTGACTGGCCTCTGACACACGATCCCTCCAGACTCCAGACTCCTCCATTCACACTGTGATTCTACAAAGAGGAAGAAAGGATGTCAGTCTGTGTTTCTGCGTCTAACGTCTACATATTCCTCCAGCATTAGAGACACAACCTGCATAAACACTGGCTGCAGATAACAACATGAAGTGGAGCACAGCAAAATACTGAATCAACGAGTTCTGTGTCTACAAGGAAACACTCTGCTGCATTTGTTTAGTGTCAAACTCCAGCTGCCAGAGAGAGAGAGAATGAACGTTCCTGATGACATCTTCAAGTTTGACAACAACATCAACTCTATGACTTAATTATTCTTCTTTCATACCTGAAAGGAAGGGAAAAGTTGTGGAACACCACAACAACCAGTTATAAATAACTACAGATTGCATCTTAACCTGTCTGAGGTAACTGTCATGTCAAAGCAATAGACATAAAAATAGCATATTGAGAAGACTGGATGTTTTCAGGCTGCTGCTTTAGATGAGGTGTTCTAATAGTTTTATAATCCATCAGAACAGAAAGAAATGCTGGTGACACATTCATTCCTGCATTCTAGCTGTTTCTTTCTGTTCTGTCCAACATGTAAATGTAAATAAATCGTTGTCACACAGATTTTAGTTTTAACTCTTTTTATTAGAAGCGTTCAACACCTGCCAATAATCAATATTGTTCTCTTACTGACAGATGGTCTCATCAGACCACTGGAAAGAATGTGTTGGTGCTACACACACAAGTCTACAATGAAAGGTAACAGTAAAGATCACAGCTATTCATAACAGACATGCAAATACTTTATCATCAAGTATCCATAAAGGAAACTCTGTATTACTGTAAATGCAGGATTAACATTTGAAGTGAAGTACACCTGTTGTGTACTGCAAGTACTAATAATCAGTTGTTATGATGATTGCCTCAAAACTGGTCAGCATTTAAAAGAAGAACAAGACAACTACGCAAACGCAGATTTTAAAAAGAGGAAGATGAAACAGGCTGTTTATTTGGGTTCTCAGTTGAACCAGGGACTTTCCAACGCAGTGAAGCCCATACATGGATGTCTGTCGATGTTGACATTGTTGTTGTCAGACAGCTGAAGGTTTCTAGTTCAGGACGAAGGTCATCACTGAAACCTGGATGATCCCTTTATGTTCTCAGACTCTGAAGACTGCAGCTTAATCACCATCCTCCGTTTGTCTGCTTAGGTCTCATGTCCACCTCACACACCATCTACTCCACCTGGTCTCTACCGGAGCTTCTTCTAATACGGACGGTCTTGCTCCATAACATTATGACCACCTTCCTAATATTGTGCAGGTCTCCCTTGTGGTGACTCATCAGAGAACGAACATGGGCCTTCTGAGGGTGTCCTGTGGTGTCTGGCAACACAATGTTGTTAATGGGGGCCTTTGAGGGGAGGGGCCTCTGTGGATCATCCCACAGATACTTGATCAGTTTGGGATCTAGTGAATTTGGAGGCCAGGTGGTCAGCCAACTGGTCAGCATTTAAAAGAAGAACAAGAAGATTATGCGTAACCAGATTTTAAAAAGAGGAAGATGAAACAGCAAACTCTGTGGCTGTTTATTTGGGTTTTCTGTGGAACCAGGGACTTTCCACCACAGAAGAAGCCCATACATAGATGTCTGTCGAATCCAGGCCGACTGGGATCTTTCTATTTGTGTGGAGTTTGCATGTTCTCCCTGTGTCTGCGTGGGTTCTCTCCAGGTTCTCCAAAGACATGCTGGTTAGGTTCATTAATGATTCTAAATTGGCCGTAGGTGTGAGTGTGAATGGTTGTCTGCCTCTCCCCCTGAGATAGACTGGCGACTTGTCCAGGGTGTACCCCTTCCCCTCCAACACCCCCACGTTCCTTCACAGGACAAGTGGTTATAGAAAATAAATGAATGAATGAATGAATGAATGAATAACTGTTGTGAGACAGCCGGAGGTCTCTAGTTCAGGACGAAGGTCATCACTGAAACCTGGACAATCCTTTCATGTTCTCAGACTCTGGTCCACTCTGAAGACTGCAGCGTGATCACCACCCTCCATTTGCCGGGCATACACTGTACGATATTTTAAATCCTTTGATTCAGCTCCATCTCAAACTGCATGACTAGATTGCTGAGTTCAAAAGTTCACAGCCTATGATTCATGTTCTCACACTATACGGCCTGATGCTCTGATGCGACTTGACTGCTCTCACCGTATGTCCACATACCACACGTCGGACTTTTGCAACGGCAAAAAGAAGTAGAAGAACAAGAGGAACCCGGAAGTGAGAGACGCACGTCAAAGTTGTTTTGACGTAACTTCAGCGATAGCACATGCTCTGTGAGGGAGGTTGAGGAAAATCGGCTCGTGGCACTGCTTCTACTGTGCGCTACCTTCACGAGGAGCGACCAGGATTTCAAACAAGTTTGATTTTCTTGCGAGCACACGATTTGTGATCGGGAGGTCGTCGTGAGCCTTGTTACCCCACGTATACTGCAGGAAGCACGACACGCGATTGAGCCGAAATTAGGCCCGATTAAAAAAATAGTCGCATGAGTGGAAAATCGTCTCAAAATGAGCCAACAATTGCACAGTGTATGCCCTGGTCTAGGTCCTTATGTCCACCACACACACCATCTACTCCACCTGGTCTCTACCTGATCTTCTTCTGAAATGGACGGTCTTGCTCCTCCATATGCACCGATCAGCAGGTCTCCCTTGTTGTGATTCATCACATGGGTCTTCTGAGAGTGTCCTGTGGTGTCTGGTTAACAGGATGTTTTTAGTGGGAGTACTTGATCAGTTTGGGATCTAGTGAATTTTGAGGCCAGGTCAACACCTTGTGCTGTTCTTCATGTGTGTTTGTTTGTTTTGTTTGTTTTTTCTTTTTGTTGTTGTTCCTGAAGTGTTTTTGTGTGTGTTTTTCTATCAAGTTGCATCCTGCTGGGAATGGCTGCTGCCATCAAAGAGTGTCATTGCTATGGGGTGGGGGTGTCTGGTCTGGTCTAGGTGGGTGGTACATGTAGTAACATCCACACCAATGAATGCCAGGTCCAAAAGTTTCCCAGCAGAACACTGAATTGTCTCAAGATGGTCAGTGTTATTTCTCCTGTCAGAGGTCATAATGTTGTGGCTGATGGGATACATTTCTTCAAATAAAATCACTTTTAAAACCTGGTTATTCTGTTTTAGTTTATGCCAGTGTTAGATATAAAAGAGTTATGGGAAGAAACAGAACAGGACAGAAAGAAGTGTTCTTCTTTCTGTCTTGTTCAGATACGGGGTTATTTACTGCTTTGCTGCAGCTTGCTCACTAGATAAGATGCACCACACTCATATTTCACCTTGAAGATATCAGTTAGGGCTGGCTTCGGCCACACATAGAAGACCACTGATACACGAAAGGCCGCGCTCCTCCTATTGTACCCGGGTGGAGCCCAGATAGAATAAAACCTGTGTGCAGACTTAGTGAGGGGCTTCTCTTCTCTATCCTTAAGGTGGTTAAGTTGAAGTCTCAGCACTGATGCTGTACCTATTCTCTGCGTGTCAAATAAATTGTTGATTAGAGAGAAGTTGTCGGGTGATCTATTCATAGTTGGACTAACCTTTCCAATAGGTATAAAGAACCTGGGCTGAAGGAGAGGAAAACATTCCTCCTTCGACAAATTGGGGGCTCGTCCGGGATACCTGGAAAGGAATAGTACTGGAGGAACGTCTCTTACAGCCAGCGGCCGTATCTAAATAATAGGTAAGCAGAAAACCTTTTTAAACCAATTTCTGCATGTCTTTCGAGACATTCTTTGGCTGTGAGAGCACGATCCAACAGTAGTGTTGTTTTAAAAGAGATATAAACGCAGAAAATTTGTACGGCTTAGGGATAAAAGAGTTAAAGAGGTGGGTTTAGAGGCCCCTCATCTAGATACTTAGGCCTACATTGCCTGAGTGTCTGGATGTAAACGCTCCCCTTGAGAATAAAGAAAAGAGTTAAAGAGGTGGGTTTACCACAATGAGCTGTGTTTTTTGAAAAAGGAAGTTGAGACTGTGAAGGAGAGACAGGGTGTGGTTTAGCATCTTCAGCTTTCTCAGAAATCTGAAAGGTCAGTGTAAATTACAGGGATACTAGGAATTCAACTACTTATAAATTATGCTGATAAAGGAAAAAAATGGACTTCCTCTTCAGGCTGAGTTTATATTGGAGGAGGACCATCATGCTGTTACTGCTGCTGTGAACACAGAGAGACAAGGTCAAGAGATTTTCAGGAAACCTTCACGACGGTGAGTTTTTCTTCAGTTTCAGTTTATTTTCTCCTTGTGTCTGTAATTCAGTGAATACAAACACAGAGCACAAGTTACTGAGACATTTTTATTTTATTAAAAATATAGATTTATTTTACAAAGTCATGTGGACACAGTCAGACTAAACTGAGTCCGTTAATACAACTGATGTCACTAGTTTAACTTATTATTTTTGTAAAGTTGAACCAAAATAGATGAAAATCAATCAAGTTATTTAACAATTAACATTTTCTTTCAGGATGAATCTATCCATCTATCAAACTTTAAATGTGTTTTATCAGATTTGTCTTTTCTCTTCTAACACATGACTGTAAAGCGTCTTGAGACGATTTGTATTGTTATTGACGCTATATAAATAAAACTGAATTAAATTGAATTGAATTGAATTAATTAATAATTAACACGTCTTCATAGAGGTTGATCCACAGTTTCATCAAATAAAGAGTGAATATAGTGTGAACAATCATGGGTTTTCAGTTGATCAGTTCATTTAACTTTAACTTGACATGCAACAAACTATAATACACTGATTTCTATTTTATTTTTTACAGTGATCCACCATGACATTACTGAAGGCTCTCCTGCCCCTCGCTGCTCTCCTCCTTCTGTCCGTCGTTCCCACAGAAACTAAAGTGGTGAACTTGATGGGAGACTGTAAAGGATTCTTTCTTAACAATAATCCACCAAATATCCCAGGAATGTTGGAGGGAGGAAACATCCTGGACCAGAACAGATACAAACCTATTTGCCAAACTTTGAACAACATCAGAACCTTTGTGACACTTTACAACACTGAGAACAGGATCCCAGTGTTTTCTGCTGCAAAGTACATAGGGAGTCATGGAGGCAAAAGACCTAAGCGTTGGATGATTGAACCTCAGGTGAGCTTTTTAACAAAGAAAATATCATAATACTAAAGTATTTGTGGATGTTTTTTGACAAGTCTCATTTTATTTGACATTAAAAGTTGTTAATCAGTTGAAAATACATGAAATAAACTGTTATGATGCTGCAGTGCATTGCCACAGTGTCAGTTACTCTACCTGACTCTTTGGACATTGTTGAGACCAAATTATTGTCTAAACTCTCAATCTGAATTTACTTTGAAAATGAAGCAAAAGCACCAAAAATAGTCTTGTTTACTTCCTAAGGATAATTATGTGGAACCAAATACTAACTTTACTTTGAATCTACTTTGATGTAACCTATGAAACAGTAATTTAGTTTTTCATTGTTACAGCTTGAGGACCCAGATGACAGAAACAACAACATGATGCTAGTAGACAAACAGAAAACCTACATCAACTAGGCTGGGGACACCGACTATAGAAACAACCAACGAGGTTTAGACAGAGGCCATTTGTTACCAAGCTGCTATGGATTTAAAGAAAATGAAAGAAAATCCACGTTTACCCTGACCAATGTTGTTCCACAAAAAGACAGATTCAACCAGGGAAGCTGGAACAAGATGGAACGATGTATCAAATGTGTTATGGATAAATACTGCATCAACAACAATGATAAAATAGAAGGTTTTGTAGTAATCGGAGCACAGCCCAGCACCAGCAACAAACTCAACAACAGGGTTAATATTCCTTCCATGCTCTGGTCAGCGTTCTGCTGCTACAGCAGCAAAGAGAAGAAATGGTTAGCAAGTGCACACTGGGGCAACAACACTGAACCTACAGAAGAATACCTGCCGACTAAGACTCTGGAGGAGCTCCACAAGAAAGTGGGAGAAAATTTTGAAGTGTTTCCTGGAACAGAATGTCCTGTCCGCACAACTGTCACTGAGTTGTACCCAAATCTTGACAATAACTGCAACTGCCCACCACCTACTACTACTACTGCTCCTTTGACAACCACTTCAGCACCAACATCTGTGTCTTCGACATCTGGTTCACCTACCACCTCATTCACTCCTCCTACCACCACATTCACTCCACCTACCACCACATTCACTCCACCTACCACCACATTCACTCCACCTACTACGACTACTACTGCTCCTTTGACAACCACTTCAGCACCAACATCTGTTCTTTCTGTTTCCACATCTGGATCCCCCAAAACCAAATCTAGATCTTTCAAACGACTATTTGCCACGTGCAAGTACCAAAAACACTACTCCAGGGTCTGCCAACGTTTCTGCTCCATGTCACACTCCAGATTCCACCACCATCAAATTCGACCCATTCCCATTAACATGTCAATATATAGCTCATGCAGACGCCGCCGTTACTCTCCCAAGTACATCTCTTCCTTTCAGCTTTCAGCTCCTCATCAAACTCCATCAAACTCACCTCCTTCTCCAACCTCTAACCCTCCTTTTCCTCCCTCTAACACAATTCTCTCTCTGTCACCAGAATGTCCTTTCCTACTACCAGTAACAGAACAACAGCTAGCTCTGCTTTGTGCTGACCTATTTGTATATCCGTTATCCAAAACACACTTGTGTCTTTGTGTGATCAGTTGAAATCTGTATTTTATCCTGAAATAAAAGTGGCACAAGGAAAACCCACGTCTCAGAGCGTCTTACTTCTCAATATACATCTCCAATAGAAAACACCAGCTTTGTTAAAAATGGGAGTTTCACACATATCAACATCTAGACTGATGGGAAAGTTGGGACATTGTCATCATCTAATAAAAAGACTTCTTTGTATTGCTTCAGGTGTTTATTCATTTATTTAAACGTGTTCAAATCCACTTAGTTTCACCCTCCATGACTTTAAAAACGTTGTTGTATTTAATTGTTTTACCACAGAAACCATACAACATTTTGAACTCCAGCTGTGCTTAAAGCTTTTACTGCTAAAAACACAGCTTGTTCTGAAAAGTCCCAACACAGAGCAGAGACGGAAGAAAGACATGAAGACAACAGCAGCTTGTGGTCAACATGTGTCTTTTCTCTTCAGGTGAGAAACTTCTCACTTCACCCACTTGTTTTCTGTGTTATTTCTTTACTGTTTGAGAGAAGAGTGATCAGGTCCTAGAGTTGGTGTTGTCGTCTGTACTGAGAGAACTGGAGGTTCAGACAAAGTGTCCTGATAGTTTTCAGAGTTTATTCAAAACAGAGAGAAGAAATAAGCAGACGGCAAAAAGAAAAGAGAAACGCCACTGAAATGAAGAATAGACGTGTTGATAGAAATCAGACTGATGTCCAGGAAGGTGATCTGACAGACTGACTCACTGAGAGCACTATGAAAATTAAAAAGAGAAAAAAGAAAATCTCAATAGTTGTATAGATGCTTAGTGTCTCAGAGAGACAGTGCAGGGAGGTCAAACATCAAACAACAGTCTGTGCAATTTTCAATAGAAGTAACTGATATAACTGTTTCTCTCCACTAGGGGTCGCACTGGTTTAGTCAGAGGAGCAGACATAACACAACACCCAGAACTAAACAGCAGATATCAGCAATAGCACGTCTGTCTTCCTTCTTCAGAGAGTTCAGGTTGTTCATAAAATGTTTTCCTGAAAGGAAAGTTAATTAAATGTAAACTGTCCAACCCATTATTAAAAACTGGAAGGATAGTGGGGAACGTGGCCCCCCGACCCAGTTTAGACCCCGTTTCAGTATGACACAATAGTTCAGTTTGAAGATCAGAGGTTTAGAGATGTAAGATTTATCAGTAACGAGGCAACTCAGATTTGATCCTATTAGTTATCAGTCAGCATCTAAAGAGAACACATGACAACAAGAACCAATGCTAAAATGCAACAGATGATGAGATAATCTAGATAATGATATCTGATCTCTGGAGTTTTCCTGCTTCACAGCTGCAGCTCTCTAGTCAGAGTTTCTCTTGCTGCTCACATTTCATCTGCTGTGACAGAATTCAACTTAAGAGAAAGGAGCAGTGAACACAACAACTCACAAAGACTTCACCTTTCTACTCTCTCTCTCCTCTGTCAGTTTAGTCTGGAGTCCTGTGTCACGTCAACCTGTTGTTAAAGTTGCTGAGTCATTACCAAGTGTCTCTGTGTGTATTTCTTTCTCTGCTCTTTGTTTAACTATACGTTTGAAGCCAAGGAAATCCAACACAGGTCGACCAAAAGGTCCAAAGGGTCGACCGTAAGACAACACAACCAGCTCTCTTTTAGGCATGGGGAAAGACAGAACAAATTTAATTTGCATTTTACTATAACGGGTCATGTTTAAAGGAGCTCCAGTGAAACTGGGCTTATAATTCCTCCAGTTTGTACGTGAATATCCTCAAATTAAAGCTGAGAGTCTGGACTTTAATCCCAGATTCATTATAGAACTGTAACTTGAATATGTTCTGATCAACAGGTAAAACAACAGAGACAGTGTCCAAACACATATGGACATGAGTGGATTTATCCCATTGGACTTGAATGCACCAGATCATTTCACAGCTTCTAAATGTGGTTTGATCTCCCTGATAACATGTGATGAAGTCAAACTGTGGACAAAGTGAGTTGAGGAGCTTTAACCTCCACTACATCCCTGGTTAGCAGGATGAAGGCGCCCTCTTGTGGTCTTCATCACATTTCAGAACAGATCAGATTTGTACCTGAAGAAGCCTTGGATGAGTGCTGGAACGTCTTCAAGAGACAGTGAACTAACACAAGTTATGAATATGTGATGTTTACGTTATCAAAGCAGCAGATGATGGAGAAAAACTCTGACCTTCTGGCCTCAAATGTCCCTTTAAATCAGAGGTCCTCATTTAGCAGGTCATGGACCAGTACCAGACAACAAACCATTTACTACTGGACCATGAGGAGACAATATGATCCTGCAAACTCCCTGAATAATGAACACATCATTGTAGGTTATCTGTGCTGCAGACTCACTGAACTTGTCGTGTCCTCTCACAACCAGGGGGAGCTCTCTGTTTATGAGCTGCTGCAGAGAAACAACAAATGTCAGTGTGTGATAAATATGGGAATACAACCAGATCTCTTTTTACAGTGTTCCTCCAACACATTTCACAACTTTTAAACTAAATGAGTCTCTTTTCTTTGATTGGATTCAAACATCCAGAGCTCATGTTGTCATAGAAACTGAGTCAATGCTTCAATTCAAATAAACATCTGGATTATGGCTGATACACATGTGTTGAGAAGTAGACTCTTACTTTCACACTGTCATTCTACACACACACAAACAACAAACACACTGCCCACATGGTGACAGATAGATGACTTTCAACTAAATATAAAGAGACTTTCAAAGAATGATTGTGCTGCCCTGGCAGAGCGTTGACTGTAGCAATGCTGTAGACAGACAGTTAACAATCCCAAGTCCTCCAATAAACACACAGCCTTGACTTTTATGGTGTTTTAATAAAAACTTGTTGCTTCATTTGGTTTGTTTGGAAAACTGAAATATCACATGAAATATACAATTCTGTTCAATTCATTCATTCATTCATGTAAAACAATGGAAATGTGTAAAACATGAACATCAAACAAGAAATCCTTTAAAAACAAAACATTTAATACTATTATAGACATATGGACATGAATGAAATTTTCAGCATCAAGACCTAAACTCTAAAAGCCTTGAGTGGATTCTTAGCTCTGATTTCTCAGTAAAGTGAAGGAGCTGATTGACTCTCTATAAACTCTACCACCTCCATATGTAGCCTTGTGATCCACCTGTGTTTTAGTTGTAACTATGGATGTCCTCATCAGTTTTGAGGCCGATCCAGGCATTTTTAATCATAGCCAGATATTTAATAGTTATTTTACATTTTAATAACGTCCCTGTAGCATCAAAACATCTTCATCTTCTTCTGTTTTAATGGTGGTCAGCATGGAGTCCACTCAGTCAAAGGCTGCACCCAAACAACAACAACAACAACAAACACTGAACGCTGTATTTAAAAGACGACTGCAGTCAGAGTGTTAACACAAAACTAACGCTGGACCAGAGTTCAGGATGACAGCTTTGTACTCAGCTTCTGTCTCTGCTTGATTCCTTCAGTCCTTCAGTCATGTTTCTCAGCTTTGTTTCAATCAAGTGATCAGTGCTGATTTCAGACCTGCTGACAAGTCCTAAACTCTGACAAGACGTCCTTTAACAGTGAAGGACTTGACTAACAGTGTGTTCTTGTTTAGAACCAAGCTAGAAAACAAAGAGTTTAAAGATCCTGCAGCATCTAAAGAGAACACATGACAACAAGAACCAATGCTGCTGTTTCTTTGGACTGTTGGACTTTTTAACAATACACTGTAAACAATTTTCCTGTAAAATAACAGTAAAGAGCTGGCAGCACAGACGCCAGCAGTATACCGTTATTTTAACGGTATTTAAACGAAAAATACTTTACGGTATTAGTCTGTAAACCATAAAAACAGTATATTTCTGTATTTCTATAATTTACAGTAAAGAGCTGGCAGCAAAGACGCCAGCAATATACTGTAATTTTACAGTAGTAGTGTGTAAACCAGACATACAGTATATTTCTGTATTCATACTGTTATTATACGGTCTACAGTAAAAAATAAATGCCGCATATTTCTGTGATTATTTGGAAATTAAAATAATATTTTGTTTAGGTTGTTACTTTGTAGACAGTGCCTGTCTACAGTAAACAAACAATTTCAACCTGACCCTAAGCCTGGATTCAAGTGTCTCTCCACTGAAAAAATAAAAAACTTGGATCAACTTAAAAAAAATTGAGGTAATCGATCTCACGAAATATCTGACATTAACTCAAAGCAAATTATTTTATTTTGTTTAACCTGAAAAGTTTAACTCCATGCAACCACTAATTAAAGGTTGGAGCAATCTAATTGTTTTTAGGTTGGAGCAAACTAATTATTTTAGGTTGGAGCTTTAGGTTGGAGCAAACTAATTATTTTAGGTTGAAGCTTTAGGTTGGAGCAAACTAATTATTTTAGGTTGAAGCTTTAGGTTGGAGCATAACTATTTTAGGTTGTCTCAAATAAAAAAGTAACAGTTGTCATTATTTGAAATGTATAGTAAATCAAATTTTAAAAAATTGGTTTTAATACATTTTGATCAGTGACTACTCAGAACACTTTCCTTAAGAACACATTCATATTTATTGTTCCATAAATTGACAACACTGAACATGTGTTTAAAATCTATTTAGATAAACAGTCTTCTTCAGCTGAACACCAGAAACGAGACTATTGATGTCATCAGAAGACAAATCATGGAGCTGCAATAGTAGCTCAACTCCTAAGACATCATGCCAGGACATACATTTTCTTATTCAGATGTAAGCCTTATTATCAACTAAACACAAAAGCTGTTGCAACTGAGGGCAACTCATTCAGGACCTCTGTTCCTTCGATGACAGTCTTAATGTCTTTGTGTGGATGGAGAGGATCCTCTTTCTCAGTGATAATTTGCTCCAGCTCTTCAACCTCATTTTCCTGCATTAAAAAGAAAGAAGAAGAAAAAAAAGACATGTTATTGTTTCAGAAATCTCCAGATTTCATGTTAGATCATAATATCCTTATGACATTGTAAATATAACTTACCATAAGCAATGATCACTGGCAGGAGCTTCCAAATGCACATGGTTGCACAGCAGAAACACGACCGATTGGTGGCTGTTTCCCTTAAGTTGAAAGAGAATACATTATTTAGTTTTTAAGTTAGCCATCAAGTGTGTTAGCTACTAACATGATGCACAAATTACCCAACTTTTAACATAAACAGATATACTTTATTTTATGATTTTAGGGAAGCTAGCTAACATTTTGGTACTTTTCTACCACATGTAAATTCTGTTAACAGTGTAGCATATTAACATTACCAGCAAGAACTAGCTGGGCCTTGTAATATTATGGCTGATAAATACTGAACACATGATAATTAGGAGGGTGAACGTAAGTTAACTTTATAGTTTGAATGAAGAATGCTAACGTTAGCGCTAGCTTAACGTTAGCATTTATAAACTATCAAGCGGGAGTGCTGAGATTACGGCCAGAGTCAAGGCCAGTCAGGTATACTTGGAAACAACGTTAATGGTAGACAAAGTTTAATGTTTTTACCTTACCAGTATCAATGTTGCTCGTTGTGTTCTTCTGTGTCGCAGCCTGGATCGAGGGTCTGTTGGAGTGAACCGTCCGCCGCCCACTGATTGTTCAGTGACGGACGTTTTTTTTTTTTTTTTAATTCCTTTATTTGGACGTAAACAGGTCAGAGAGCGGGATCTCAAACCCAACAATGCGCATGTGCAAATCATGCTTAATCGAAAAATACTGTAGTGTCCTGTAATTTAAAACATCACCATACTGTTTGGGGCCTCTGTCCTGTTGCTCCAAGTTAAGCAGCCCACAATGCATTGCTGACTACAGTACTAAGCTGTTTAACACGAAAACAGTATTTTAATGTTGAAAATTGGCTGTAAATTTACAGCAATTGCTTACAGTGTAGATAATGAGACAATCTAGATAATGATATCTGATCTCTTTGGAGTTTCTCCAACATGTTCTCAGAGTTTCTAATGTGTCTCTGATTTACAGGTGGATTAGTTTGTTTTCCAGGATTAAAAACATTTTGAAACACTGAAAACTGAAAACCAGCATGACTGGTTGAAACACCATACAGAAACATACCTTACAATAAAACTGGTTGAACTGTAGCAACCCATATCCATAAAGAATGTAACATGGAACCAAAACATACCACATCATTGACCACACCTCATATTTCTGTTAGAGGCCAGTGCAAAGCAAAAGTAGTCTATGTTTAACCTGATGGGGTACACTGAACAGCTTCTGTTGAGGGGCTTGGAGGTGGGCTGTATTGATCTGAGAGCGTAGACACTAAAAAGAGCACGGGAGAGATAGTAGCTGATCACACAAGTGACTGTTATGTGATCATGACAAGATGCAAAGATATCTAACACTGAAAATAACTCACTGTGACAGCTCATTGTTGTGACATACTGCTGATTGTTTTAAGGAAACTACTTGCTGAGAGGCAAGCCAAGGCTGAGTGCTTGAGCTGAACAAGCTGCTCATTCGTAATTGAAAGGGGAACATTAAGTCCCTTTATTGTTCCTAGTGCTAATAATAGAGTAAAAATATTTAAATGATATAGAAATCATGTATTTAAATGTATTTGTCCGTTTATTCAGGTTGACAATCCACTTAGCGCAAGACTGCAAAGTTCTAAAAGTTATGTATGCATATCATATTATTTGTGTGTAAATGTTATAAACAAGTAGTGATATGTTGAGGCTGAGACAATCACAATTCAAATTCTTCTAATTATTATTGTTATTGTTGTTGTTTTTATACTGTAATAGTTGAAAATGATGTGAATATGCATGTACATTGCATAGTTTTAGTGAAATAACATACCCTATGCCTCATTGCCTAGAGAGATATCATGTATCTCTCTAATGCACTTTGCCGATGACAAGAGAAACATACAGAAACAAAAAGAAGCCCGCATACTTTTTCCTCACAGCACGCTGTCCCAACCTGCAGCCCGACTCATTTCAGGGAGGTCAACATAAGAGAGTCTCTTTCCATGGCTCTGGTTCTAACCAGCTCAAGAAATTTGCACAAGTTGCAGGAGATTTTTAATTGCTCGTGGGTATGCAGGAGGCGGTTTTCAAATGCAGGAGACTCCTGGAGGTCGCGGGAGACTTGGGATGTCTGGACTAGCGGCCATAACTTGTGAGAGGTGTGTGCAGAGTCAGACGACACACAGGATGGTCATTGCTCACTTCGCTTCGTCAGTCATCTTGCAACAATACACCGTGCACACAAATGAATACCGCTGCAAGGCCTACTCACCGGACGTGTTGTTTACTCCCTCGGGTCTTCAGTAGTGGTTGTGTCTAGCAGCTTACCAGTGTTCAGCTACAGGGCACGTTGCAGATCATGTGACCGACCAAGGTATATTATTATTAATAGAATTATCAGTCAGCATCTTTAAAAAGGACTTCTAGTAACTTCTACTTTATCAACTTACCAGTGACGTTGAGTTCACATCTGCCAGAGCTGGAGCTATAATCTGTCTTCACTTCACACTGGTACAGACCAGAGTCATCAGTCCTGAGTCTGGACACATGAAGTCTGATTCGTCCTTCTCTGAGGACGTCTTTGTCTCCCTGGACTCGTCCTGAAAACTGTTCATCCTGAGACTCCTGAGACACCTCAACACCTTCATGTACATGATACAGAACCAACTCCTTCTGATTGGTTAACAAGCTACAGATGATAAACAGATGTTTGTAGGAAGAGTCAGGTTTGGTGGTGAAGGTCCACTCCAGGGTGATGTTGTGGTTCTCCTCTGCCTGATAGGAGCTCTGTGTCACATTCACTTCAAATGTTGCTGCTGAGGAGACAGAGAGAGAAAGAGAGGAGCAGACACACTGAGAACTGGAACATGGGAGTCTTTCAACTCCATCATTGAAGACTGACAATTGATTTGGACTTCATCAAGTCAATTTCTAAACTGACCACAGACACATGAGTTGAGGATGATGAGCAGCAGGATCCTGCAGATCATCTCAGAGTCAGAGACAAGGAAATCCAGATGAGGTTTTGTTTAGGATGGATCAACAGTGAAAGTTTAAAGAAAACAATATTTATTTCCTGTATTTAAAAATGAAATTCAAAACAAAGAGCATGTGGAATTTTGTATCCTATAATAAAATGTTTAATTCATTTATTGGCATAACATTAATGTTACTAAACCTGTTCAAGCCTAACCCCAACCCAACTATGAGAACATGAATAAAGCCTTTGTTTCATTATTGCTGCTGATCATTGTTAACTGTTAGAAGATAGAATTATTAGTCAAGTAGAACAATCAGAGCTCATAACCTCCATGGAAGAAGTTATTAAGAATAAAGTGGAACAGTGCTCAGTTACCAACATAGAGAAGATTCATGACTGATCACCTTTTGAAAAAAAAAAAAAAAACAACAACTTGAGAACCCTAGAAAAAACCCAGCCACCACCCTACCTCACCACAGAGACTCTTGCATCTGTCCAGAGATAGTACCTGTAATGCTACAGAGAGTTTCTCTTTCACTCTTAACTGATCACCTTTTGTAAAAAAAAAAAAAAAAAAAAAAAATCCAGAGCAAATACTCTGGCATCCATCCAGACAACATACTGAATCAGTGACAAAATCCTGCAGAGGGTTTCATTCTCACTGCTACATGCTCCAGAACCTAGTGTTTCTAAAAGGCTGCTGAACTACAGTAGAAAGCAGCTCCTGAATGCATCCAAGCAGGAAGCTCCTTTAGTCTGTTGGTGCATTAAAACACCTTCCTGGACATAAAGCTAAATGAATGTAACAATAGGAACTTGGGAGTTCTGATCTGAAAGAGGATTTCAAGTCCTTCTTACCCTTAGCAAAAAGAAGTTTATTCAAGTGTACTACAAGTATACTTATTTTATACTAAAATTGAGGTAGTATACTTGAAGTTTACTTTTTATATACTACATTTCATATACTTAAGAATAGTATAGTGAAGTATACTTGGCTTATACTGAAAAGTATAAAGAAAAGTCTAAGACTAAGTATATTTATACTAAGACTTACACTTATACTTTAAGACTAAAGCTTGTACTTTGGTATACTTTTTACTTCTTTCTGCCACAAAGTACTAATACTTAGTATATCTTAGTCCAAGTACAGAATAAGATCAAGTCATTGACTTGTGCATGAAATTTAATTTAGCAGAATCAAAATGTTTTTCCACTACACAATTTGTTTGAGGTATTACCCGTTAGAAACTCAAGATCATATAGTGCTGGACTTTAAAAGTTTACAGTAAATGGTATGTGTGTTCACTAGCATTATCTTTATGTACCTTAAAAACATACACAACAACAGAAACATTGACTTGACTTTATTGATCAAGTTCTAGTCCCTTTCATAAGAGTTTGGCAATGGTGTTATGTACACAGCATCATCTATTTCAACAAGAACACATTTAGTTTTAATCATGTCAGGCCACACAGCATTAACAGTTTCGTTTTTTTTTTTTTTATCCTCATATGTAAAGTACTTTGTACTGTGAATCTTTACATACAGGCCTGTCTGATTCAGTAAGTACCTCAACTAAAACACAGCATAGTTTGGCACATGAACAAAAAGCAGAAATTTGATGTCAACACATTTGTTTAAAAATAACCAAGTCATTAATTAAACTAAACGTATCATCTTTCAAGCATACAGCACTGTTGTATGTCTTCTTTAGTCTGAAATGTCCACATCCAGTTTACTTGTGGTAGGGTTCTCAGTGTTGACTTCATCATCATCTTCTTCATTGCTGGAAGTGTTACTCCAGTGTTCTTCTGTGTTGATTAGGTTATCTTTATTATCATTCTACATGTGAACCAAGGAAAGAGAATGAAAAATGTAGTTCATAAAACGATGACTGAAATTGTGCAGGTGGTTTGCTGTAGCTGTTGCCTTGTGCTGACAATGTTGTCATTCGTCTACACTTGGGTTGGACTAGAGGATAGATCAAAATGTACCACAATTAAGATAAATTGTCTGTTAGATGGTATGAATGCACTCAACTATTACAGCAAACCTCTAACTACATGTACAGTAAACTACATGTGTGCACTGTTGACACTTTTTGAGGGTGTCACTGGAAGCCCTCTGATGAATATTATATAAATCAGATTCTTAAAATTCAATCAAGCAGGATAAGAAAGTTACCAAGATACATGGGTTAATGTATCCTGGCAACAGAATATGTCCTGACATATTTCAAGATTGAATGTCTGTAATAACTTGGACAAACTGTGTCATTGTGTTTACCTGTTGAAAGGCAGTATCCAAAAGCCTAGGTGTGGAGACGCTCCTACTGTTGAATCATCTCTAATTTCTCTGTGGGAAACAATATATACATTCAAAACTAGGATACAAATTGATGAATTCAATCAATGTTGCTCAACTAAATGTATTACAAATTAATGCAACTAGTAATTTATATCGTCCCCAAATAAACTAAAATAAAACATTACATTTCAGTCTGACCTTTTCAACTGATGATGATTTTTCTTACATATCAAACCAGTTCAACATAAATATGCAACTGGAAACGGTCATTTAATATAAAATTAGTCACATGATAATCTTGGAGCTAACCTCACATCACCAGCAGCCTGTGGAAAGTAATGGAATGGAATATTCTACCAACTCTGTAGAACATAAAGCTCTGATGCACTGTAAGCAGCAAGCTAGCTGCTGTGTTCTGATCTTAGACATCATGATCATTATCTGTTACTTACTTTTACTTTCCATCTGTAGCCTACTTGGTAGTCCTTGGAATCTCTGCTGTGTAATCCTCCAAATGTATTTTATAAGGTCTACGACGTTTCGCGATGTTAGCTCTAATGAGCTAATTCAGAAGCTTCTCCAGCTCTCGCTGTCACAGGGTCGCGCTTTGCACTTCCGGTCCATGTTCCCGCCTCCCTACCTGGCAGCCAATGGGAGCCTAATTTCAAACTGGCGTCCACCGCTGCAGGTAACGATCTTGTTCTCCAAAGAAAAAACAACGGTCCCGTTCTCAACAAGGAAAGAAGGAGAAAACGACATGGAGGTGAAGTGGGACATTAAAGGCAGAGAAAAGCCAGACGGTCCAGCCTTTTTCCCAGCAAAGGTTTTAATGTTTGGTGGTAAGTTGTTGCATTTTATTTCTTCCCAGTTACCTTGGTAGCATTGATTTAATCTGTCACTTTGTCATAGCCCAGTTGTTTGCACGTGACGTCACCGCCGGCATGCTGCCCATTGTTTCCATCAGTTACCACTCTGTCATTCAGTCTAGCTCAGGGATGAGCAACTGGCGGCCCGGGGACACACACGGCCCGCGACCTCACTCGAAGTGGCCTTTAGATTAATTTTTGATAATTATAAAAATATGTCCTCTGCGGCACTGAATCAGTTGTAATGACACAGTTGGCCACTAGATGGCCTCTAATGCAGACGCCGCCTCATACACGCTTCCACCGGGTCTTCTCCACCAGTGAAGAAGAGACGTTGAGCCGTGGCTAAGAGCGGAGGAGAGATAAGTTGATCGAGAAAACAGTGTGTGTGTTTCAGGTGAAATGGGAAGAAGATTATCTGTTCACAGAATTTAAAAGCAAACCTATGTAGCCTACTTAGTCTGCTTAGAGACGTTATCTGCCTTGAAAGATTTCAATTTAAATCGCCGCTAACACGTTGCACAAAGATAAATACGAGAAGTATACTGAAGCTGCAAGGGCTGCTATCGTAGCAGACCTTAAATCAAAAGTACACAAACAACAGCGACTTTTTACCAGTGGCCACTGCTGGTAGTGGTGAGGTAGAGTGGGTAGGGAAAATGTTCAACTCTTTCTTAGTGTAAAAATTCACAAATAAGTTCTTGCAATTAATGTTTGTCTAATGTTCTGCAGGTTTCTGACATCATTGAAGAGGATGGTGATTTTTATGTTTTATTTTCATGAGCCCTTTGCACTAAACAAAATAACTTTAAGTGGTTATTTTTGTTTGCTTCAGTAAACATATATATGTATGTATATATATATATATATATATATGCATTCCCTATATAGAGTTTTTACCTGATAAACCATCCTTCATGCCTCTTTAACAATTGTGTTCATTGTGGATGGTGAATAAAAATAACACTGAAGTAATGTTTTGTGTTTTTCCCTCGCAGTCCATGTCCAGGCCAAGTTCCCTGACACCACCATGCAAGATGTGAGACCAATCAGAAGAAAGAAATGCAACAATATAAGCTATGCCAAGCAAGTAGCTGAAAAGAAGTCATAAAAGTAACGTTTTTGTTTCTGTCAAGGTATTTATTATGTTTGGTTCCAAAGATGTGCACTTTTCTTTTATGGAAGGACTTCAGTTCTCAGTTGCAGACACTGTTTTGTTTACATTTTTAATTTTTCAGCAAAGAAGGACTTGATTTCATAGAAGCTCTTTGTTTTTGAAATGCACATCTTTAAGCAGGTATTTGTAAATACACTGTATGTTATAAAATGTTCTATAAATATATCAAACTTGTTCTCAACATTCTGTCTTGTGATTTTGTAAATACAATGCAGTCTAGTGCACACACAGTATGGGTTAACTTTAAGAATACTTAGAGAATATTAGAAGAAGTATATTTCAAGTATATAAATAGTATGCTACAAGTGATATGCTAAGCAAACTTACAAGTATACTTGTAGTATAATGACAAGTAAACTAGTAAAATACCAAAAAATTGTGTTTTTCAGTTTTAGTAATTCTAAGTTCATACTTACCCTTAGCAAAAAGTAGTATACTTGAAGTTCATTTTATTAAGTATGCTTGAGTATAAGTATATGTATAGAAAGTATACTACAGACCATGTACTTGTAGTGTACTAGAAAGTATACTAATTTAATACTTCTTCGGACTAAATTGGAACATTTTTAAGTTTATAAAAGTATACTTTATATTTTATAAGGTCATTTTAAGTTTACAAAAGTACACTTTCAAGTATTCAACAAGTACACTCATCTATATACTACTAGTGTACTAGGTATATACTTCTAGTCCACAGTTTAGTTTATAAAAGTGTACTGTAAGTTTACCACAAGTACACTCATCTATATACTACTAGTGTACTAGGTATATACTTCTAGTCCACAGTTTAGTTTATAAAAGTGTACTGTAAGTTTACCACAAGTACACTCATCTATATACTGCTAGTGTACTAGGTATATACTTCTAGTCTACATTTTAGTTTATAAAAGTATACTTAAAGTATACTTAAAACGTTCCAATTTAGCCGGAAGAAGTATTAAATTAGTATACTTTCTAGTACACTACAAGTACACTCATCTATATACTACTAGTGTACTAGTTATATACTTCTAGTCTACATTTTAGTTTATAAAAGTATACTTAAAGTATACTTAAAACGTTCCAATTTAGCCGGAAGAAGTATTAAATTAGTATACTTTCTAGTACACTACAAGTACACTCATCTATATACTACTAGTGTACTAGTTATATACTTCTAGTCTACATTTTAGTTTATAAAAGTATACTTAAAGTATACTTAAAACGTTCCAATTTAGCCGGAAGAAGTATTAAATTAGTGTACTTTCTAGGACACTACAAGTACACTCATCTATATACTACTAGTGTACTAGTTATATACTTCTAGTCTACATTTTAGTTTATAAAAGTATACTTAAAGTATACGTTTATAAGTAAACTTAAAGTATACTTTTATATACTTAAAACGTTCCAATTTAGCCGGAAGAAGTATTAAATTAGTGTACTTTCTAGTACACTACAAGTACATGGTCTGTAGTATACTTACTATACTTATACTTATATACTTAATAAAATAAACTTCAAGTATACTACTTTTTCCTAAGGGGCGTTCAGAGCACAGACAAGTTTAGATTCTCATGTGGACAAATGTCAGTTTAGCTGAATCAAAGTCATGTTGAGCAGGGAGAGCCTCCGTGGCTAAACAGACACAGGAAGGAGCGCCACCCAAACAAAGTCCAACATCAAGCAAACAACAAACCAGGAGACGTCAAAGTACCGCCCAGAAAGTGTGATTGACAGCTGATCTCTGTTCAGTGAAGACATGACACAACAATGAGCTCTCAGCTACAATGATGGAGACCAAATCACCTGGAGACTAAAAGACATTTTAACCAACTGTCCCTCAAGCGACTTCTGTCTATTTGACTTTAATCAACTCAGCAGAGTCTCCAGAATGAAACGGACGAAGTCCAGCATAGAGAGGCTGAGTGAATGTGGTCTGGACTCTGTGGAGGAGAGTCATGGTTTCAGAGACACTGTAGAAAGACAGAATACCTGCTCTGTGATTCAGGTACACTCCTACTCTGGAGGAAACAGGACCTGAGACGTCAGTAGAGACTTTGTTGTAGTAAAATCTATAACTGTTTGTGAAACAATATAATGACCAAGATTTGTCATTGTATCCAAACCAACATTCATCTGACCTCTCTGCTCTGCTTATATTCTTGTATGCGACTGCTACACCAACTCCTCTTCCTTTCCACTCCACCTCCCAGTAACAACGTCCAGTCAGACTCTCTCTACTCAGGACCTGACTCCAACCAGTGAATCTGTCTGGATGATCAGAATAAGACTGTTGTTGATTCATTCTTGTTACTTTTCTGTTCCCCTCAGATAATAACAGCCATGTGTTTGCTGTGTTTGGATCCAGTGTGATTTCACATGAATATTTCAAGAATTCATCTCTGGTCTTTGGCTCTGGTTGTGGCAGTAAAACATCCACTTCAGTCACTGTCACTGAGATGTTTGTCCATGTCTCTCTCAGAATGTCCTGTAGTTTCTCTCGGGTCTCTGTCACAGCTGCTTTCACGTCATCAAAGTACCTCAGAGGACGAATCTTGATGCTGGATGAGTGTGTAGACTCACTGGGTGGTGGCAGTGAGGGGTAGTTGTGTAGAAATTGGTTGTGATCCTCTGTGTTTAAGAGCTGCTTCAGCTCGGAGCCTTTCCTCTCCAGCTCAGTCATCTCCTGCTCCAGCTTCTCCTGAAGATCTTTGACTCGACTCTTTTCAGTTTCCTGCTGGGATCTGACCAGCTGCGTCACATCAGAGCTTGTTTTCTGGATGAGACGGATCATCTCATTGAAGATCTCCTGACTGTCCTCCACTGTTTTATCAGCAGAGCCATTGATGGCCTTCAGCTCCTGTCTAAGCAGCTCCACATCTTTCTTTCTCTCCTGGATTCCCTGCAGGATTTCTTGTAGCATCACCTCCACCTCCTTCTGCTTCTCAGTCCTTTCTGCTGCAGCTGAGACTGTTTCATGTCCTTTATGTTCATCCATTGTGCAGAGATAACAGATACTCTGCTGATCAGTACGACAGAAAATCTTCATCACCTCATCATGACGAGAGCAGATGTTCTCCTGGAGCTTCTTGGAGGGCTCCACCAGCTTGTGTTTCTTGAATGGAGCTGCGTCATAGTGAGGTTGGAGGTGTTTCTCACAGTAAGAGGCCGGACAGTTGAGACAGGACTTGAAGGCTTTCCGCTTCCTCCCAGTGCAGACATCACAGGCCACATCTTCAGATCCAGCATAGCAGTGATCAGCTGGAGCAGCTTGGAGTCCAGTCTTCTTCAGCTGCTCCACTAACTCTGCTAACATGGTGTTTTTCTCCAGGACAGGCCTCGGCTTGAAAGTCTTCCTGCACTGAGGGCAGCTGTAGATTCCCTTCTGGTCTTCTTCATCCCAGTGGCTTTTAATACAGTTCATGCAGTAGCTGTGTCCACAGGAAGTAGTCACAGGATCCTTCAGTAGATCCAGACAGATGGAACAAGAGAAGGTTTCTATGTCCAGCTGAACTCCTTTCTGCTCCATTTCACCTCTCAGTGTCGACGACTGTGTGAGTTTCTGTTTGCTAGAAGTGAAACTACTCTGACCTCTGATCTGAACAACATGTGATTCTACAGTGAATGGAGCCAGTCAGCTCTCACACATGCTGGTTACACCCATCTTTATGGGAGGGAACAAGGAAACATGAGGAAATATGAGTAGAGCTGCTCCAGGATCAGGGTGGAGTTATCAGACTTGTTCCAGGATGAGGAGCAGTGAGAAGCTGACTCTTTTTATAACAGAGCACTTTTGAAAACATTGTTCAGCTCAGCTTTTAGGTGGTAAACTCTTCTTGGGATCTTTGGGTTTAGAGTTGTCTCTTTTCATCATTAGCTTTTCTGTTCTCCTAAAACGAACTTTGACTGAACAGTTTTAATCCTTTGTTTCTGAAAGTTTTTATTTAATTTTGAACAAAACAACACAAAATCTCTTTCAGACACATCTGACCTGACAACAAAAGAAAAGAAGGACGTAGAGAATTAGATAAACTAATGAGTGAGAGATGTTTAAAATCAGTCTAGTAACATTAGTCGTGTCTTTACCTCGACCATGAGATCATTTAGAAAGGAATGAAATACATCAGTGCAGAAAGTAAAGGTAAAACGAAATGATTACCTGAAGCTGAATGGTGTAGAAAGGAGGACAGCTGACACTTTCACTGAAAGAATGTCAGTATTGTATGTGTTGGTTTACATCTCTGATTCATAAAGACAAGAATAAAATGAGTTCAAGATGATTGGGAAAATTGGAGTGTGACATGAATCTGCAGCTAATAAAACAAAATGAAAAGCAGATCAGTAAAATGTTTGGTCAGTCTGTCTTATCAGCGCACGTTGAACTCTGCACCAGTGTAAATATATTGTATTATGAAACGACAAAGACGAAACTAAAGGCGCTGCAGACATGGCAGATAAGTCGTGATGTTACGAGACATGCCGTGGCGTCGAAGCGTGTGTCGAGCAATGGAGGGGGGGTTTCCTCGAAGCGCGTATCGACCATTGACTGTATACTGTATCGACGCTTGCTTCATTTAGGGGAGGGGCCGAAAATAATGACGTCCGAAGCCTCGCTGCACGGCTGTACCACGTGACTGCTTCAGAAAGTGGTTCGAGGTTTGACAGCACTATAAACCCCTCTGGGTTTTTTGATAGAGAGTTGCGGTCAAGTTGCGGAGTTTGGATAGCGTTTATATAGTTTGGAGATAGTTTGGAGAGTTTAGAGACAGAGAGATATGGTTTGAAGATTTAGGAGAGTGAGGAGAGAAAGATAGGTAAGAGGATGGAGCCAGCTAGGAAGAGACATATTCAGTGCCCTCTTCCTAGTTCCACAAGCACTTTCACTTTCCTCATCTGCCTGCTTAAGCCCATGCCATTTGCCTAAAGTGACAATACACAACCTGCCATATCATATGATAGTACAATTTAGGGAAAATTTGCACACACAGAATACATTCAAAAAGATATTTTATCATACATATGTGAAAATTTAAACAGAGAAATTATTTGGTCATACATTGTTTTGTAATTCATAGTCATTCCCAAGAGCCATCACAGACACAAAAATTCAATGCATCACACATTATGTGGTTAAGAGCTACAACTGCCTGTGATTATACACCTGGCCAGTAGGTGGTGTCATGTGCGCATGAAGCTTCGAGAGATTAACCTTTTCTCGAACCAATTGGCTCAAGTGGTTCGATGCCTCGTGAGGCTTCATCTCACCATCACTACAGGTAATCCAAATGTGACAAGACAAAACCATAGGAGACATGAACATAGTAGGATGACAGGAAGTACAATGTGACTGAGAACAAAGGGGAAGGCAGGGCTATATATACACAGGGACAGAGGAGTGCCAAGACACAGGTGAAACAAATCAGGGCGGAGCACACAAGTAGAAACCAATGAATCAATAAAAAGGGAAAACACAGGGAGTAACACCAAAAGGAAACCAGAAACATAACAAAATAAAACAGGAAACAGAACCCCAGGAAAACTAAGCACAAACCATGACAGACGCCACCGAAATAAAAGGTCCCACACTCTAATATTTCGTTGGACCACCTTTAGCTTTGATTGCAGCACACATTCACTGTGGCATTGTTTCGATAAACTTCTGCACAAGATTTATTTTCATCCAGTGTTGCATTCATTTTTCACCAAGATCTTCTATTGATGATGGGAGAGGCTGACCACTGCACAAAGTCTTCTCCAGCACGTCCCAAAGATTCTCAATGGGGTTAAAGTTTGGACTCTGTCGTGGCCAATCTATGTGTGAAAATGATGTCTCATGCTCCCTGAACCACTCTTTCACCATCTGAGCCCCATGAATCTTGGCATTGTCATCTTGGAATATGCCCGTGAACATCAGGGAAGAAAACATCCATTGATGGAATAACCTGGTCATTCAGTGTATTCAGGTAGTCAGCTGACCTCATTCTTTGGGCAACATAATGTTGCTGAACCTAGACCTGAGCAACTGCAGCAACCCCAGATCATGGCACTGCCCCCACAGGCTTGTACAGTAGACACTAGGCATGATGGATGCATCACTTCATCTGCCTCTCTTCTTACCCTGATGCCCCCATCACTCTGGAACAGGGTAAATCTGGACTCATCAGACCACATGGCCTTCTTCCATTGCTCCAGAGTCCAATCTTTATGCTCCCTAGCAAACTGAAGCCCTTTTTTCCGGTTAGCCTCACTGATTAGTGATTTTCTAGGCTACACAGCTGTTCAGTCCCGATCTCTTGAGTTCCCTTCACATTGTACGTGTGGAAATGCTCTTACTTTCACTATTAAACATAGCCCTGAGTTCAACTTTTGTTTTTCTTTGATTTGATTTCACCAAACATTTAAGTGATCACCGATCACGATCAATCAGGATTTTTTTCGGACCCCATTTCTTCCTCGAAGACAAATGTTCCTCACTATCCTTCCAGTTTTTAATAATGCGTTGGACCGTTCCTAACCCAATTATAGTAGTTTCTACAATCTCCTTAGATGTTTTCTCTGCTTGATGCATGCCAATGATTTGACCCTTCCCAAACAGAATGGTGGTGTGGAAACATCTTTTCCACACCACAGGATGCGTCTTTAGACATGGTTGTTTAAGAAATGAGAAGCTACTAATTGCATCAGTTGGGGTTAAATAACTTGTTGCCAGCAGAAAGATTCTGCAGTAGAGATTCTGTTTGACATCAATAAATATGTTGCTGTGATGAAAGAGCAGAATATATGACAACACCATAAAACCAAACCTCAGACCGACACTGAAGTTCAGCTAATAGCAGCTAACACAGGCTCAGGTCTTAGGTCCTCAACTTGTTACCAGACATAAAACCTTTATGAGAAGGAGACTTCATTAGAGTTCCTCACTAAAGTCTCATGATTGATGTTCCTGGCAGAAAAGCAGTGTTCATCAAAGTTAGCATGTCTACAAACTTGAAGACTTGTTGATTCATGTGAGGAGAGATTCTAGAGACACCACACAGCTGTTAACTTTTCATCATAACAGTCTTCATCAGAGAAGAACAGACTGAGAATCAGAATGACCCTCAGTAATTAATGATTAATTAGTCGACTGATAAATGATCCTCATCCTGGTTGAAAACTGAAACATTTTATGAATGAACTCCAAAGATTAACTCTACTAACTTGGCGTCCTGTGCTCTGCCAGGTTTGGGAGTTTGACATCGAGCTGGGAAACGTTGCTGAGGACATCAGAGATGAACATGGTTGGAGTCATGTGACCTTTAGAGTGATTACTGATCCATGATTGTGTAAAAATAATAAAGTCATCACATATTGTCCTGACTGCGTCTCTGAGGACGATTATAACATTTAAAGAAGAAGATTAAACTCTGAAAGACACTGTGACTGAGGCCAGATGTCTACCAGGAGTCCTCCCTCTTCACTTTTAAATCACTATTAAAATGTGTTAACTGAGTCTGACAGACATGGATGGAAACTGAAACCTGACTGTTGGAGCTACAAGAGCAATGATCCACGTTTGAGACAGATTTATTCTTCATCTGATCTTGGTTGTGTCCTGATGCCACGTCTCTCAGAGAGCCCTCCCGCGTCCTGACTCTCTGTCCTGCTGCCGTGATTTCAGTGTTGTTTACATTTACAGCTTAAGCTGCTGGCTGTGTGTTGCAGAGGTCTGCATTCTCCACTGTTCCTTCGATCAGGGACTCTGTGGCTGGATGTCAGACCGAGAGGGAGATCCCCACTGGGAGATGGTTCACAGCTCCACAGGTAACAATTAGGGTTTGGTCAGTGTATACTAATAAAAATGGTATTGTTGACCTGAAAACATCTGCTGAGACCAGACAGCTCATGTGCTACACACTGTGAGCTGCAGATATGTATAGTGTAACCCATGTTAAAATATGACATGAATAAGAATAAATAGTTTAAAAACTGCATAAATAAGTTTGAAAGTTAAGTAATTAATTTAATGTAAGTTAATTCATCAGTTAATTAAAAAGATGTTAAGATAGCAATAATTTAATGTTTAAGATTAAAAAGTATGCTGACAGAAATTCAAGTCGCTGCCCCTTTAAGGGACAGGTGACGCTAGATGCAGCACCTCAGTGACGCTGCAGCAAAGACTTGTGGGAGAGAGCAGAGGAAAAATCGGAAAGAACGAGCAGTGGATAATAAGCAGAGAAAGGATTGAAAAAGTTGATCTTGCAGTTGAAAAACAGAATTTACCTGGGGGGTATTGCACAAAACTACGATAAGGGATTAAGCCAGGATATGTTGGTTATCTTGGCTCAATTTATCCGTGATCCGGTTGCACAAAAGCGGGATAGGGAGCAGTAGGATATGTTATGGTATAAATTACCGTGGAGATTTATTCTGTGGAGCTAGCCTGCTCCAGACCAGGCTAAATTCCGGGATCTATTTAATCTCATCCATTATCTCAGTCAGCAGTCACCGCAAATGGAAACCAATAGTTATTCCACTGCCCACTACACATTGTTATCACATAGAATTACACCCACTGTTATTATTTAAACATTTGTGATCATTAATTTCAATCATTTTGGATAAACGATGATTTTAGATGATGTTGCAATCATTACATAATTTCCTTTCCCATAAGGCTATATATAAAACCACAGACTATTAGGGCCACAGAGCAAGACAAAAAAAAAAAAAAAAAAAAAAAAGACTTTGACAATAAAGTCAAATATTGTAACCCATTGTTTTAGGGGACAGTTGTTAAAATGAGGGCTGTGGAGCATTTCGCAGAATTGTACTTCAAAAAACGCTTCACAAACAAGGACATACTTAATCTTTTGCCACAACAGCATCACATTGTCATAATTGTCAGGACTAAAAAGAATATGCATTTTTTCCGCAGAAAGAACCAGGGTCATAAATTCATGGCTTTTTCTTCTTCCTCAGTGTGGCCCTAATACTCCGTGGTATAAAATACACATCCATTTAAATATAAGCACACATCAAAGTGTAACATCATGTTCTTTTATTGAATAAGGATAAAACAAAACATGTAAACCATCAGCTCCTTTCAAAATTGAAGTCACACAGTGACTCTACAAGATGGAAAGCACAGAATAAAAGCATATTATACAACACAAGGAGAAATACACATTCAGAGGTCTGTATAATACACCCCACATGTCTGTACACTGAAATAAATGCAGGACAAATCCATACACATGAAATGAACAGACAAATTAATGGATGCAGTAGCCTCCCTGCAAGCTTGTACACACACAGTATACAACACACACCAGATAAATGCAGAGACCAAATTCCTTGTATACACAAGTATACTTGGCCAATAGACACTTAATCTTAAAGAAGAGGCCAAAGCAATTTATAAGTAAGTATAGGCTAAGTATATATACTCTTTTGATCCCGTGAGGGGAAATTTGGCCTCTGCATTTATCCCAAACCATGAATTAGTGAAACACACTCAGCACACAGTGAACACACAGTGAGGTGAAGCACACACTAATCCCGACGCAGTGAGCTGCCTGCAACAACAGCGGCGCTCGGGGAGCAGTGAGGGGTTAGGTGCCTTGCTCAAGGGCACTTCAGCCGCTTTCTATTGGTCGGGGTCCGAACCGGCAACCCTCGGTCACAAGTCGGAAGTTTTCAAAAAACACAAATTCCTCTGCCACTGCAGGATATATTGCACTGAAAAATGTGAAGCACGCATTTTAACTGAAATAATTTCGCACATATTGGTCCCTCACCAGCCGACCACCGGCGTCATCAGGGAAGATTGCAGGATTGTCCCAGTTCATGGCTGGTGGCACTCTGGGGGCCCTCTCCTTCCTCAGGCAGGCCACATTGTGGAGGACAGCACAAGCCACAGTAATGTCACATGCCCTCGAAGGGCTCACCCTTAATTTGTGCAGACACTGAAATCGTTCCTTCAGGAGGCCAAAGGTTATTTCGATTTTGGTCCTGGTTCTGGCATGGGCATGGTTTCCCCTCTTTATTTCCCCCCTTAATCAAGGAGTTCCTGAATTAAAATACAATTAAGATATACCTAAATCGTCCTTAATTACCCCCTTAACCCCAACAAATAAAGGGAACCCCTGACTTGACACGTTAAATGCAGATTAAGGGGTCATACTTTAAAATGGCATTTAAGGTAAAATGAATGGCCTGTTTAACAAATTCAGGACCACTTAATTTAAAATAAGTGGTATTGGGATGTTTTCAGGGGTAATTTATGGTGAATTCGAGTACATTACGTTTCGTAGTGAACTGCGTTTTTGGAGATGTGAATAAACTATTTGGATTGTAGGCTAATCGTGATGTTTCAGCGGAGCGGTCTAATTGTGCACTACTTATGCATTCAGGCGGTCAGCAATACTTTGCCACGCGTTTTCTCTTTGTTTGATCACTGTGGCGGTGTTGCCTTTCTTCTTAATTATATGTTTCACCTCCTCGTAGGCCTGAACTCCGGTGCACAATATACGTCATTACCAAACGTTGCTGATTGGTTAAGGGAACTCCAATGATTTTAAACCTCAAAATAAGCATCCGCCCATTACGGAGACAGATTCCTATTACATTGGGCCAGACTAACGTGCAGACCGAAATCAAATTTCGGGCGAAAACGTAGGATGGTGACGACCAGGCTACTTCTCCATCGCATCAGTGAGGAAATCTGCTGCGTATGGTGACTCGCTGCCAGAGTGGTAGGAGTATCAGGAACTGGTTTTGAACTGAACTGAACACTGATTGAATTATTTTCTCTGGACTGAATCGAACTGAAACTTGTCAACTGAACTGAATAATTGAACTCACATTTGGACTTGAACTTGGAATTAAGGTGTTATACTTTTCTTTTCATATTGAGTTCATATTTGAATGTGATTTGAAATGATTGTGGTCCACATTGATGTGATTTTGCAATTGAAGGTATTATCTTACCTGTAAAAGAAAGGAAAAAGAGTCAACTCAGGAAGAAAATAGGAATTCTAAAATAGGTGCAACCTAGGAAAAAAGAAACTGGTCTAACTTAACTTAGATTAGATTAGACTAAAATAACTTAGGTGAACTAAAGAACGAAAAAATAGTGAAATACCTTTTCATTTACAATTTTGTTTTGTACACTGTATTTTATATCTGTGTTTTGCATTCAGTAAATTGCCAGCCTTTTGTATTTAAAGCAACGGTCTCTGGTGTAATTATTTTTGCTCCCCACTCGTTAGAACCTAGAACTGGTCCAGTAGTACAGTAAGTGGTGTGATACCGGTGCTACAATAGCCTGTATAAAAACAGGCATCATCTCAGCACCATCAGTAGCATTTAATAATACTCCACAGCGTATATTTAGATGGTATAGTGTAGCAGGTATTTCTCTGAAGCTGAAGGTCTAATAACTTTATCAAATAGTTGATGTTCAGCCTCCTTCTCTCTGTTACCACAGGACGTTTGGTGAAGTTGTTAACTGGCTACTGTCCAGAGGATTTGGTATGCTAGAGTTAGCGTTAGCCTTTTCAGATGCATTGCAACAGTACTTTAGTTGTATTTCTGGACTGACATGCCACGGTAGTATGGGCTTCATCTTTAGTGAGGTATTTCCACACACTTGATGAACCAATGACCCACTGGGCTCCTCACCTGTCTTCTAGGAGGCGTCCATGTTGTTATTGTCACGTGATCAGCGACTAGCCCACTAGTCGGCATCTAGCCTGTGTCACACACCTGTTCATTATATTTCTCTATAGACTATTCATGACTCTCAGTGTTTTATTTAGTTGAATAAGTGCTGCTGTCAAGTCACAGATTATTAAACTATTTCTATTAATAGCGGGTCGCACACAGAAGCAGCTCAGATGAGTCACAGTTTATTTCATTTATTGGTTGTGTAGCTGTGTTGACTTCCTGTTGTTGCTGTAGTGTTACTGGTTACTAGTTGCAATACATGGTAATTCAACTCCTATTGGAGTTTTATTGTTGTTTTTTTCATGATGTTCATGAATGTCATTTTTTTTAACCTCCTTAACACTTCCTTAACACCTCAATCCACACAAATTGGTTGTTTCAAGTCAAACTAGACACTGTGAATCTCTTTGATGCAATATGTAAATATTTTTTGTACATAACATATTTGTCTGCCGTATTCTATTCTACTGTTTTTTTTTTTTTTTTTTTTTTTGTATCTTCTGCATCTTGCACTGTTGTTTCCTGCCGCTGTAACACCCTAATTTCCACACGGGGATGAATAAAGTCTTATCTTATCTTATCTTATCTTATCTTATCTTATCTTATCTTATCTTAGTGAAGGTTTGACTTTAACTGCTCCACGTTTAGGATTCATTTTAAGATTTAAGTGTTTGCGTGTAAATCAGTGAACGCTCTGACCACAACATCTCTGATCTCCTTCAACTGAGATTCCAGCTCCAGTCCTCAAACTTCAGTCTATCTCTGCGTATCAGGCTGGCCACCACGTTGCCTGGTTATAAATCAGAGTGTTTTATTTTTTAACCTCTTCCTCTTCCTTGTCTTTGTTTTCCTGTTGACGGTGTTGTGTTCAGGATGTCGGCCATCGTTGGCTGTTTTAATAAATGAGATGAGAGTTGTAGTTGTAATAAACTAATTATTAATTATTGTAATCTGTTTTAAATCCCTTCTTAACTTTGTTCAGTTTTTCTCACAATAAAAATCGAAAGTTGAAGATGTTATCTCAGGTGGCCGCTACCTGTCCGTCTCTCAGCTGAAAAAGCTATGGTGACCTGTGCTTCTCCTTCTCTCATTGGCTGATGGGGCCTCATGTGGACGTGCTGCAGCTGTTCGCCAGGAGAAGAGGATGAGACCAAAGGTACCGAGTCAAAGTCGACCCGCTCTTTAAAAACAATGACCCCAGCTGAGAATGCTTGCTCCTGATTGGCTGTGGCAGGTATGGCCCCGCCCTGTGGAGCAGAACATGGCTGGAGACACATGCAGGTTACCTTCACGATGCACTCTCTGGTCAGTGTGAGACGTGTGCACGCACACACACACACGCAGTACACAATAGTGTCAAGCTCGAAACTTATCTACTTGATATCTACTAAAGCTGAACCTTTATATTTTGTTTCAAATACATAATGAATTGTGTTTCAATAGAGTGGTTTCTTCACTAAGTAGTTTGATGAATAGCCCTACTACTATCTGAAATACTGGCTGGGGCTGCAAGCCATTCAGACAATGGAGGGGTGTTAAGAAACTACGTGTGTGAATGACATGTGAAAATCCCTGCTCCAGCCAGTAGGCGAACTGCTGAGTATGGGTTTTAACACTCACATACCTGTAATATTAAAACAATTCACCAGAGCATCTTAGACATGATTTTAGCTTGATTTAAAGCATGACTAACAGGGGACTTGAAAAATGTCCCCTGTTCAACTGCGAGTCCCCTGTTTGTGAATGTGTAACAACGCCAATGTCCCCTGTTATGCTGGTTGACAAGTGCACACACCCACCCACACACACACACACACACACACCTGTCATCATCATCAGCCTCACAAACTGTGTGTGTGTGTGTTCAGGTGTTGCTGAAGGCCGAACGGAGGATTGGCCGTCGAGGTCAGATCACACTGTGTCACATCGACACAGGGGGTATGCTCATGACATCACTTTGACACCTGAAATCTTTGTGAGAAGGAGACAGTGAAAATAAATCCTCGGATCTAGTTTAGTTTACTTTCAGAGCGAGACTGCTTCACCTGACACAAACGGGATGAACAGGTGTGAAAGTATGAGGAAATTGAACTAGGTTCTTAATTATGCAACTGAATTGGGTCTTTATCAGAGTGAAACTGAATGTAGAGAGAGACACACCTCGCCCCTCCCTCTCTTCACCTGTCAGATGAAAGCTGACACTGTAAAAGCAAACGTGGCAGCAGAGAAGTGTTGTCAGAGAGTCAGTAGATGATCAGCTGCTGTGATCCTTGGTTTGACAGGAAGATGAAGACGTTGGTGGTGTTTGTGATCCTTGTTCATGGTAAGATATCTTCTTCCTGGGTCTGATTATCACTTCAGTCTGACATCATTTCTCTCACGTCTGTCTAAAGAAAGTCAGTGATGACCTGTTTCAACTTTGATTAGCTATTAGTTTTTCTGTGAGGGACACGTCCAGAAGCAGAAACTGATGTTCTGTTCATGTGAAGTGTTTCTAATCACTGCTGTAAATGTAAAATCACATCAACGAACAAAGAATCAAACAGATTTAACGTGAGCTCAGAGCTAACGACTGCTTGATGATCTGGCTGCAGGTCAGGACTTCACTGCTGGACAGAAACATTACAGATGTCAATGTGTTTTAAAGTGAAACTGTCAGCTAGTGAGTTCTTCATGGGGAAATGTTGACGACTAGTTTCTTCATCCAAATGCCACATCACTGAGAACAAGCAGAGACATATTAAAGGTTAATAAATGTTAACCTTATTAAACACCAGTGCAATGAACTATTAGCTGTTTTCATTCACCCTATCTATCCTGATGTTTCCAGTGGTGAATGTGGGACAGGTCTTCAGTGACTGTAACAAGCTGAATGTCCTGATCTGGACTTCACAGCCTCCGTCCTGTTTATTTCTGTCTCTAGACAAAAGTCTGAACATTGACACATTAACAACATGTCAGTCTTCAAATGGGTTCTTACTGGAATCAACACAAATGATCCAAAGCTTTCTGAGCACCACAGAGGACAGAACGTTGACTATCACATGTCTGGATGTATCAGATGATCAGAGAACAGTTGGTCCAGTGTTCTGTTCCTGACATTGAGAACTGTAACAGGTCAGAGGTTAACTATCAAACACAAAGGAGTGGACATAAAGACAGAAATATGTATAATGAGGCCATGTTTCCGAAGCTGCGTGGTAGAAATGCTAGAAAGAAGACAAGAGAACAGAGCATTGACTTTGTACCCAGCCCCCCTGGACCTTCTGGACAAGCAGACCATGAACATTCTCAGTAACATCTTGCTCCAATCAGTAGATTTTCTCTCTGTGTTTGCTGCATGTTAGCTTCCTAGTGTTCCAGACTTGTAAATCTGTGAAAGCAAGAAGCCATTTCTGAATACTTGACATGAATAACATGGCTGTAATTCTAGTCTGGACGTTGAGACAGTTTCTGGTTTAGATTTGTACTGTTAAAGAAGAGATGTGTCTCTGTGTTAGTACCAGGACCAGAGGAAGCTTTTTACTGATGGATTGTAGTGCAGAGATCAGTCCTGAGAGATGGTGCACCATGAGTTCATTTATCAGTTAGAGATAACAATCATGTTATGTTTGATTGAACTCTAAGCTGTTACAGGACTGGAGTAGAGGACAGACCTGATCAACACAATCTTACAAAACTCACTGTATAACAGTTAAACTGGTTTCTCTGGTCCCTGCAGATAATGTGACCTACAGTCAGTCATGTGTGAAGTCAAACAAGCAGCATGCAGCTGATTTGTTTTTCTCTTTGTGTGTCCTCACAGTTTCCCAGCATGCCCTGGCAGGTGTGGTGCAGGTGACTGAGGGGGCGGAGTCTGTCCTGCTACCCTGCCAGTACTTGGATTATTTACCTGAGGACCCCACAGTGATTTGGACCCGGAATGATCTTAGTCCCAAATATGTCCACAAACAACGAGAAACAGATGAAGTTAAAGGTCAGAACCAGGTTTACAGGGGGAGGACATCGATGACGCCTGATGCTCTAGAGACTGGAGACTTCAGCCTCACTCTGAGAAAACCCCACCTCTCTGACAGCGGCAACTACACCTGCTCCATCAGTGATGGCAGAGAAGAACTGAGAGTGACAGACGTACATCTACAGGTCAAAGGTCAGAAACAAACCTCAACATTCACTGTTTAAACATGTGGAGGAAGAAAAAAACTCAACCGAACCTTTATGAGGTTTCACTTTTTGTAGCAGAACATCTGACTAACAGCAGTGGAGACAAGAGCAGCACCTCATTCATTCATTCATGCTGAAAGATATGACAGAACCAGTATTAACTCTGTCAAAGACTGCAAAGCGAGAAGGAAAGTGATGGGTCCTTCTAAGAGTGTTAGAGAAAAGTGTAAGGAAGAGTTTCTCACAGACATTTAGCAACAATGAAAAGATCAAAATCTAACTCAGGTTTTTATGTCATCCAGGAAAAAGTTTTCAAGCAGCAGTGTTTTCATATTATTAACAGTCTGGGGAGACGTTCCTGTAAAGATGATGTGTTGTGTTTCTGCTAATGTGATGAGATGCGTCTAATTAGGACTCTCTTCTTTTTCTTCTATAACCGCTTGTTCCTGTGAAGGGTCCGAGCTGTCACCAGGCGTGGGGGAGGTTACACCCTGGACAGGTCGCCAGCCTATTGCAGGTAATTAGGGCTGTCAATAGATTCAAATATTTCCATGGTTAAATTCAAATGAATTACACATTCTTTAAAAGTCTGTTTCAGATATACCTGGAAGGTACATTTTAAAGTTTTTAATACGCTTCTCAAGATCTCAGCTGCTCAGAGAACTCTGTGCTCTGCAGAGAAGTCTCAGCTCTCAGCTGTGTTATTGATCTGATGGTAACTCCATTCAGGTGCTAATACTAATCTCAGACTCATTGTGTTTGTCAGTGAATGTAGAACTCACCAACACTGATCATTTATTGACAATGATTCTATGGATCAATTTGAAATATTCGGGGAGTAATGGAAGAAGAGGGAGCAGTCACAGCAGACTGAACACGTTCAGCTTCTCATCCAGGAAGCAAACACCTGTCTCTACAGTTTATCTGCTTTATTGTCCTTTCAGACATAGATACAGGCCAGAGGACAGAGGTCAGCACTGGAGACACTGGTCAAAGGTCAGAGGTCATGTTGTTCTTTACGTTTCTCCACAGAAGTGTTTCCAACCTGGGCCATAGTTCTCCTGGTTCTCCTGGTTCTCCTGGTTGTTCTTGGTGTCACTGGGGGTCTTTTGTTTTATTTCCGACACTACTTCAAGTCAGGTGAGTCTCTACTACTACATTACCCATAATGCTGATGTTAACATGTGTCCTGTGGAGGAGACTTGTTCCAGCTGCTCAAAGAGTTCAGAATTCAAACAGCTGCTGCAGAAAGCTGAAGAGAATCTTCCAGGCTTAGTTCCAGAAATTCTTCATCAAACATGTCTGCAGCACTTTACAGGACACCTTGACTAGTTACCAAGGAACGAGTCAGGAAGACATCAGGAACAAACGGAGACACAATCCCTATCCCAGTAAAACCAGAGCAGAGGGTCAAGGTTGTTCCTCATCCATTCATCTGATTGGTTCCTCATTAGTTCCTGACTTCTTCTTTGGTAACTGCTCCAAATGTCCTGAAGAAGAAAACTGGTGTTCAGTCACAAACTAGTTTCCGCTGGTTTGTGTCAGAGGTGTGACAGACATCAGGTGAACTCAGGTCACCTGGTTGATCCACGTCCTCAAACAAACTGAACACTGAGAGTCCTCCACCAACATGAGACACATAGACAAGGATGGACAGGGATGCTGCTGCTGTCTCTACAGCTGATGATGTGATTTGTTGTCCTCTCAGTCTACCAGGTGGAGGTGGATTCAGGGGTGGAGTCTGTCCAGCTGACCTGCAAAACCATAACTCGTCTGCCTAAAGATGCTAAAGTGGAGTGGAAGGGTGGTGGAGATGTTGTGTATCAGAATGGCTCTGACCAGCTTAAAGACCAGAACCACAGAAACAGAACAAAGATGAAGAAAAACCTGAAAACTGGAGACCTCAGTCTGACCCTGAAATACCCCAGAGATAGAGACAGCAAGACCTACACCTGCACCGTCTACAGCAAGGAGGGAAACAACCTGATGGAGAAACGAGTGAAGCTCAGTGTCAGAGGTCAGTATTGTAGATAAAGGTCAGAGGTCAGTAGTGAAGATATAGTTGTTGTTTTTGTTGTTTGTTTTATTTCCCCCAGCGTACAATTCGGTTCATTCATCAATGCACTAAATAGCATAAGTTACATAGCTCTGTTGTTGCGTATTTTGTCTTTGGAGTGAATTGGTAAAAGACAACAGGCTCAAACAGTGTCCTCCAACGACAGGTGAGTATCTGGTGGAAAGAGCGTTAACTTATTATTAACATGTTAATTTTGATGGCCATCATAAGCAGGATGGAAAATTATGAATAACATTTAGGATGGAACAGAAAACTGAAGGCAATGGACACTTTGAGTGTATTATGGGTTAATGGAGCCAAGAGCATTCATTCATTCATTCATTCATTCATACATACATCTTCTGTAACTGCTTGTCCTGTTAAGGGTCGCGGGGGGGCTGTTGCCTATCCCAGCTGTCATTGGGCGAGAGGCAGGGTACACCCTGGACAGGTCGCCAGTCTGAGCCAAGACCAATTTAATTCAATTGTATTTTGTTTAATTTTATTCAGTTTAATTACAAGTCCGTACAAGTTCCCGGACATTTCACTCTTGATACATCTGAACTTTTCCATGAGCGAGTACGTACAGAACGTTTTTGTACGCACGCAACCTTCGTACATGAGGCCCCAGGTCACTGGCTTTATGAGACAATTGAAGGACATATCCTGGTTTCTCACAGTAGTACTGGAGGCCAAGGTGATGACATCCAGAGAAAGTAAGTGATTAGATTCTCTGAGATGTTTAGGGCCAAATACAATGGCTTCTGTTTAAGAGAGTTTAAGAGGAAGAAGTTCCAGGTCATGTCTTTAAGGAGTGTAACCAGCTGATAGATAAATATAGCTTAGTGTCATCTGCATAGAGATAATGCAATGTATCCTGATAATATTTCCGAAGGGAAGCATGTTTATTGTGAAGAGTATTGGTCCTAGCACAGAACCCTGAGCAACTCAATAACTAACTTTAGTAGAAGAATCACTGTTGGAATCTGTCTGATAGATAGGATTCAAACATTTAATCAAGTGTGTGTAGTAAAATAATGTGATGAATAGAGTTAAATGCAGCACTAAGATCTAGGACAAAGGACAGAAGCCCATTATCTGAAGCCATGAGGAGATTGTTGGTAACTTTAACCAGAGCTGTTTCTGTTCTATGATGAACTCTAAAATCTGACGAAAGGAATCAGCAACAACTTTAACTACAAGTTTAGAAATCAAAGGAAGGACCACAGGTCAGAAACACGGAGCTCCAGGTCAGAGACATTAAGGATCATAGAAATATCAGGTGGCAAATATAACTAGATTAAAGACCATGAAGTTCTGTCTTTAATCCTCTAATGATAAATGATGTTTTTGTCAAGTTCAAGATGACAACTGAAGATCATTGTTTGCATGAATCATACATCAGCACAGATTAGATCCTAAACTGATCGTACACAGAATCGAAGAACTTTTGTGGCATTAATGAATAATTAGAGAGCTCCTGTTTGTTCTTGGGTAAGAAGACCCTCGACCATACATGAACACAAGAAAGACAATCTGCTGCTGGTGCTGGGAAATAAGAATGAAAATGAATGAACCTGATTAAGACACAGGGAAATGTTCTGAAATCATTCATTCACATAAATAGATAGTTTAACATTTAACATTTAATACATCAGTAGTTTACAATTCTTAAGTTGCCTCTGTTCAATGGAGAATGGGACATATTTCAGACTGGAACCAGTCAAACATGTTTCACTCCAAATATTTCTCTTCAATGTGCTCAGAGCTGCTGCTGCTGTCTCTACAGCTGATGATGGGATGTGTTGTCCTCTCAGTCCCCCAGGTGGTGGAGGTGGATTCAGGGGTGGAGTCTGTTCAGCTGACCTGCAAAACCACAGCTCACCTGCCTAAAGACGCTGAAGTGGAGTGGAAGGACAGTTATAACAGGACGGTCCATGTGTATCAGAACGGCTCTGACCAGCTTGAAGACCAGAACCAGATTTACAGAAAGAGAACGAAGATGAATGAAGACCTGCTGAAAACTGGAGACCTCAGTCTGACCCTGAAATACACCACAGAGAGAGACTCAGACATCTACACCTGCACCGTATACAACAAGGAGGAAAACATCCTAATGAAGAAACAAGTGAAGCTCAATGTCAGAGGTCAGTACTGTAGATACAGGTCAGAGGTCAGAGGTCAGTATGTCAAATGTTCCTTAAAAAGATCAGAGAGCTTTTCCAACTCCTACTATTCTCAGATCAGTTCCAGCAAATGTGAGGTCATTGGTCTGGATTCATGTTTTCAGTAATCTGGATCAGACTTTGATTCCAGTCTCATCCTAAATGCTCTCCGAAGAACCCAGCCTAGAAAGCTCCTTCTCCGATCTAGAGGCTCCTCTGCTTGAATCGAGTGGATTGTGAATGGACTCTGGTGCAGTAGCTGCAGCGTTTGATTGATGTCCAGTCAGTATTAGAGCCAGACTTTCTGATCAGTGAGAGAAGATGAGAAACACAGACAGTGATCCTTCAGCAGCAAACATGTGATCAGAGCTGGATGTTGATCTAACACTAATGTAGAGCTGAGCTGAGTCTTTGATGAGATGAAGGGTGTTTGAAATGTTACGTGGAGCTGAGATTCATTGACACCACAGAGAGACAAAGAGACTGAAGACATGTTAGGATCTGAACTCTTCTTCTCTTCACTGTCACTGTCATGTTAGATCCACAGATAGAAAAGCAGCAGACAGCAGCTCCACACTGACAGGAGACATTACTGTGAAGCAGCACATGGACAAACAACCAACCATCAAGACTCTGATCATCTGCAACACCTTTCTAGATCTCTGTCCTGTTCCTTCTGCTCTCATCTGCTTCTGTCCTTCAGCTTTCTCTGCAATCATTCAATAAAGTCATGAAAACCTACTGCTGCTGCTGTCTCTACAGCTGATGATGGGATTTGTTGTCCTCTCAGTCCCCCAGGTGGAGGTGGATTCAGGGGTGGAGTCTGTCCAGCTGCCCTTCAGAACCACAGAGCTGCCTGAAGACGCTAAAGTAGAGTGGATGGACACTTCCTTGAGGAAGGTCCATGTGTATCAGAACGGCTCTGACCAGCTTAAAGACCAGGACCAGATTTACAGAAACAGAACGAAGATGAATGAAGACCTGCTGAAAACTGGAGACCTCAGTCTGACCCTGAAATACCCCACAAAGAGAGACAGTGGAGGATACATCTGTACAGTCCACAACAAGGAGGGAAAGACAGTGAAACAGAACACAGTGGAGCTCAGAGTGAAAGGTTTCTTTCTTTCTTTCTTTCTTTCTTTCTTTCTTTCTTTCTTTGTCTCTAACTGTCGTGTGTCTCCTCTGCAGGCGGAGTCCAGGTCCAGGATGTAACATTTCCTCTGATGGCTGATGAGTCAGTTTGATCAGGTTGTTGATCTTTGATTATTGATCAGTGAAGGATCTGATGGACGATGGATGAAGAGAAGAGGACGCTTTGTCAGCTCCTAGTTTTCTTCTTCCTTCATATCAGTCTTTGTGGATTTCCATCATGTCCAGATGGTTTCATTGTGTCACTGCTGTGAAGAAAAGAACAGTGTCATTTGATCCTGATTCATCCTTTCATTGTGCCTGTCTGTGACACCCCAGACTCTGGTTGCTTAGTTAACCCACTTGTATATTTTCCAGTAAATCAAGCAGAACATAAAAATGTTTGTAGCATATGTGCAGAGCGAGCTCTTCTTCTGTTTAAAAAGCAAATACTGTAAAGTCCATCGCTGCTCCAAGTCGCTATCATCATGGTGGATTTGTTGGTGGGAACCAAAGTGATGAACAGTGTTTCCTCCAGCTTAAAGTCTAGGGAACTCTGTGTTTGAGTCATATGTCAATCAACTGGATTAGTTGTTCCCATTGGTCAATATTATTTCAGCCAGGTACCGCCCACTTCACATCACTTCATGGGTTTCAGCAACATTCATGGTCTCTGATCGACACATCGCTGATCATCTTTTCCGGTGCAGACGAACCTGTACGTTGTCACTTTAAGACATTTGATTTGACAACAAGATCAGTACCAATAATCTTCTCTGCAGACCTGATTGTTCTCTCCTCGTCATGTCTGGTGGCAGATCCAAACCAGACCGTGATGGACGTGGTCAGGAGAGACTGGACTATTGCAGTGTAGAAAATAATCAGCAGCTCCTGAGGCAGGTTGAACATCATGAGCTTATGCAGTGTCATGGTTTTCTGTCAAGGTTTGTGATTAGTTTTCCTGGGTTTCTGTTTATTGTATTTTGTTAAGTTCTTGGTCTTTTACGGTCATGGTTTAGTGTTTAGTTTTTCGGTTTTCTGTTTCCTGTTTTATTTTGCTAAATTCTTGATATCCTGTTATGTGTTACTCCCTGTGTTTTCCCTTTTGATTAGGTCATTGCTTTCTCCTTGTGTTATGTCTTGATTTGTTTCACCTGTATCTCGTCACCCCTCTGTTCCCCGTGTGTATATATAACCCTGCCTTCCTCTCTTTTGCTTTTTACTCAGCATGAGATGTTGGTTCTTGTTGTTTATATTGTTTGATAGGTTTTATGATTTTAATCTTGTTCTTAATTTTTCTATGTGTTTTTATATTCTCATGTCTGTGTACAGTACTTTGGTCAACCTTGTTATTTTTAAAGTGCTTTATAAATAAAGATTGATTGATTTGGTCCTTGTCGTGTCATACTGTTTGTTTGCCACGTTCACGTCTTTCCATGCCATAGTTTTTCATGTCTTTTTCATATTTTCATATTGTTTTCCTGCCTTGTCTGCAGCACCTTTGGTTTTCTTGGCTTTGTCTTTTTTTTTTTTTTTTAATTAAATACCTTTTTGCTAACAGAGAAAACACACGGACAAACTTTGAATTTCACAGTCAGCATGTCATTTCCCCTTATGTTTTAATATTTAGTCAAATAATTGTGACTTCCTGGCAGAATGATCCCTGTGCTTCATTTTCATACATCATACCTTTGCCTCCACCTAGTGGGCTAATGGTGGTACTACACATGACAAACACTACAGTCATACAGTAGTGACAGTTAGCTTTAGCCATAGGGAGGAAATATCAATATTCTTATGGATTGTATAATGTGCACAATGTTAGAACGTGACGATGTCCAGGCTAAATAAAATGTGTGTACATTATCTCCTGTAGTGGAATCAGTAGTATTTTGTAGCCAGATTCCCTTTCAAGAGGTAAAAACCCAGTTTGATTCATGGGTCATTCATGTGGACCTGAGAGTTTTGAAGCTCTCCCCGATTTATTTCTTTAGTCAAGCTTAACCTCCCAGCACCCCAGGACTTAAGAGATGAACTCGTTAACCCTCTACGTATTGCAGGAAGTAAAACACAGACCACATTCAAAAATTCAAGACCTTGTGTCAAAAGTATTTTCACATTCCCCGTCTGCAACCAAGTGACCAATAAACCAATAAAAATAAATCAGGGACACATCAACTGTGAACTCAGTTTACAGCAGATGTCTATATCTTATATGGAGAAGTGACCTCCCTCCCCCTGTAGCACAGAGCCCAAACCCTGTTTAGTAAAACGTAAATAAAACCAGATCAAACAATGATTGGGTTCATATGAGCTGGGATTTGTATTTGGATGTGAAACACAGTGACCGGTAACGCTGGTTACTGTGTTACCGGAAACAGACTGAGTACTGCAAACAGTTTCTAGGCATCTACTAAAACTAAAATCACACTCCTTTCCTGACTTGAATCTATCAACCTGACTAGATCACAGTCAGTGGAAGTTTGAAATTAAGCTGAAATAAAGCTGAAATAAAGCTGAAAGTCTCTGATGCTGACGACTCATCTTTCTTTCAGCTGCCAGCACTCAATCAACCAGGAAGGTAGAGGAATGAAGGAAAGTAGGGATGGGTGGCAGTCAAAATATAAAGAAATGTGATGACAACAAAAGGAAAGTAAATAGAGGCTCTGTGTGTCACTGACAATGATCTCCATGACAACAGCAACATATGCCGTCCATCAACCAAAACCCACGTATTATAGATTGTCTGCATACAGCACTTTGGCCAACCTCGTTGTTTTTAAAGTGCTTTATAAATAAAGATTGATTGATTGATTGATTGATAGGTTATTATAGACATTATGCATTTTTACTTCTAATATTAGTCTGTCCAGGGTCACATTCAGTCAGTTAATTCATGTTCCTGTTAAAAAGTCATCCTTCAGTTCCAAATCCAGATTACATCCTAAATCTAGGCAGTGTGTTGTTTAGCAGGCTGCTGTTAGACTGACTATCAGTGACTGCAGAGGTGATTTCTGATCAACTCTGGACGTATAAAACCCTCAAACATGTCCCTTTACTAGTTACAGCCGAAGGTGTAAGAAATGTTTTCTCATCCGTGATGTTTTTAAATGTCTGTGATAGGGGTTGACAGACTTCTGATTTTTCGACTAATATGTCAAATGACAAACGTATGACGTGAATGGAAGTCAAACATGTTGGCAGCAGCTGCAGCCATGAAATGTTCATGTGTCCACACTGCAGATGTTGATCACATTTAGAGTGTTGAGTTCAGTTCATTCTGACAGAGACAAAGTCACAGATCCATCTGTATTTAATACATCAAACTGTGTTCAGACAGACATGAATCCAAAGAGTCTGTTATTATGTATGTGTCAGAGTTTTAGTTACAGCATGTGGCTCTAGAGCAATAACTCATCCAGGAAGTTTGAACAGAGGGATGAAAGCTGGAGTGATGGGGGATGGGCAGTAGTCAAATCAATAAGAAATGTGATGAGAACAAAATGAAAGTGAACAGACGCTCCACGTGTCACTGACAATGATCTTCACGACAACAGCAACAGATCTCACCTGTCACCTGATATTTAAAGACAAACAGCTGACGTTTCCAGACATCCTGTCCTCCCTTGCAAGGACTAAATTTTGATTTCAGAAGTGGGGGGGACACAAGTATTTTTAAGAAAACTCTAATCTTTCAGTTCTCTGTGTTTTCTAGTAGTTCTTCTAGTTTTCTGTTGTTACTTTTAAGTTTAATGTTCCCCTTTTTGGTTTGACTGGTTGTAAAGCATGTAGCAAAACATTATCACCCAATTCTGTGTTTGACCGTGTTAGTCAACTTCACTCCAACTCAGTACCACCAATTTTACACTTATTTATGGTATATATGGTAAACAGAGCTTATTTACATAGCACCACCCAGTGGTGGGCAGGTCAAACTGGCATCACAGGTGGAGAGAAACTGAATCAAATGTCGGCACGCACATATGCACATGGACACCGATTCAAACGTTAATGTAAATGAAACCTCTGATATTACAATCCTTCTAGCTGACGTGACCCAGGCAGAACAAAGGAACAATTTACAGTAGCAGGTTAACAAGGACTCCTGACCGCAGACTGGCAGACCGGTGTGACAGCAAGGTGGAGTGACAGCGGGGACGGCCAATCACACAAGAAACGGCAGAGCCAATGGAGGAGCTTGTGGGCGGGGCTAAACTAAGGAAAACAGGCTTCAGCTTGAGCGGCCGTTTTCCGCTTGGTCCTAGTGCTTGACTTTTCTCTGTTTACTATAGTAACATTGTTTTTGGACGGTAAAAAGTGCAGGGGACCAAAACGGCCTTTTGAAAAAGTGCAGGGCACATGTCGCCCCCCCCCCCCCCCCCCATTACGTCCGTGCTGCCTCGTCAAAAACCAAACCGACACCTTCAGCAGTCAGTTACAGTTGTGGATGCTGTCCAGAAACTCGTTCTTCCTTTTTTTTTTTTTTTTTATAGTCTACACTTTCACTTCAGTGGGAGCAGCTGAAGACGAGAGGAGGAAAGTCAGAAGTGTCTCATGATCTGAAGAAGAGTCCAAACACATCAACTGAGTTCTTGGAGTTTTGACAGGAAGATGAAGACGTTGGTGGTGTTTGTGATCCTCGTTCACGGTAAGATATCATCTTCCTGGATCTGATTATCTCTTCAGTCTGACATCATTTCTCTCACGTCTGTCTCTTTAAAGAAAGTCAGTGATGACCTGTTTCAGCTTTGATTAGTTATTAGTTTGTCTGTGAGGGACACGTCCAGAAGCAGAGTCTGTTGTTCTGATCATGTGAACTGTTTCTAATCACTGCTGTAAATGTAAAATCACATCAACGAACAAAGAATCAAACAGATTTAACGTGAGCTCAGAGCTAACGACTCCTTGATGAGATTTCACTGTTGGACAGAAACACAACAATTCTCAATGTGTTTTAAAGTGAAACTGTCAGCTAGTGAGTTCTTCATGGGAGATGTTGACGACTAGTTTCCTCATCCAGATTCCACATCACTGAGAAAAAGCAACAGAGACATATTAAAGGTTAATAAATGTTAACCTTATTAAACACCCATGTTATGAACTAAGCTGTTTTCATTCACCCTATCCATGGACGTTTTTTTTTTTTGGGGGGGGGGGGGGGGGGGGGGGGGCACAGGGGACATGTCCCCTGCACTTTTTACCGTCCGAAATCTGTAAAACAATGTTACCCTTTTTCTGTTTGTAAATGTTAAGTGTTGCCAGCAGAGGGCGCACTTACTCATTGTATGCATTTACCTGTTGTACGTGTGGATGTGATGTCACCACGTTATTTTTAAGTTCACGGTTGCTGGGAGGTACCGCGAGAACGGTCGTTAAAAAAATACTTTTCTCTGTTCATTCCTAATGCAGATGTAACCTGCTGTGTTGGCCTTAATAAAATGTGCCTGAAGGCTAAATAGAAAAGACTGAGTCAAGCTCCGCTTATTCTCCACCACGCTGAAGATGTTGCGCGAACAGCTTAACAGTAAACATTGATGACGTATGCGCGCGCATTTTGGCAACGGAAATATGGCGGAGATAAACAGCTTGTCAAGCTGTGCAAGGGGATTATCAACTAAAGATCGTAAATGTTACCTTAACAAGTTGACTTTGACAAATGGTGTCCGACTTCCAGATTCGTGTTCTATTAACGAGTGGGTTGATGACGTTAAAAAGTATCCGAATATACAGTGGCCAGATAGCCTACCTATTTAATTGAGAAACCGAGTTTGGACAGATGTTAGGGTACAACGTCAGAATGTCTGACCCATTCACCCATTTAGACGGATGAAATAATTAAATCAAGCATTAGGCTAATGTGTTCATCGACAAAGGTGGAGCTGATTTAAATACTGACAGGTCGTTCGTAATTTCTTTCCCGGGATCAATAGTCTCATCATGTTTTATTTTTAAAAATATATATTTTTTTTTATTATCAGTTAGAATTTGCAAAGTAATTAAAGCTGTCAAAAAGTGTCAAATGTCCTCGAGTGGGATGAAACGGAAAGCAGAGACATAAATACCGTAAATCCTCTAATATTGGCCTGTATTCCATTACCGGCCGGGTCTCCAACATTGGCCGGTCTCGCTGTCAGCGGAGGTAAATAAAGGCCGGTCTCTAATAGTGGCCGGGGCTATTATTAGAACCATCTCGGCGGGTCAGGGTTTCGGCGGCACGGTGTGCGGGACCTCTCCCCGGCGTCGGCCGGCCCCCGCCGGGCGCATTTCCTCCGTGGCGGTGCGCCGCGACCGGCTCTGGGTCGGCCTAGAAGTGCTAGGGGCGAAGGTGGCTCGCAGGCTCTGGCCGCGAGCTTTACAGCGACCCCCCGCATCTCACCTCGCCGCTTCCCTGGGGTCGTGGAATCAGTGCTCACTGCGCCCTCTCTCCCTGCGGGGAGGGACGGGGCCCCCTCGCTCGAGGCGCGACTGCCGACCGGCTGCGGACTGTCCTCAGTGCGCCCCGACCGCGTCGCGCCGCTCATTTGTTGTTAATGTTCTGTATGCATACCAGGTTATGGTAACTGTACGTTTTCAATAAATGAACCTAGTATTTTATAGGTTCAAATAGACACAAAATCTTGTTTTTATTAATTCTACTCGTAGTTCGTTTTGCTCAAATAGAAATTGAGGCCTGCCTCTAATTCTGGCCTCCTTCCAATAAAGGCCTGGACCGCGATGAGTAAAATAAAGGCCCGGGCCTGTATTAGAGGATTTACGGTATGCGTAGTAAATTAGAGTAAAACACAGGGGGTCGTTTCTGAACCACATGACGTCCCCAGGTAAAACCAGTCCCGTATAGGGCTATAGCTAACCAGTAGGCCACGGGGCAGCCGTGGCCTACTGGTTAGCGCTTTGGGCTTGTGACCGGAGGGCTTGTGACCGGTAGAAAGCGGCTGAAGTGCCCTTGAGCAAGGCACCTAACCCCTCACTGCTCCCCGAGCGCCGCTGTAGCATGGCAGTTCACTGCTCCGGGTTAGTGTGTGCTTCACCTCACTGTGTGCTTTGTGTGTTCACTAATTCACGGATGGGATAAATGCAGAGACCAAATTCCTTGTATACACAACAAGTATACTTGGCCGAGAGACACTTAATAATAAAATAGTCCTGAAGTTGACTGTATCTCAGGTTCAGATCATCGTACTCTCTCTTTGGAACTGGGATATCCTCTTCAGCTTTAATATAGAGAAGTGAAAAATTAAATTATTATTATTATCATTATTAAAATAAAACACAAACACGTCTGTTTAGCCTAGCAAGCTGCAAATCTCACGCCAGCTCATCAAACTTTAGCTGCATTTGATTATTATTCTATATCATACAGACAATCACTAATGTACGACGGAGTATAGGGCCACATTGAGGGAAAAAAAAAAATCACAAACTTTGAGAATAAAGTCGTAATTTACGAGAATAAAGTCGTAATATTACGAGAATAAAGTCGTAATTTACGAGAATAAAGTCGTAATTTATGAGAAAAAAGTCATAATATGTTGTTTTAGAGGAAGACAGTTGGTAAAATGAGGGCCGTGGAGGATTTTGTGGAGTTGTACTTTAGGGTGGTCGGACCAAGTCCACCAAGAGCTCTATCTCGCTGTGCTGACAACAAAAAAGGAAGGAACGGTAAAATGGCTCTTCAGATGAGTCGATGACGTCTATTCGTTCGACATTCTTTCCATTTCCATGGTTTCCAAAACGAAACCAACGGGCAGATCTCATAATCCAAAATTTAGATTTTTCATTTTGGTGGAGAATCGGAAAATGAAAAAACGATCCGTTATCCGTTTTTTCCATTTTGGTTTTTAAAACGGATAACGAAAAAACAATTTTTTTCTCGTGTTTTTTTCTCTTTGGTTTCACTACGAAAAACGAATGAACGGAAGGTTCACGGATTGAACCAGACGGACTTGGAGGAAGTCGCTGCTTTTGTGGAGGGGGAAATGGCTGGAACTGGTCAACTGCAGGGTTATCGTGGATGCATCAGCGGGCCATTCAGAGGGGTAAGATTCTGGATCCAGAGGGAGTCGAGCTCCGGCGAGCACGGCGTCTCCGACGTCGGCAATACACCTGCAGAGGCCCCAACGCCTTATGGCACATGAACTGATTCATAGAATAAACTAAAGCCCTATGGCATTGCTATTAACGGCTGCATTGACGGATTTAGTCGCCACATAATGTGGATGGAGGCATACACAACTAACAGCAACCCCAAGGGAATAGCTGAATACTTCATAAATACTGTGATGCACATTGGAGGCTGTCCACAGCGGCTAAGGGCCGACCCAGGTACGGAAAATGGACACGTGAGGGACATGCAGATGTTCCTGCGGAGGAATCACACAGACTATCATGTGGGAGATGGGAGCTTCATTTATGGGTGCAGCACTGCCAATCAGCGGATAGAATCGTGGTGGGGGGTCCCGCGTAGACAGCGTGTCCAGTTTTGGATGGACATACTTCAGACCCTCAAAGATGATGGGCTCTTCTCGGGGGACTTTCTGGAAAAATCCCTGGTCCAGTTCTGTTTTCTCAACCTAATCCAGGTACAGTGTTGGATGAAGTTGTTCTTAAATTAAAAGTATCGCCATTAGTATAATTTTTAAATGATAATTTGGTTAAAGTGAAAGTAAAGTTAAAGTATCTGACATTAAAAATGTATAGTATTTTTATTATATTATATATTGTATTTATTAATACGCCTAATTATTCCTGTCAGTGTATTTCCTGCTGTAGCAAAGGGATATTCAAAATACAGTGCATTTTCATTGTGATCAACAGTGGTTGTGTATAGTAATATATATATTACAATTAATGTTAAATGGTTATTTATTTACAGGATGAACTTGACGAGGTTGTCAGGATATGGAATACACACCAGACAAGATCAAGAAAAGCCCATGGTGTGCAGAGAGGACGACCCATTCTCATGTACTCTATGCCACAGCTCTATGCAGCAGAGGACAAACTCCAATGTGTACTACCTGTGGAGGTTGCTGTTTGCAAGGAAGAGTGCACCCCAAAAGGGCAGTTCCCCTGTGATGAGACTCTTTTCGAGCTCTGCATTCTAGTAATGGCTGAAAATGTTTGGAGTCCTCCTACGGATGCATACAGTGCCACAGAACTGTATTCACTATTAAGAAATAAAATACTCGAAAATCTATAAAAGTTTCACAATGTTCATTTTGTTTTTGTGTTAGGACTTCATAAGAGGCTGCCTCAGTGTGATGCTACATACCTACAGCATCTTTCCAAATAAGGGTCTAAATTGTGTGTACATAAAGACTCTTCTTTGAACACATCATCCTGTCACATTCATCTAAAATGTCAGTATAACCTACTAAAGATGAACAAGCACTGTCCAACTCGAGGTACTGATGTGCAGCTATTATTTTAAAGCATTTTTATGCACATCATGCTACTCTACAAACATGGCATCCTCCATAAAAGGGGACCTGCTACCCATGTAGATATAAAAGATTCGTTCCAAATGCTATGTTATCAGCAAAATGGCTAGAAGGTTTTTTTTCTGTAAGAGTGATAATAATGCAAATACCGGTAGCCTAGTGTCTACATGTGTGATGCAATATTTTTCTCTGAATTGTAAAATAAAACCTGAATAGTGGTGAAATAGAAATACTCATGTAAAGTGCACGTACCACAATATACAAGTGCAGCAACTAAGTTTAGCTAGTCAGTTCTATTCCATCACTGATGAGTTAACTTTTGAAATGTTCAGCAGATGCCTGTTTTCATCAAAATGAATTAAATACAATTGTGTCAAACATATCTTTTAATAACTTCACAAGTAAGTAAACAGAATAAAATCTCTTCATACAAACACCTGCAAGTGACCTCAAGAAATCCAATGTCTCTGGCTTACTTTTGTAATTCATGACAACTTGATCACAAATGATCAACACATATGTTCTGTAAACAATAATAACCTTGCTTTGATCACAACAGTTCAATACATTTTCTGTAAACAATAAACACTTCAGTTTGATGCAAACACATCAATACAGTTTCTTTCTATAAACAATAAAAACTTTGGTTTGATGCAAACACATCAATACATTTTTCTGTAAACAATAAGCAACCTGTCAAGATCAACATACTTCTATAAACAATCTGATCACCTGTTTGTCACAACCGATCAATACATTTTTTCTGTTACCTCATTTTGATTACAGTCAATCAATTTTTTTTATGTAAACAATTACCTCATTTTGATCACAATCAATCAATATTTTTTTTCTGTAAACAGTTACCTCATTTTGATCACAATCAATCAATATTTTTTTTTCTGTAAACAGTTACCTAATTTTGATCACAATCAATCAATATTTTTTTTCTGTAAACAGTTACCTCAGTTTGATCACAATCGATCAATATTTTTCTGTAAACAGTTACCTCATTTTGATCACAATTGATCAATATTTTTCTGTAAACAGTTACCTCATTTTGATCACAATCAATCAATATTTTTCTGTAAACAGTTACCTCAGTTTGATCACAATCAATCAATATTTTTTTTTCTGTAAACAGTTACCTCATTTTCATCACAATCAATCAATATTTTTTTTCTGTAAACAGTTGCCTCATTTTGATCACAATCAATCAATATTTTTCTGTAAACAGTTACCTCATTTTGATCACAATCAATCAATATTTTTCTGTAAACAGTTACCTCAGTTTGATCACAATCAGTCAATATTTTTTTCTGTAAACAGTTACATCATTTTGATCACAATCAATCAATATTTTTCTGTAAACAGTTACCTCAGTTTGATCACAATCAGTCAATATTTTTTTTCTGTAAACAGTTACATCATTTTGATCACAATCAATCAATATTTTTCTGTAAACAGTTACCTCATTTTGATCACAATCAATCAATATTTTTCTGTAAACAGTTACCTCATTTTGATCACAATCAATCAATATTTTTCTGTAAACAGTTACCTCATTTTGATCACAATCAATCAATATTTTTTTTCTGTAAACAGTTACCTCATTTTGATCACAATCAATCAATATTTTTCTGTAAACAGTTACCTCAGTTTGATCCCAACCGATCAATACATTTTTTCTATAAACTGATAATCTGTTTTTCACAATCGAATAATACATTTTTTCTGTAACACAGATACATTTGAACATTCTGTTAGAAATGCCTTTTTCTGAGATAAGATGTGTGCATTTAATATGTTTGTAGTAAACGTCTGTGCTGATGACTGCATGTGTTTGTTTGTACCATGTGTATGGAGGTAGTGAACTGTGTAACAATATTTTAGAGTAAAAAGTCAGCAGTAATATTTGACGCCACATGTCCCGCCTACACAATATCCATTATCCAGATGTTGCTCTCTAGAATGGAATTAAATTCGCTGCGGAAGTCAGGAAAATGATCGTAGCTGTCAGACAGTTTCAAGACCATTCCACATGTATGGGCAATGGGCCGTCTTGTGAAACTGCTCTGAACAGCAAACTCCACCTTGATATGACCAGACACCAACAAATCAGAGCCAGTACAAAACCTTAAAAATCTTCCCAGCTTTTCCTCATTATAAGCTCTCTGATGTATCTTTTTAGGTGCTGGGAGACCTCTGCTTCCTTCTGTGTCATCGCTGTAGGAAAGTTCAGTATCCCCACCACTTTCCTTGGCATTGGTTTGAGGTCACTGTACATTTTGGTCAGTTCTGCAAGGTTCAGATGCAACTGTGGCTGTGTGATCTCCCTCCAGCAGTCAATCACAAACTTGGGTTTCTGTACAAGTTCCTTGTGAGAGATCTCATCTAAGATGTCTGGCAGGGTATCAGCAGAGACCTTCTTTCTACATTCATAGGTGGTCAGCACTTCGAGAAGGTCATCAGCATCAACAGATGAAAAATCATCTAGAGCCTGTCTTAGGACATCCTGCTCTTGGCAGCTCACAAACTGAAGAAAACTTGTCTTCAAATCACTGTGAACTTCCCCAAAAAGCATTTCCTCGACAAAAGGTGGGGCTAGCTTGATGGGCAAGTATTGGTAATCTTGGAATCCTTTCAGAAGAATTCATCCAATTGCTCTCCATGTAGCTGCACTGAAATCATGCCTAAGAAAAGGCACTTTCAAAGTTGTTCCAAGGGTGCACCGTTCATAAAAATCTTCCCAGAAGCTACTGAAACTGTCTCTGACTACGCCAGAACCGCTGACTTTTTCCACTGAGTTGTCAGGAAGTAAACGTTTTACTTTCAAGGTTTTGTTCATGATCTCAGGATCAGAGAATGCCTCTATCATTTCACTGAAGCTGTTTGTGTGGTGTAACACCAAGGTCATTTCAGGCAAAGTATGAAAAACAATGTTACTATAGTAAGCAGAGACTCGTCAAGCACTAGGACCAAACGGAAAACGGCCGCTCAAGCTGAAGCTAGTTTAGACCCGCCCACAAGCTCCTTCATTGGCTCTGCCGTTTCTTGTGTGATTGGCCGTCCCCGCTGTCACTCCACCTTGATTGCACACCGGTCTGCTAGTCTGCGGTCAGGAGTCCTTGTTAACCTGCTTCTGTAAATTGTTCCTTTGTTCTGCCTGGGTCACGTCAGCTAGAAGATTGTAATATCTGAGGTTTCATTTACCTTAACGTTTGAATCGGTGTCCATGTGCGTATGTGCGTGCCGACATTTGATTCAGTTTCTCTCCACCTGTGATGCCAGTTTGACCTGCCCACCACTGGGTGGTGCTATGTAAATGAGCTCTGTTTACCATAAATCCCATAAATAAGTGTAAAATTGGTGGTACTGAGTTGGAGTGAAGTTGACTAACAAGGTGAAACACAAAATTGGGTGATAATGTTTTGCTACATGCTTTACAACCAGTCAAACCAAAAAAGGGAACATTAAACTTACAATTTTGTAAATATTGTGTATAGATTTTTGTTCTTTTTTTAGTTCTCTATTTTTTATTGTTGATTTTTAGTATTTATGTATGGTGTTGAATGCCTGTACACTGCTGCTGCAACAGAGAAATTCATTAAAAATCTATCTATCTATCTATCTAAAAGTAGCAACAGAAAAATTAAGAACTACTAGAAAACACAGTGAACTGAAAGACAAGAGTTTTATTAAAAATACTTGTGTCCCCCCCCACTTCTGAAATCAAAATTTCATCTTTGTCTTCATGTGTCCTCTCAGTTTCCCAGCATGCCCTAGGAATTGTGGTGCAGGTGACTGAGGGGGCGGAGTCTGTCCTGCTACCCTGCAACTACCTGGGTTTCTTACCTGTGGACAACCCCACAGTGATTTGGACCCGGAACGATCTCAGTCCCAAATCTGTCCACAAACGACGAGAAACAGATGAAGTTAAAGGTCAGAACCAGGTTTACAGGGGGAGGACATCGATGACGCCTGATGCTCTAGACACTGGAGACTTCAGCCTCACTCTGAGAAAACCCCACCTCTCTGACAGCGGCAACTACACCTGCTCCATCAGTGATGGAAGAGAAGAACGGAGAGTGACAGACGTACATCTACATGTCAAAGGTCAGAAACAAAGCTCAACATGTGGTTTCAGAGGGAAACAAAGACTCAAGGCCAAACAGTTTCTGGTCTTTCCAGTAGAAAATCAAAGTGGTGATCAGGAGCTGTTTTATTGTTGGAGTCACAGACACATTTCTGATCTCATCTAACGAACAGGACTTCTCAAGGACACACACACATCAGTCTTCAGTGTGTTTATCTGGGCTTATGTTGAATAAAATGTGAACCCCCAGCTTCAGTCAGAGGAAATAATCAAATCAGAACTGAATAAGAAGGTGAGTTGTGGTCTTTAAGTCAGCTGATGAAGAGTTCTGGTTCAGTCTCGTCACATATCATGTTGCCCCTGAGCTGGAGAACAATCTACAGATATTTAACAAAATCCACCAGGAACTCTGGACCATGTATTAAACATGTTAGGCTACTTCACTTCCTGCATGTGACAGTTATTATTAAACCAGATGATTGATGTTTCTGTCTCTTGTGTTCTCTCAGTTTCCCAGCCAACCCTGGCTGTGGAGGTGGTGGACGGGGCGGAGTCAGTCCTGTTGCCCTGTCAAGACTCTTCTGTTCTTGTGGACCCCACGGTGGAGTGGATCCGCTATGAACTCAGTCCTTCAACCATCCATCAGCGTCAGACGACAGGTGATCAACTGACAAACCAAAACCAGCGTTACAGTGACCGAACATCCATGAAGACTGACGCCTTGACAACTGGAGACTTCAGCCTGAATCTAAGGAAACCCCGCCTCTCTGACAGCGCAACCTACATCTGCTCCATCAGTGCATTTGGAAACGAACGCAGACTGGCAGCCGTGCAGCTGGAGATCAAAGGTCAGCAATAAATACTAACACTGTATACAGCAGTATACTGTATGATCACACACAGTTGACATTTGTAGGGTTGCCATCTCTAAGCCTTTTGGACTGAGTCAGACTAAGAGGTTGAATCCTTTATTATTTTTATTTTACTGTCAGTGGAAATCTGATCCTCAGCCGACTCAGACTCCATGCGATAAGCTCTCCAGGCCCAGGGAAGGAGAATCCACCTTCAGGAAGAACAGGTCACTGTAGCTTGTAAAGAAATGAGAGATCAGTCGGAGAGACAGGAGAGTATCCTGGAACTCATCTGTTCACTGAGAACATTTGCATTGTCTGACCAAATTCAGAGAATGCAAACCAAGTACTTGTCTTCTGTTCAAACTCCGACCCCAGAAACTTTCATTTCTGCTCAAGCTGCAGCCCTAGTTCCTGCCCCTGAGCCTTCTCTAGTCTCTGTTACTACCTTGTCTCCTCACCTCTCCCAGCGATTTTCTGGTGATTTGGGTGACTGCCGAGCATTCCTGAGACAGTGTGGGCTCCATTTTGAGTTCCAGGCCACCTCCTACCCTACCGAGGCAAGGTGGCATACATCATCTCTCTTCTTTCTGGAAGAGCTGAAGCCTGGGCTACAGCTCAGAGGAGCTGGAGTTCTCCAATCTGCGACTCTTTTGAACTTTTCTCTGAGACTTTTGCTAAAATCTTTCAACACATGGCTCCTGGTCGTGAGGCAGACAGGGCCCTAGCAGACCTACATCAGAGAGAGAGATGGGATAGCGTTTTGTAGCAACTATTGACCTGCTATCTGGAACATCATCTCCTAGGGGTGACTTTATTCTTTATCTGCACCTGAGATGCAAGCCATGAAGGAATATGTGAAATCATTCTTGGCTGCTGGCATCATACGTCCTTCATCCTCCCCTCAAAGTGAGGTCTTCAAATAAAAACAAGGTGACATTTCATCCCCCACTCCACAAACTGATGAAGACAGAAACCAAAGTGACATTGAGGAAGATGTGTCTGAGAATGAGGATGACGTTGAGTGTGATCATGAAGAAGGCCCTATCAGATATGCTGTGTCACATGTTCAAGACATCAAGACAACATTTGAGCTGTTAATACCACCATATGTTGAGAACATCTTGCTTGAGATGGCAAACATTAAAGGTAGAAGGGTGTTGTGAAACAGCTGGATTGGAAACAACAAACATACCTGGATGCTTACATGGGGCAGTTTCTTCTTGCTGGGGTGTATAGATCATGTAATCAGACTACAGCCATCTTATGGGATGCTGTGTCAGGCCGGAGTATTTTCTGTGCTACCATGTCACTTCAGAGTGATGTGTTGTCAAGAATTACCCAGTTTGACAATCAGGAGACGAGACCTGGTCCCCTTGTAAATTACAAACTTGCTCCCATTAGACAAACAAGGGCCTATATTTGCATTTGCAATTTTGAGCTAAATGAAGTTTGGTTTTGTGAAACAGACTTTTTTTTTTTTTACCTCTATCCTAGCATAAATATGTACGGGTCTGTTTTGACCCGTAACAGAACAGATGTCACTGTGATTAATAATATTAAGTAAAAAAACTCCACATGTAATTTATTTTTGGTGGTATGTTCTAATATTAATCTATGATAGTCAAATAGAATAATTATCTATTGTCTTCACTATAACAAAGATAAGAAGGGAATTTAAATATTTTTTCAAATGAAAACGAGTGGTGTATTCCAAGATAAATGGATAACGGATAAATGTTTTAGACTAACATCTAAAACAAAATTTTCAATGGCACGCGATCTACCCCCACACCTTCGCGATCTGCCAGTCGATCGCAATCGATGTAATGAGCACCCCTGGTGTAGAGAAACCCTGGGGGGGCCAAGACTAGATACAGGTCAGAGGTCAGAGGTCAGTACTGTAGATACTGGTCAGAAGTCAGAGTTCAACCACATTCTTACCACATCCTGGGTAACCTGTGGGTCAGACATTCAGATGAGTGATACATAATTCCAGGTGTTGGTGACTGAAAGGACCTTACACAATGTTTAACTAGAGCAGAGCTTCTCAATTATTTTCTGTTACGCCCCCCCCAGGAAGAAGAAAACATTTCGCGCCCCCCACCCCCCCGACTTTCCGCTGCGACTATAAATAGTATAATTTGTCTAGAAAATTGTTATAAGTACACCTCTGCATAACGTTTTATCCTTAATTAACCCTTTCATGCCTGGTGTCGCGAATTCGCGACACACTGTTTCCGCTCAGACTGCAGCCGAAATAACGCATGTTATACCTTTTGCAAGCACCAGTTTCTTAATTAATTTCTTTATATAATTGAAAAATCTATGCTGTGTGGGCGCATGCTCGGTGCAAAAAAACAAAAACAAAACATACACCATAGAGCCAATACTCCTTGCGCACACTCTGACTCTCATGTTGTGTTCAATGTACTTCAACCAGGGAAAAATATCAGACCTGTTTGAACTCTGAGACATTCAGGAGTTTGGACCAGAGTAGTGGTGTTCATGTGGAGCTCATTCTGTTCTTTGCTTTTAACCCACAGAACCGTACATTTTTCCAGTTAAGGCCTGGGTTCTCCTGGTTGTCATCATTGTCATGATCGTTGGTGGTGTCATTGTGGGTCTTGGAGTGTATTTGAGAAGATTCTTCAACAAAGGTATGCTGTGTGTGTTAATCTCTCACAGTGTTAGTAGATGAAGACAATAGACACAATAAAAATAAATAAATATATAAGGAGTGATATAACCAGTCCAGCATCAAACATGACTGTGGAATCAGTTTGACACTGATGTGACGACTAAATATCAGAGAAAACTATAACGATAGGTGTCAGTAAGAAACCTTAATCTAAATGACCTCACTGAAAGAACCAGTGAACACCACCAGGGCTGGCTGTGGTCAGACGACCTGAACAGAGGCAAAGCAAACTTAGTTGCACCATCGTGACATTCTCTCCACAATCCTGTGACCACTGGTCTAAAAGGCGCCAGTCTTGATTGACTAAACATAGAGATGAAGGTCAGTACCTTCCTCAGGAAATATTTGGGAATGCCAGAGTAACACCACAGCAAACTGTAACTGCCATTAAAGTCCTTGTGAGAGGAGTTTAAGGAGACGAGACCCAGGGAAGGGACGCAAAGGTGGTTAGAAGCAGGATGGAGGAGAGGGTGGACAGGAAGTGGAGGGTAGTGTTTAACATTTACACAGAAACTGATACAATGACTGTTTATCTGGCATTTTATCTTTAATTTCTAATTTCTGGAACTTGACTGAAACCAGTCAAACATGTTTCACTCCAAATATTTCTCTTCAATGTGCTCAGAGCTGCTGCTGCTGTCTCTACAGCTGATGACGGGATTTGTTGTCCTCTCAGTCCCCCAGGTGGAGGTGGATTCAGGGGTGGAGTCTGTCCAGCTGACTTTCAAAACCACAGCTCACCTGCCTGAAGACGCTAAAGTGGTGTGGAAGGACAGAAGATACTGGACGGTCCATGTGTATCAGAACGGCTCTGACCAGCTTGAAGACCAGAACCAGTTTTACAGAAACAGAACAAAGATTAATGAAGACCTGCTGAAAACTGGAGACCTCAGTCTGACCCTGAAATACCCCAGAGAGAGAGACACCGACATCTACACCTGCACCGTCTACAACAAGGAGAGAAAGATCCTGATGAAGAAACAAGTGAAGCTCAATGTCAGAGCTCAGTACTGTAGATACAGGTCAGAGGTCAGAGGTCAGTACTGTAGATACAGGTCAGAGGTCAGTGATTTTGGATGGAAATGGATTTTTTCTACCAATGTATTTGTAGTTTTTCCAGTTTCCATCTCATCTGTGGTGATTAGATGTTACATTAGTGTTCATTACAGATTACACTCAGATCTACTGCTGCAGAGCGTCTCGTCCAGTTTCCAGCTTCAGTCTCTTGTAGTTTACCTTTAGACAAGTTGTTCAGTCAGGTAGGTCATCCACCAGAAGTTGTTCTTTCACAGCTTTTTGATGTGAGGTGACCGTGTTAACCAATGCACCTCATTAAAAACAGAATTAATAAAGATCATAATAATGATAAAAAGAGATTCCTGACTGGTGCATTGATGACTCTGTCTTCTGAGGGTCTTTAGTGGGTCTTTATATACTCTTCTGATGCTTTTAGAGGGTTTTCAATAATTAGTGGTTTGCTGATGTGAGACCAGAAGAACTTGGTACAATGTTAAAGTACAATGCCTTGGGACCTGCACAAGAAGTACACTGGCTTCTGATTCCCTGTGGATGGATTTAGCACAATTCACTTTCAGTCAGGGTTATTTATTGTTTTTTGTATAGGTCACTGTATAATGACAGTAAAGGCTAATATGAATTATTGTTGGTAATTAATGATGTTCAGGATGATAACTGAAGATCATTGTTTCCATGAATCATACATCATCACAGATTAGATCCTAAACTGATCGTACACACAACTGAAGAACTTTGGTGGCATTAATGAATAATTAGAGAGCTCCTGTTTGTTCTTGGGTAAGAAGACCCTCGACCATACATGAACACAAGAAAGACAATCTGCTGCTGGTGCTGGGAAATAAGAATGAAAAGGAATGAACCTGATTAAGACACAGGGAAATGTTCTGAAATCATTCATTCACTTCATAAATAGATAGTTTAACATTTAACATTTAATACATCAGTAGTTTACACTTCTTAACTTCTCTCTGTTCAATGGAGAATGGGACATATTTCAGACTGGAACCAGTCAAACATGTTTCACCCCAAATATTTCTCTTCAGTGTGCTCAGAGCTGCTGCTGCTGTCTCTACAGCTGATGATGGGATTTGTTGTCCTCTCAGTCCCCCAGGTGGAGGTGGATTCAGGGGTGGAGACTGTACAGCTGACCTGCAAAACCACAGCTCACCTGCCTGAAGACTCTAAAGTGGAGTGGAAGGACAGATATAGGAAGGTCCATGTGTATCAGAACGGCTCTGACCAGCCTGAAGACCAGAACCAGATTTACAGAAACAGAACAAAGATGAATGAAGACCTGTTGAAAACTGGAGACCTCAGTCTGACCCTGAAATACCCCAGAGATGGAGACAACAAGACCTACACCTGCACCGTCTACAACAAGGAGAGAAAGATCCTGATGAAGAAACAAGTGAAGCTCAATGTCAGAGGTCAGTACTGTAGATACCAGAGATGGGACCAAGTCTTTGTCCTCAAGTCCTACACTTTTCATTTCGAGTCCTTTTAACAGACAGATCATAATCACTTTTTAAATCTACATTTATTTATCATAACGTGATAAAACATGTTTCAAGTGAAAATGTATAAAAACAGAGCTGATCCTTCCATATGACGCTATTAACCAGTTCCATTTAACTCATCTGCAACAATATTTTTCATTTTAAACTTTCTTTGCTGAAACAAACATTTGATCAAATGTGGAGAAGTGGAGCTGAAATCATTTGCACAAAAGTGCTGACATTTAATTTCCAAAGCACCAGAATGAGTTCCACCAGAGAGAGAGAGAAATTATTTGATTTTTAAAAAACATATTGGAACAATCTTATTGGAACAATAAATAACAACGTTCATTTCATCACCAGAACCTCCTTAAACACAGTATTAAAGGTTAGAACATATCCAGACACAGAGCATATCACGTCTTCATGTTACTCACTGCTTTAAAAAACCTAAAATCAATCCACACTCTGGTTTTCACTCACCAAATAAACATAGGAAGTGCTTCCTGTCCAGTTCTGTCCTCCACCTTATTTCTTCTACGACAGTCAATGGACATTTTTGACATTGTTTATGCTGGAGGACAGTGTTCCAAAGAGGACATTTTTGCCTCCACTCCAGTGAGTAGCGTCTCCAATTCTCTTTCTGTGAAGTTCTTCTTTTTTCCCGTCTTACTCATTCTTATGTTTTCATTTTCTGATCGTGCAGAGAGGGGAATCTCAGGTGCAGGGTCAGTTTAAATATAATTTGCATATTTAAAAGGGGGCGTGGACAGGGAGGGGTCGGGAACAATCCGCGCTAGATTCCATGTTGATTGGGATGTACAAAGGAAAAATGTTTCTTGATCTGAGCGTGCGCCACGCTTTGGAAGGAAATCCACGCAAGTCTTTGTACATGAGCCCCCTGTTGTTGGTCTGTCCTCTATGTCCAGCCTGGTTCCTTTGATGACAGGATCTTCTAAGAGCTAGTGAAGAGAACTTGTCTTCTCAAGTTTCTTCCAGGAAAAAATGGTGTACGCTCAGATGCAAATATGCAAATTATATCTAAATTGACCCTTCACGAGATTCCCCTCTCTGCACGATCAGAAAATGAAAACATAAGAATGAGTAAGACGGGAAAAAAGAACTTCACAGAACTTCACTACTCACTGGAGTGGAGGTGTGCAATAATGTCCTCTTTGGCAGCTGTCCTCCACACGCCACAATGTTGGTTAATTCCATTTGTGCATCACATATGACCTGTACATTGATGAATAAAAATGTTTCATCATGTGATGGCGCTTTTATATCAATGTGTGTTCAGTCGATACCTCTGATTACATTCAGAAAACCGGTTCTCGCTGCAAATTGCTCTTTAATGTTGACCTGTTCAGATGCATTGTGGGAATTTGATATACCTGGCTGACATGAGGATAACTCCATCCCACACGGCTAGCATGGCTCTGCTCAGGGTCAACCGGCACAGTCCTGATCGGTGGGACTAATAGTTTTCATATTGATGACAGGTTCCCAGCATCACCTCTAAGTGTCGCCAAAGGATCAACAGCTGTAGAAGCCAGCGTGCGCCAGACATGATGTTGGCGTAGGCATGTACAAGTTAGCAGTCATTTCACTCTTGATACATCTGAACTTTTCCGTGAACGAGTACTCACGGAACGTTTTTGTGCGCATGCACCCTTCATATATGAGGCCCCAGGTCTTTTGGGCCTATGAGGTATTTCTGTAAAAACTACAGTCTGTTGTTAACCTGCTCTGTATATTTACCAGGCCATGTCCTCCCTCACATTTTGGTAAAAACAAAACACTCTGAGACACCCAGTGTAATTTATCCCAGAAAAAAATCAAGGAGAACAGCTTGTAGCTTTGCTGTTAGACCTTTAGGTGGCTCTATAACAGCTAGCCAGTGCCAGAGGGCCGACGCAACCAGGTTATTAATAATTAGATTAGATTAGATTAGAGTAATTTCAACTTTACTGTCATTACACATGTACATGTACAGAGCATCGAAATGCAGTTTAGCATCTAATCAGAAGTGCAATAGGCAGTAAGTGCACGTGGCATAAATATTATGGTAAATAAGTTTGGTTTTTACAGCTTATGGACAATATTTACAGATCAGAACCTATGTACAGGTGAGACCATATATACAGGTTAATGAGCAGGATATACATAATGATTGAGTGAGGTACAATGAACATATTATGCAGATGGATTTGTTTGTTAAATGTGAGTAGACTATAAACAGGAACTAGCATAACATAATTTACAATAGAGGAGATGGCAGATGATAAATTAGGTAATGCAAAAACAGATGACGTGAGCAACTTACAGTGCAAAAATAAACAATAAGCGGTAGCTATCTAAGTTACTAGACTAGTGCAATATTTGGGTACATAGTACTGTGCAAACAGATTGTATAAAGTGAGCATGTGCAGAGTAGTCCAATAGTGCAGTGGTGCAGTGGTGATGGTGTAAAAGTCTTTGGTCAGTGACACCCAACCTCTAAAACCTCTAAAAGATCATTTTGGTTTCAACCAATTCTATTTATTTAATTTGGCTTTAATCTTTTCTATAATTCTGTCCCAGTTTTTCTGCACCATGTTCTCGTCTCCCAGATATACTCTAAGATGTTAAAAATCTTTTTTCCACTTTACTTTCCCTGGTAGACTGGGTAGTCCTCTCTTCCAGTTACCAACTGCCAGTACTTTACTTTTCTTCCAGTTAACTTTTGCAGCTGATATCACACCAAAATCATTTACAATGTATTCAAGTTTTCTGGCCTCTTCCTGGTTCTGAATAAAAATAATAAGATCGTCAGCATAAGCAGATAAAACATGTTTCTCATTACAACCTTGTAAAAACAACCCCTCCTTCTTATTTTACACAGCAAAGCTTCGATAGATAACGTGTACAACATACCTGAAAGAGAGCAGCCCTGTCTCACCCCTCTACACACTCTGAAGGGGGCACTTAGACCTCCTTTAATCTTCAGTACACTTTCAATGTCTTGGTACAACACCTTGATCATAGCTATGACACCAGGGCTGAGACCAAACCTCTCCAGGATCTTCCAGAGGTAAAGGTGCTCAACCCGGTCAAAAGCCAAAAGAAGAACTGAACAGCTCTCCATCTTCTCTGTACTCAGAGCTAAACAGCTCTGAATAAAAACCTGTCGCCCATCTCCTGATGTCGTTGTCATCTGACCTCGATATCAGCAGATGACCTTGATTTCCAGTGGAATCTGCTAAACTTTGTAATTCCACAGTTTCATTCTCCAGATCATTCATAGATCTGGTGATGCCACGTGTGACACTGAAAGTGTACTGTTGACAGAGCTGCTTTATTTCCACCTTCCCATAATCCCACCACTGCCTCAAAGATTTATGCATGTTTGACTTTCTGTTCTTAAAACATCTCCAAAAGAATCTAAAAATATCTTTAAAAGGGAAATCATCCAACAGAGCAGTGTTAAAATGCCAGTATGCACTCTTGGACTTTAAATTAGAAATTAAAACGTTACTAGTAACTAAAAAGTGATCAGTAAAACCAATAGGCATCATTCTGCAGTCTTTAAAAACATTAAAATGATGTTTAAAACAATAAAACCAATCCAACCTAGCCAGAGAATAACATTATCTCTAGTGTGAGTCCAGGTATATTGTCTTCTGTCTCCATTTCTTCTTCTCACACATCCACCACTTCATGTGTTTTCAGTACACAAATGGTTTTCTGTGCAGTTAAAATCTCCTCTCAATAATAATAAAAAAAAAAATCCTCAAAGTGACTTTGTCTATAACTGAATTTAAAATGTTTAGGAACAAAACTCTGTGAGGCCCCGCTCTAGGAGCATAGACATTTATAAAAAATACATTTAAAAGATCTACCTGTTCTCTGACCACCAGCAGTCTGCCCTCTACCACCTGCTCCACCTCCAAAGACATTCATGAGAGACCCTTAGAAAACAGAACATGGCTCAGCACCACGTCCCCCTCCCATTCTCTCTTCCATTCGGACTCATTGGAAACATCACTGTGAGTCTCCTGAACAAACATCACATCTGACTTTTTAATCAGTTCGTATAGCAGAAACTTTTCCTCTCCTTCTCTTGCCCCATTTATATTTAAAGTGCTGCGTGTAACGTGACTCATTGTGAAAGAAAATAAAACTAGACAGAAAAATCTAATATACTAATATTAAAAGAGACTCTATTCATCATCATCATCATCAGGGATTAGTTCTTGTCTGGTTTTCTCAAGTATTTTCTTCATTCTGTATATTTCTTGTTCAGTTAACCGTCCTCTGGCTTTACTGCCCATGTGCAGTCAATACGAGTTACAGAGCAGCACTTTGTCTGAGAAATATTCCTCTATTTTAACACCTTTCATGTTTTTGGTTCTTTATAAGAAACTCTTGATTTTCCCCATACCGTAAACTCTAGTGTTTCCACTTTTACATCAGGGTTACCGTCACTGTCCATCTCACTGTCCATCTCACAGTCCTCTACGGTCACCTCTCTGTCCACTTCTCCTTTGTTAGAGAGCTTCCACTGCTGCTCCTGGTTTTTCTTTTTAACTGAGGAACCTTCATGTCCTCTTAGTCTCCTTCCATCTCCAATTCACTTTCACACAACACAACATTTCATCTTCTTTGTTACCTTTTTGTTTTATAATTTTCTTTAATCATCTTCTCCTGATTTCCATATTTTGTTTTACCTGTTATACTTTGATCTGCCTCACTCACCTGGCTGTCCTGCTAGCCCTCACCTGTCTCCTTCCATATTGTCCTGACTTCCTTCAGGATTCTTGTTAGTTGTGTCTGTTCCTCCATTTTATCCTGCTGTGCTATTCTCTTCTCTCTTTCTTCTGTCTGTACCCAGCTGGCCTTAGGCAGATGGTTCCCTCCATATGAGCTGGGTTCTGCTCAAGGTTTCTTCCTGTTAAAAGGGAGTTTTTCCTTGCCACCATTGCCTTCAGGCTTGCTCTGGGGGTTTCAGGCCGGGTTTTTGTATAGCGTCTTGAGACGATTTGTATTGTTATTGACGCTATATAAATAAAACTGAATTGAATTGAATTGGACGTTGTCTCTGGGCATGCTTTAATCAAATGTCCCTCTTTACCACAGTTGAAGCATTTCATATTCCCTGATAACACAAATATAACATAATCAAAGTCATCCACTCTGATTCTGAATGTTAAGGTCAGCTTTTCCTTCTCATAAAAATGTGAGACACCATGTGTTTCAATAAAGGAGATTTACATCCTGAGTGAACCTTTTTCAGACCAGATAACTCTCTGGTTAATGTCTCTGATGAAGACAATGAGAGGCAAGACATGCACCAACGTATCTTTAATTACGACCCCGTTCTCCACTACCATGTTTGCCTTTTCCAAAGTGTCTAAAAAAATCACCACCACATTATTGTTGGGACCTGAACCTGGTGGTGAGCTATGGAAGCTCACCATGCAAAATCAAGTTAACCACATGTCTTGGAAACAAAGGGAAGCACCACAATCCTCCAGGTGTGAAAACTGACCAAGCAGTTCACTGGCTGACAGTGGCATGTGACCTCTGAGTCCCACAATCCTCCATCAGGAACACACAGCAAGGACTACAACTTTTCTTTGGCTTTCCATCAGGAACCGCCAGCTACAGGAGCAACATACCAGAAATTGACTTTTCCACCAAATCTGGTAGTATGACCTGGGCATAGTCAAGCTAAGCTAAGCTAAACATAGAGTTAGAAATGTTGATTTGATGTGATATTTGTGTTTATTGAGTTGTTTATAGTATAGTGGTTTGATGTTAGTTTAGATTATGCAACACATAGACTCAGGGTCTCTTGCATGCTAAATTAACCACTCTTCCTCTAACCTGGCACCTCATAAAACCCTTATCATATTCCACATATCTACTAGCCAGCACATGGTCTGAGTGTCCCTACTCAGCAGCCATTGTTTCCTTTGTGTTCAAGACCTCAAGGCCCCAGCGGCCATCTTGGCACGCCCATAACCGGCGGCCATCTTGACACGCCCACAACCAGCGGCCATTTTGGTGCACACACACACATACACACACACTCACCTGTATTGAGTACACTGTAGTTAGATTGTATGTTTACTTTTATTCTTGTTAGTAAATGTCTTTTAAACATACCTGTCTGTTTAATGTTGCACAAGAGTGAATATTGCCAACCCCTGCACTGTCAAGAACTCCAAATTCCTTCACTTTAACTAGTTGTTAACGTGGTAATTTTTGGTTATAGTTATTAAGTTAATTATTAATCAGAAATCCAAATTGACAATTTAGTATAATTTATGAGACTTTATGAGATTTGATTGATTGGCATCTTTTCCCTTCCTAGCAGGGTGGTGCCCCGAGGTGATCTAGTAATTCAGATCCAGTTATTTAATAATAAATAATTATTTTTGAGAATTATTAATTATTCATGATAGCCAAACCCTAATATTGAGTGCCTTAGTACCCAGGCCCGACATAAATGGTGCCCCGTGTGAGGAGTACTGTTGGCAATTATTCATAATTGTGCAATATTAATTTCAGCATAATTTTGGCCAAAGCCAAAAATATTTTTGTACAACTTTTAGACTTGCCAGAAGTCTTAACTTTCAGTCCCACTAGTCTACCACAGGAGTAGATGTCCAGCTGTATTTACGAACAGGTGCAGTGTGGTGATAATTTATGAAATTCATAAATTGATCAATTATTAATAATTTGTTATTAATAACTACCGTTTTCAGTCCCATAGTGGTATATTAAGAGTTGCTTTTGCTGCTAGCTAATACAAGTTGAATCTACTTTTCGTAGTTGTAAGAATTTCAGCATTGGAATACCACATATTCATGCAATCCAGTCAAGCTGTTCCTGTTAATTTAAGTGCTCCCCTGTTGAATTAAACCACAGCGTGCCACCGGCCCTGTGTGAAAGAACTTGTGCCGGCTGTTACTGCCATGCATTTCAGCCTAAGCAAGATAAGGAGTCTGAGATAGAGCCACAGTGTGCTTCCAGCCCTGTGAAACATAAAGTTATATACTGAGCTGTTACTGCCATGCATTCCAGCCAAAGTAACCTTTAAGAATCACGTCTCTGTTACTGCCCTGTATTTCAGTTATTGCATGTTGTGTTTTTTGTGAGTAAATTTGCATTTACTGTTATCAAAATTTGTTGTGCCCATTAGAGCCAATAGACGGTGCCATAGCTACCTTTCGAGCCTTAGAAGCTACATAGTTACTTAGCATAGCATTGCTAGCCCCATTGCTTTGTTGTTGTTATTTTTGACACCTTACCTCTATCCCACATAACAATGGAGAACCCCTGTGTAGAGCAATTCATTTCCTCCCTTGCACATACCCTAAACCCAGGCTACTTTGAATTCATTAGCAAGTTGAATTTCAGTGAGTGCAGGGAAGAGATAGATTCTCTACTGAAGGACAGGTGTGATGCACAGACTGCATCCAAGGGCCCAGTGTTAAGATGTTTGCTTCTGAACTTTCACAGGCAATCCAGCCTTGCCTCTCAGAGCAAATCAGCCTTAGAAAAGGAGGTTGAGTCCCTTAAAGCGCAAACGGCTTGTCTCCTCCATGAGGTACAAATGGCCAATAATAAAGCTATGCGGTACTTAGCAGACCTGCACTCAGCAGAGTCCGATCTTTGTGCACACAAAGAAGAACTGCTAAGGCTTAAATCGGGTTGTCTTTCCCCACCACCGTCATTAAGCCAATGTGATTCTGGTTACTCCGATTCACACTCCTCCTGTAGTGAAAGGTTAACGTCCCCTACAGTTAGAAAATGGGAACAATTTCCAGCTGACCCTAAGTTCCTGGGAATGGAGTCAGCTCCTCAACCTCCTCTGAGAGACCGAGGTAACGGTTACCTGACGTCCCATCTCACTGACATAGACCGTGAAGAGATTTGTAGTTTATTCTCCAGAAGATATTCTGCCCAATCTTCTTTTCAGTCTGTGATGCATGACACTTCCATCCGTGCCCATCTCTCCGAAGGGAGGACTACAATACCACAGGTTTGCCCAGCATCCGCCTTTCCACCAGAGATAACTGTTGCATGTGATGCACCTGCCCGGACACCACAGCGTCCCCGCTTTGAAGTGCTTGAGTTCCTCGCTCAGGACATTGAACATTTTGATCCAGACAGCTGTGATCATAATGTTGACAATTATGTCAGGGATTTAGACCACGCCCTAATTGATTTGCCCCACGCAACCCAAAGGGAGAAAGTTAAACTTGTATGGAAAACAAGTTCTAAAGCTGTCCATAAGTTTATCCAGTCACAACCTCCCACAGTCAGAGATGACTACTCAGAGCTCCGTCAAGCACTGCTAGAAGAATTCTCTTCTACTGCTGATGAGATCGGCTCAATGGTTGCAGCCCTCCAAATTAAACACACCCGTCATGAGCATCCCAGAGATTATTACAAACATTTGAGACATGTGTACTTTCAGGGCAAGAATGCACCAGGCTTAGAAGAGAACTCCACCTTCAAGTTTTTATTCTTGCAGAACCTTCACCCATGTGTACGCACTCACGTTGTACTCATGACACGCCAAGGTAACCCCTCCATGCAGGACATCAGGAAGATGACACAGGTGGCTTGGGAAACTGTCGTCACTTCCAAAGCAAGAGGGAAGACAGTTGAGCCCTCCAGCTCAAACACCAAGGCATCATCCCAATCTGTCACCTTAAAACATCACCCTCACAACAGACCAAAGGGGGGTGATAAAGGGCCACACAGGGACACTGAGCGTAGCCGCCATGTCCACCAGCTTCTCCAAGATAGGCATTCACACAGTCGAAGCTGTAGAAAGCCTTACTCCGAAATTATGGCCCAGCAGTATGATCAGCCAATAGACTGCTCAGATGATGATCGCAGCATCTCTGAGTGCAGTTTAGATGATCATAATTCAGCAGACAGTGACAATGCCTCTGAATATCTCTGTGCCTCTGGCTACACAGAGCGTTACAGCCCTGAGCCACGAGTTCGGAAAAACTTAAGTCACCTCAAATTCAGAGTTCCTTCTTCACAGTGATAACAGTCCATCCCTGTACTGCCAGTAGGTGCTAAGTACTTTACTTTCTTTGCAGTTAAGTAGGCAAACTTGTTGATTTGTTAGCAACAGCAGCAAACTCCATAATTTTCAACTCACTAATAGCCACACCTGCCACTATTAGCTGAGAAAAGCCTAAATTCTGATTGGACCCAGACCCACTGTCTAACTTTGCAAATACACCTGAACCAACACCTCTGTAGTATTTTGCCAGTCATACATGTCCTTATCCAACACAAATTTTAGGACACATTCAGACAATGATACAGCCATTGACACCAAGATTTTGAAATGTGATGATATCCTTCCGCAGCAACATCTGCATGAAGGACAAATTGTTATTTCTGTTAAGATCTGACCGAGTACTGCATTGAATAATAATTATTGTAATAGGATCCAATGAGTGAACCACAAAACTCTTGGACATTTGGAAATGGTTTTACCATTGTAGGTGCCACTCTCTTTCTGCATCTTACCCTAACAATTTACATCACTGACATTCTTCTTTTTCTAAATAACGCTGTTAGTAAATGTCAATGTGCTTATGTGTGTTTCAGTTTTTCACCTGATGATTTTGTTTTGCTTAGCTAGGACAATTAGTGTTTACCACAGCCCAGTTGGTTAACAGACTGCCCAGACGTCATTCCTATGAATGACCTTTTCCAACTTGGATTATACACAGACACTTGTGCTCTCACAACCACACATCGAGTGAGGTCGTGAGACCAAAGGGGGGAATGTTGGGACCTGAACCTGGTTGTGAGCTATGGAAGCTCACCATGCATAACCAAGTTAACCACATGTCTTGTAAACAAAGGGAAGCACCACAATCCTCCAGGTGTGAAAACTGACCAAGCAGTTCACTGGCTGACAGTGGCATGTGACCTCTGAGGTCATCAGGCCATATAAAATGCACTGTTTGGCTTGTGTTCTCTCTCTTAACCTCTGACTCTCTTCCCCACTTCAACTCCACACCTCCACGTGGAGACCCCCAGCTGCTCGGCTGCAGCTGGCTGCCAGGTAGTCTACTAACAAAGAGCAACTACTTCCAGGCCTGTTCTCCATACAGCAACGAAGCGAGTTCCTGCTGAGGAATCTGCACCAGCTCTTTTAGCCTACAAACAAAGGTTTGCAGGCTAAACTCCCAAACAACAGGAGCCACACGGCTAGTTAACACCGAGCTGCTAACAAGCCACTTCAAAGGACTCAAGGAGTGGCCGGTTTCCCTCCAACGCCTGCCATCAGGAACACACAGCAAGAACTACAACTTTTCTTTGGCTTTCCATCAGGAACCGCCAGCTACAGGAGCAACATACCAGAAATTGACTTTTCCACCAATTCTGGTAGTATGACCTGGGCATTGTCAAGCTAAGCTAAGCTAAACATAGAGTTAGAAATGTTGATTTGATGTGATATTTGTGTTTATTTATTGAGTTGTTTATAGTATAGTGGTTTGATGTTAGTTTAGATTATGCAACACATAGACTCAGGGTCTCTTGCATGCTAAACTGACCACTCTTTCTCTAACCTGGCACCTCATAAAACCCTTATCACATTCCACATATCTACTAGCCAGCACATGGTCTGAGTGTCGCTACTCAGCAGCCATTGTTTCCTTTGTGTTCAAGACCTCAAGTAGTGATGTTACGAGACGTGTCGAGGCTTCGAAGCGTGTGTCGAGAATGGAGGCGGGGTTTCCGCGAAGCGCGTATCGAGGCTTGCTTCATTTAGGGGAGGGGCCAAAAATAATGACGTTCGAAGCCTCGCTGCCCGGCTGTACCACGTGACTGATTCAGAAAGTAGGCGCGTTCGACTTGATGCAGATCTGTCTGAGTCTGACTTGACGTGATGCATGCTGGGATGAACGCAATGCATGCTGGGATGGACGCAATGCATGCTGGTTAGAAATCCTGTCCGACTTGAGTCAGACGGGGAGGGACTTACCACTACGTCACCATGTCACATGACCTTAAAATATCGCGGGAGTCTTCGCCTGCAGTCAGATCTTGCAGTTGCTCTCCAACGAACTGCACGACCGGAAACCCGCCCTCATGACGTCAGGTCAAAGACGTGATTGGGCAGTTTGGGAGGAATCTCCTCATGACGATTTTGACGTTTCTCGCTTCGTTATGTTGGAATATGCGAAAATGAACAGAAATGGAAGGGATACCTTCTTATATGTGATTTCTGCAACAATGGTAGGCTGGCCTACTGAAAACGTTGTACATCTGACTGCAGTTCAATGCAGAGTTCATTTCTTCCATTAAACAGTAAAAAGGCATTTTTAACATGTTGGTAACAGTAGAATAAGCGGGATAATGGACTTCACTCCATTAGACTATCCAAAAAATAAACGCATCAGTAGGTTGAATAGTCTGGGCTATTGGCTCAACTGTCAGCACGCTCGCCTCCCGATCCGAGGTGCTGCTGGTTCGAGTCCGGGCGTGTGCAGAGCTGAATCGCAGGTTACATTCTAAGGCAGAGGTCTTCAACAGGGGGTCCGCGACCCCTAGGGGGTCCGCGGAGGTACTGCAGGGGGGTCGCGAAAATGTTTTGATTGATTAGACATTTTTTTATATTCACCTCCACAATTTTTTTTAAACACACATGAAGTTCTTTTTAAATGTTATACAGCTTGGGGATTATGGGGAAAAGAATCAAGGCTCTAACTATTATATAACATATATTTATGGGCGATTTCCTGATAGTAGTGATCATAAACGGCAACAGAGTCAACCATCTTGATGTAAATAAAGTTTAATATAAAACACAATTTTATACAATATATATATATAAGTAGGGGGTCCCCGCTCCATCTCTCCATCAGATTGGGGGTCCTTGGCCTGGAAAACGTTGAAGACCCCTGTTCTAAGGCTTTGCGTTGGGTCGTTTTACCATCTAGAACGCGTGCATTCAATTTGTAGAAGTATCGTCCATTATCCTTTACTTATATCGTAGTACTGCTTCTTCAGTATCATCCTAAATTGGTTTAGTGGGTAACACGTCAGTCTGGCGATCGGCCGTCCGTAGTTCAAATCTTGTTAACGGTTAGTAGATTTTTGGGGTTCTTCTTCACACCTGTCTGTCCAAAAATGAAAACAAATGGCATTTAATCTCCATCTCAATATCTTTCTGTGAATTCGTTTCATGGTTGAGTTACAGGTGCTAAACGACTTTGGGTGTAAAAGTAAATATTCAAATAAGTAGCCTAATCAGCAGTTCATTTTCGCCAAGATTGGAGACCAAAGCACTATGCTACTTAATCCTTATTCAGTAGATTTACTGCTATTCACAATCATTTGCATACAGCATGCTTGTTGTAACACGGGTATAAATTCCGGTAACTCCAAAGGTTCTATTTCGTCGGCAACAACGAATGCAAACACCGCGAGATCCGCCATTGTTTACACGAAGTTGACCGTGTCCGACTTGTCTGCAGCCGTTTTATGCTCCACCCCTACAGTCGGCGTAAGATCACGCTGACGTAAGCAAGTCAGACTCAGACAGGCGCAGACAAGTCGAACGCGCCTAGTGGTTCTGATTTTCCCGCGAGGTTTGACAGCACTATAAACCCCTCGGGGTTTTTGATAGAGTTTATATAATTTGGAGATAGTTTGGAGAGTTTAAAAAGAGAGATATAGTTTGAAGATTTAGGAGAGTGAGGAGAGAAAGATAGGTAAGAGGATGGAGCCAGCTAGGAAGAGACATAATGAGTGCCCTCTTCCTAGTTCCACAAGCACTTTCACTTTCCTCTGCCTGTTTAAGCCCATGCCATTTGCCTAAAGTGACGGAAAAACACACAACCTGCCATATCATATCATACTACCATTTTGGGAAAAGTTACACACACAATATATATTGTGGGTTTTATTCAAAAAATATCATACACCTGTGATAATTTAAGTAGAGAAATTATTTGGTCATACACTTTTTTGTAATTCATAGTCATTCCCAAGAGCCATTACAGATAGTGATGGCCCTCTGACACCTGAGGCTCCGACACATGCGCCGTAGCTCATGAAGCAATTGTATCGAACTACTGTGCCGAGGCGTGGTCCGTTCGAAGCAGCTGAGTGACGTCCGAAGCAGTTCAAGTGCTTCGGACGTCACTCAAAGCACTTGAACTGCTTCAGACGTCACTCAAGTGCTTCGGATGCTTCAGCAGCAAACGAATCACCTGAGGGGTTCGGTTTGTCATGTGAATCACTTGGCGGCTCGAGTGTGTTCAGGGATGTCCCGGATACCCTATCCCTATTTGGTGGTGCTCATTTGAATGTTTCTTTGCAGACTGGTTTGTTGCTGTAGTTGGAGTTAGTTGCGTATTTTGTGGAGATAGATCGTAATTAGAGATTCAGAGAGAAATAGATAAATTAGTTACATAGTTAGATAACACTGTACTGATAGATAGACATAGTTACATAGATAGTCCTAAATAGCGTTATATATAGATAAGACAGAGAGAGAGAGATACAGATAAGATATAGATATATATCTAATATAAAACTATAGCCCAAAACTATACACGCACTTCTGACTATATATAGTCACACTACTAAACCATGATACCAAGAGCAAAAGAAAATAGTTGACGTAAGCGCTGAAACATAAACATTAGTGCAAATTAATGACGGCCCACAGAGTGTAGTAGTGACGTAATGAAAATGGTCCAACGACAACCGAGCGCCATTAACGGATTTAGTGGCACACTGTGAAATCACCGGTCTTTCGTTATTGAATCAAGGGATCAATTCCCATTGTTTTTTTTTTTTTTTTTTTTTTTATTGTTAGTATGTATATAATTTTCTTATAATCAACTTTAAACCACATATCCATGTAACGTAGTCGAATAGGAATGTGCATGGCGAATCAAGTGCCACACAAGCATGAACCAGTAAGACACGTCTCCATTGCACTACATTTTATTGTCCACTAGATACAAAAAATAGAGCACGGAGTCACTGAAGCTTCGAGTAATGAACCTTTTTTTAATCACGTGTCGGGGCTTCAACAAAACCTTGATTGCCCATCACTAATTACAGACACAAAAAAATCAATGCGTCACACATTATGTGGTTATACACCTGGCCAGTAGGTGGTTTCATGTGCACATGAAGCTTCGAGAAATGAACCCTTTCTCGAACCAGTTGGCTCAAGTGGTTCGATGCCTCATGAGGCTTCATCTCGCCATCACGAACCTCAAGGCCCCAGCGGCCATCTTGGCACGCCCACAACCGGCGGCCATCTTGACACGCCTACAACCAGCGGCCATTTTGGCACACACACACACACACATACACACACACCTGTATTGAGTAGTAGTAGTAGTTGACCTGTAGTTAGATTGTATGTTTACTTTTATTCTTGTTAATAAATGTCTTTTAAACATACCTGTCTGTTTAATGTTTCACAAGAGTGAATATTGCCAACCTCTACACTGTCAAGAACTCCAAATTCCTTCACTTTAACTAGTTGTTAACGTGGTAATTTTTGGTTATAGTTATTAAGTTAATTATTAATCAGAAATCCAAATTGACAATTTAGTATAATTTATGAGACTGATTTGATTGATTGGCTATCGTTTCCCTTCCTAGAAGGGTGGTGCCCCGAGGTAATAGTAATTAAGATCCAGTAATTTAATAATAAATAATTATTTTTGATAATTATTAATTATCCATGACCCTAATATTGAGTGCCTTAGTACCCAGGCCCAACATTATTCATCCTAGCAGCGGGCTTCACGCTGTCATATCCGACAACCTTTCCAACTGCCAGGCTACAGTCCTCCACCGAACAAAGGAAAGCCGGTGCTACCTTGATGCCATGCTTCCTGGTTAGTTTAAATAAATCCACCAGCAACACACACTACTCCCTAAAACCCTAAGTATACACACCACTGTGACACAAAAATACACTAATATATACACAACAATAACCTGAAAAGATTGCCATTGGCTCATGACTCCACACCATGAAGTCATTAGATGACACAGGATGAGACAGCGAGATAAAATCTGCTGATGTCATTTATGGGTTTGGCTCTTCCATAAGGCTTGACAGAGACTCTGTACTCACTGGAAAGCATCATGGAGGGGGAGTCAGCATTTAGCTTGCTCCAGCTTATTCACCTGTAGTCAAGAGGACTGATAAAACAATTAAGAACATCAAACAGTGGACTCCAGATAGCATCAATAGACTACAGTGGTGTTTTGACACCACTGACTGGAATAGTTTATGGTCCTCTAGTAACATTAGTGAGCAGGTAGAGACGGTGTCTGCATACCTCCCCTTCTGTGTTAATTATAACTAAAACAGTCACAATATTCCCTCACAACAAACCATGTGTTACAAAAAACTGAAACAAATATTAAATAAGAAAGAAATTATTGATTTCACTGGATCAGTTAATAGACAAGTGAAGGCAGGGTGTTCCAAAGTCGAGGGGCCGTAATGGCAAACGCCCGGTCACATTTAGTTTTGAGCCTCGACCTTGGAACAGCCAGAAGGGAACCTCCTGGAACCTAAGGCTCTAATAATAATGAAAAGGAATGAACCTGATTAAGACACAGGGAAATGTTCTGAAATCATTCATTCACTTCATAAATAGATAGTTTAACATTTAACATTTAATACATCAGTAGTTTACACTTCTTAACTTGTCTCTGTTCTTATTTGATTTATTTATTTATTTGATAGGGACAGTGCACATTAATGAACATCTATTCAGACAGCAATAGACGTAAATATGATGGATTATACCAACAATGCTAATTTACATCCACAGTCCCTAGGCAGGTAACACAAAAACATGATAAGACATAGGACAGGACAATAGATCACAATAAGAGGACAACATAAGACAGCACATTACTAAGAAGACAAAAGTCAGTGGTTACAAGACTGGTTTGCTTTCAACCACTGCTTGAGGTGAGATTTGAAGGTTTGTAATGTGGGACACTTGTTCAATGGAGAATGGGACATATTTCAGACTGGAACCAGTCAAACATGTTTCACTCCAAATATTTCTCTTCAATGTGCTCAGAGCTGCTGCTGCTGTCTCTACAGCTGATGATGGGATTTGTTGTCCTCTCAGTCCCCCAGGTGGAGCTGCCTGAAGACGCTAAAGTAGAGTGGATGGACAGATACAACAGGACGGTCCATGTGTATCAGAACGGCTCTGACCAGCTTGAAGACCAGGACCAGATTTACAGAAACAGAACGAAGATAAATGAAGACCTGCTGAAAACTGGAGACCTCAGTCTGACCCTGAAATACCCCAGAGAGAGAGACGGTCGAGGATACAGATGTAGAGTCTACAACAAGGAGGGAGAAATCCTGAGAGAGAAAACAGTGGAGCTGAAAGTGAAAGGTTTGTTTGTTTGTTTCTGTCTCTCTTTCTTTCTTTCTTTCTTTCTTTCTTTCTTTCTTTTTTATTTCTCTCAGTACTGTAGATACAGGTCAGAGGTCAGTGATTGCCCATCTGTCTGTACCAATAGAAGTCTAATGATAATCCTCCAGTAGTTGTTCTTTCACAGCTTTGAGTCAAGTCACACCATTAGAATAATACTCACATGACTTTGGAGAAAACATTTGAATTGTTTCAAAATAGAAAATGTGAACCTGGTGTGTTATGAGCTGATTTAGAGAGAATGATCTTGTTTGTGTTCAGTCGACAGAAGGTGGCTGTAGTTATTAATAGTTGTAATAACTAGAGAAATAGAAGTAGAGGTCAAACCAGACACAAAATAAACCAAAACCTTGACAAAGAAGAAACAAAGACAGACGCTTTAGACATGTGAAGAGACGCTGTGTTGCTAAGGTGGACTGACAGCATGGAACAACAGGACTGTGAATGGACAGGATGTGAAAGAGGGAAGTTTGGGATCAGGAAGGTACATGGCAGGAACTGAATCTGGCAGCAGGAGGATGAGGTCTGGAATATTGTAATGTTGATCATGTGATTTGTTGTCCTCTCAGTCCCCCAGGTGGAGGTGGATTCAGGGGTGGAGTCTGTCCAGCTGACCTGGAAAACCACAGCTCACCTGCCTGAAGACGCTAAAGTGGAGTGGACGGACGGATACTTGTGGGATAGGAAGGTCCATGTGTATCAGAACGGCTCTGACCAGCCTGAATACCAGAACCAGATTTACAGAAACAGAACGAAGATGAATGAAGACCTGCTGAGAACTGGAGACCTCAGTCTGACCCTGAAATACCCCACAGATGGAGACAGTAGACGATACATCTGTAGAGTCTACAACAAGGAGGAAGACATCCTGAGAGAGAAAACAGTGGAGCTGAAAGTGAAAGGTTTGTCTGTTTCTTTCTTTCTCTCTTTCTTTCTTTCTTTTTTATTTCTCTCAGTACTGTAGATAGAGGTCAGAGGTCAGTGATTGTCCATCTGTCTGTACCAATAGAAGTCTAATAACAATCCTCCAGTAGTTGTTCTTTCACAGCTTTGAGTCAAGTCACACCATTAGAATAATACTCACATGACTTTGGAGAAAACATTTGAATTGTTTCAAAACAGAAAATGTGAACCTGGTGTGTTATGAGCTGATTTAGAGAGAATGATCTTGTTTGTGTTCAGTCAACAGAAGGTGGCTGTAGTTATTAATGGTTGTAATAACTAGAGAAATAGAAGTAGAGGTCAAACCAGACACAAAATAAACTAAAACCTTGATGAAGAAGCAACAAAGACAGACGCTTTAGACATGTGAAGAGACGCTGTGTTGCTAAGGTGGACTGACAGCATGGAACAACAGGACTGTGAATGGACAGGATGTGAAAGAGGGAAGTTTGGGATCAGGAAGGTACATGGCAGGAACTGAATCTGGCAGCAGGGGGATGAGGTCTGGAATATTGTAATGTTGATCATGTGATTTGTTGTCCTCTCAGTCCCCCAGGTGGAGGTGGATTCAGGGGTGGAGTCTGTCCAGCTGACCTGGAAAACCACAGCTCACCTGCCTGAAGACGCTAAAGTGGAGTGGACGGACGGATACTTGTGGGATAGGAAGGTCCATGTGTATCAGAACGGCTCTGACCAGTTTGAAGACCAGGACCTGATTTACAGAAACAGAACGAAGATGAATGAAGACCTGCTGAGAACTGGAGACCTCAGTCTGACCCTGAAATACCCCACAGATGGAGACAGTAGACGATACATCTGTAGAGTCTACAACAAGGAGGAAGACATCCTGAGAGAGAAAACAGTGGAGCTGAAAGTGAAAGGTTTGTCTGTTTCTTTCTTTCTCTCTTTCTTTCTTTCTTTTTTATTTCTCTCAGTACTGTAGATAGAGGTCAGAGGTCAGTGATTGTCCATCTGTCTGTACCAATAGAAGTCTAATAACAATCCTCCAGTAGTTGTTCTTTCACAGCTTTGAGTCAAGTCACACCATTAGAATAATACTCACATGACTTTGGAGAAAACATTTGAATTGTTTCAAAACAGAAAATGTGAACCTGGTGTGTTATGAGCTGATTTAGAGAGAATGATCTTGTTTGTGTTCAGTCAACAGAAGGTGGCTGTAGTTATTAATGGTTGTAATAACTAGAGAAATAGAAGTAGAGGTCAAACCAGACACAAAATAAACTAAAACCTTGATGAAGAAGCAACAAAGACAGACGCTTTAGACATGTGAAGAGACGCTGTGTTGCTAAGGTGGACTGACAGCATGGAACAACAGGACTGTGAATGGACAGGAAGTGTGTTACGGCCCTAGTGCCTCTATGGTTGTTTTGGTGTGCTTGTGTCTCTCTCTCCCACTCTCCTCCTCCTCCAGGTGATCGCCCCTCCTCCGACCAGCAGCAGTTTCCACTCAGGTAATCAGCTGATCCTGGTTAAAGAGTGGAGGAGAGGTGCGGCCCGGAGAGAGAGAGATGGTGGACCACAGTGGTGGAAGCATGAGGTTGACTTTGTTTGTTGGATCTCTGAATGGTGAAGTACTGAATAATCTGTTCTGTGGACAGAAGTGGACAGTAGTAATCTTTCTTGGTCTTTTGCCTGTGTTCCTTTTCCCCCCAGGTGTAGTGGCGCCTTTAGTTTGTTAGTGGCTGTCAGTTCTGGTCTGTTGTGTTTAGTTTCGTGACCAGCTTTCTTAGTTACCATTGGTATTTTGTTTTTGAATAAAGAGCCATTCCTTTTACACACAGTTATCGGTCTCTGTGTCGCTTTCCTTTTACCCGGAAACAATTTTCTTTTGTTTTCCTCCCTTCATCCCCTGGCTACATACTCGGGAGGTAACAAAGTAAAAGAGGGAAGTGTGGGATCAGGAAGGTACATGGCAGGAACTGAATCTGGCAGCAGGAGGATGAGGTCTGGAATATTGTAATGTTGATCATGTGATGTGTTGTCCTCTCAGTCCCCCAGGTGGAGGTGGATTCAGGGGTGGAGTCTGTCCAGCTGCCCTGCGAAACCACAGCTCACCTGCCTGAAGACGCTAAAGTGGAGTGGAAGGACGGATACAACAGGAAGGTCCATGTGTATCAGAACGGCTCTGACCAGCTTGAAGACCAGAACCAGTTTTACAGAAACAGAACGAAGATGAATGAAGACCTGCTGAAAACTGGAGACCTCAGTCTGACCCTGAAATACCCCATAGATGGAGACAGTGGAAGATGCATCTGTAGAGTCTACAACAAGGAGGGAAAGATCCTGAGAGAGAAAACAGTGGAGCTGAAAGTGAAAGGTTTGTATGTTTCTTTCTTTCTCTCTTTCTTTCTTTCTTTTTTATTTCTCTCAGTACAGTAGATACAGGTCAGAGGTCAGTGATTGTCCATCTGTCTGTACCAATAGAAGTCTAATAACAATCCTCCAGTAGTTGTTCTTTCACAGCTTTGAGTCAAGTCACACCATTAGAATAATACTCACATGACTTTGGAGAAAACATTTGAATTGTTTCAAAACAGAAAATGTGAACCTGGTGTGTTATGAGCTGATTTAGAGAGAATGATCTTGTTTGTGTTCAGTCAACAGAAGGTGGCTGTAGTTATTAATGGTTGTAATAACTAGAGAAATAGAAGTAGAGGTCAAACCAGACACAAAATAAACTAAAACCTTGACAAAAAAGCAACAAAGACAGACGCTTTAGACATGTGAAGAGACGCTGTGTTGCTAAGGTGGACTGACAGCATGGAACAACAGGACTGTGAATGGACAGGAAGTGAAAGAGGGAAGTGTGGGATCAGGAAGGTACATGGCAGGAACTGAATCTGGCAGCAGGAGGATGAGGTCTGGAATATTGTAATGTTGATCATGTGATTTGTTGTCCTCTCAGTCCCCCAGGTGGAGGTGGATTCAGGGGTGGAGTCTGTCCAGCTGACCTGGAAAACCACAGCTCACCTGCCTGAAGACGCTAAAGTGGAGTGGATGGACAGAGACAACAGGAAGGTCCATGTGTATCAGAACGGCTCTGACCAGCCTGAAGACCAGAACCAGATTTACAGAAACAGAACAAAGATGAATGAAGACCTGCTGAGAACTGGAGACCTCAGTCTGACCCTGAAATACTCCCGATATGGAGACACCTACACCTGCACCGTCTACAACAAGGAGAGAAACATCCTGATGAAGAAACAATTGGAGCTGAAAGTGAAAGGTTTGTTTGTTTATTTCCTTTCTTTCTTTCAATCTGTATTTTATTCGTTCTCCCTTTCATTCTTTGTCTCTCGCTTGCTTTCTTACTCTTTCATTTTTCCTTTTCTTTCTTTCTCTTTTCTTTCCTTCTTTCCTTCTTTCTTTCTTTCTTTCTTTCTGTGTTTGAAATGCTGCATGGAGCTGAGATTCATTGACACCACAGAGAGACAAAGAGACTGAAGACATGTTAGGATCTGAACTCTTCTTCTCTTCACTGTCACTGTCATGTTAGATCCACAGATAAAAAAGCAGCAGACAGCAGCTCCACACTGACAGGAGACATTACTGTGAAGCAGCACATGGACAAACAACCAACCATCAAGACTCTGATCATCTGCGACACCTTTCTAGATCTCTGTCCTGTTCCTTCTGCTCTCATCTGCTTCTGTCCTTCAGCTTTCTCTACAATCATTCAATAAAGTCATGAAAACCTCTGCTGCTGCTGTCTCTACAGCTGATGATGGGATTTGTTGTCCTCTCAGTCCCTCAGGTGGAGGTGGATTCAGGGGTGGAGTCTGTCCAGCTGCCCTTCAGAACCACAGAGCTGCCTGAAGACGCTAAAGTGGAGTGGACGGACATGGACCCCAGGAAGGTCCATGTGTATCAGAACGGCTCTGACCAGCTTGAAGACCAGAACCAGTTTTACAGAAACAGAACGAAGATGAATGAAGACCTGCTGAAAACTGGAGACCTCAGTCTGACCCTGAAATACCCCACAGAGAGAGAAAGTGGAAGATACATCTGTACAGTCTACAACAAGGAGGGATACATCCTGAGAGAGAAAACAGTGGAGCTCAGAGTGAAAGGTTTGTTTGTTTGTTTGTTTTCTTTCTTTCTTTCTTTCTTTCTTTCTATGTTTGAAATGCTGCGTGGAGCTGAGATTCATTGACACCACAGAGAGACAAAGAGACTGAAGACATGTTAGGATCTGAACTCTTCTTCTCTTCACTGTCACTGTCATGTTAGATCCACAGATAGAAAAGCAGCAGACAGCAGCTCCACACTGACAGGAGACATTACTGTGAAGCAGGACATGGACAAACAACCAACCATCAAGACTCTGATCATCTGCAACACCTTTCTAGATCTCTGTCCTGTTCCTTCTGCTCTCATCTGCTTCTGTCCTTCAGCTTTCTTTACAATCATTCAATAAAGTCATGAAAACCTGCTGCTGCTGCTGCTGCTGCTGTCTCTACAGCTGATGATGGGATTTGTTGTCCTCTCAGTCTGTCAGGTGGAGGTGGATTCAGGGGTGGAGTCTGTTCAGCTGCCCTTTAGAACCACAGAGCTGCCTGAAGACGCTAAAGTGGAGTGGATGTACGGATACCGGTGGTACGGTGACTACAGGATGGTCCATGTGTATCAGAACGGCTCTGACCAGCTTGAAGACCAGAACCAGTTTTACAGAAACAGAACGAAGATGAATGAAGACCTGCTGAAAACTGGAGACCTCAGTCTGACCCTGAAATACCCCACAGAGAGAGACAGTGGAGAATACATCTGTAGAGTCTACAACAAGGAGGGAGACAGGCTGAGATGGAAAACAGTGGAGCTGAAAGTGAAAGGTTTGTCTGTTTATTTTCTTGCAATCTTTCTCTCTTTTTATTTCCTTTCTCTCTCTCTTCATTTCTTTCTGTCTTTCTTTCTTTCTTTCTTCCTGTCTTTCTTTGTCTCTAACTGTCTTGTGTCTCCTCTGCAGACAGAGTCCAGGTCCAGGATGAGACGTCTCCTCTGATGGCTGAAGAGTCAGTTTGATCAGGTTGTTGATCTTTGATTATTGATCAGTGAAGGATCTGATGATGAATTAAAAGAAGATAAAGCTGCTGGTGGATCAGAGTTCATGTCAGCGACCTCCTCCTGCTTCAAGTAAAACCCTCAAAGTCAGTCAACACGTTTGGAAGAGGGAACTAATGAACTTCATTCAGTTGTCCAGCAGAGGGCAGTCCTGACTGAAACCTTCAACAAGACACAAGTTAACATGAGGTTTTTAACATTTCTGTGACTTCTGATGTGTTGATGAAACCAGGACTGAATGACGGAGGACAGATTTAAATGAGCCTTTCAAAACCAACTGTAGCGCCTTTAGCCTGATGTAAGAACACACTATGACACTAACATTCCCTCTAGGTTCAGAGAGCTGGTAATAGTTAGTCAAGTACAATACCATGAAGTTAACAGTTGAGTTTATTGCCACAGATTAATATATATATATTTTTTTGCAGTGCATAAAAATGAAAAATACAATAAAATAAAAAAAATAGAGCTCTTTCAAAAAAAAAAGGTTGAAAAATAATAAAATAAAAAAAGTTCAAAAGAAAATGTTCCTCCTTCTTTCTAGAAGGGCAGAGTTCAGTTCAGTTCTGTGTTTTATGTGTACAACGTTCTGATCATGTGGTTACTACCCGGGTAGATTTTTGTGTTATGTTCTTATCTGTGTCACCGCACTGTTCAGCCATTTGTAATTAGGTTATTGGGTAACGAGTGATGAATGAGTGATGTTTCACCCAGATACAAGGTCTCACAATCCTCTCTTCTAACCAAGCACCATTAGGACAACAGACCGAGGCTTTGAATGCACAGCCACACACATGCAGAGTAGATCCACATGGTCCTTTGTCCTGAACTTACATGAATTCATTCCCTGACACGCCCCCATCAAAACTGAGGGAGCAGCAGTGGAGTGAGTCAGACACTTCAGACAGATGGTAAAATCAGCCCATCGCATCAGCATGTCTGAGCTGACAGCCATCCAGGAAATTTTGTTTGTTACCAAGTTGAATATCTTAGTGATTTTTGTTTAAAGAGCCCTGTAAATATCAGAGATACACACTCTGTCATGCTGGGTGTCATTTAAAACTAGAGAAGCTAATCTTTCCATTCATATCAAGCATCACAGAGCAGGAGCTAACCAGCTAGTCTCAGCTAACAGAGAAAACACACAGACAGACTTTGAATTTCACAGTCAGCATGTCATTTCCTCTTATGTCTTAATATTTAGTCAAATAATTGTGACTTCCTTGCAGAATGATCCCTGTGCTTCATTTTCATACATCATACCTTTGCCTCCATCTAGTGAGCTAATGGTGGTACTACACATGACAAACACTACAGTCATATAGTAGTGACAGTCAGTTTTAGCCATAGGGAGGAAATATCAATATTCTTATGGATTGTATAATGTGCACAATGGTAGAATGTGATGATGCCCAGGCTAAATAAAATGTGTGTACATTATCTCCTGTAGTGGAATCAGTAGTATTTTGTAGCCAGATTCCCTTTCAAGAGGTAAAAACCCAGTTTGATTCATGGGTCATTCATGTGGACCTGAGAGTTTTGAAGCTCTTCCTGATTTATTTCTTTAGTCAAGCTTAACCTCCCAGCACCCCAGGACTTTAGAGATGAACTCGTTAACCCTCTACGTATTGCAGGAAGTAAAACACAGACCACATTCAGAAATTTAAGACCTTGTGTCAAAAGTATTTTCAGATTCCCCGTCTGCAACCAAGTGACCAATAAACCAATAAAAATAAATCAGGGACACATCAACTGCGGACTCAGTTTACAGCAGATGTCTATATCCTATATGGAGAAGTGACCTCCCTCCCCCTGTAGCACAGAGCCCAAACCCTGTTTAGTAAAACGTAAATAAAACCAGATCAAACAATGATTGGGTTCATATGAGCTGGGATTTGTATTTGGATGTGAAACACAGTGACCGGTAACGCTGGTTACTGTGTTACAGGAAACAGACTGAGTACTGCAAACAGTTTCTAGGCGTCTACTAAAACTGAACTCACACTCCTTTCCTGACTTGAATCTATCAACCTGACTAGATCACAGTCAGTGGAAGTTTGAAATTAAGCTGAAATAAAGCTGAAAGTCTCTGACACTGACGACTCATCTGTCTTTCAGCTGCCAGCACTCAATCATCCAGGAAGGTAGAGGAATGAAGGAACGTAGGGATGGGTGGCAGTCAAATTATAAAGAAATGTGATGACAACAAAAAGAAAGTAAATAGAGGCTCTGTGTGTCACTGACAATGATCTCCATGACAACAGCAACATATGCCGTCCATCAACCAAAACCCACGTATTATAGATTGTCTGCGTACAGCACTTTGGCCAACCTCGTTGTTTTTAAAGTGCTTTATAAATAAAGATCGATTGATTGATTGATTGATAGATTATTATAGACATTATGCACTTTTACTTCTAATATTAGTCTGTCCAGGGCCTCATTCAGTCAGTTAATTCATGTTCCTGTTAAAAAGTCATCCTTCAGTTCCAAATCCAGATTACATCCTAAATCTAGGCAGTGTGTTGTTTAGCAGGCTGCTGTTAGACTGACTATCAGTGACTGCAGAGGTGATTTCTGATCAACTCTGGACGTATAAAACCCTCAAACATGTTCCTTTACTAGTTACAGCCGAAGGTGTAAGAAATGTTTTCTCATCCGTGATGTTTTTAAATGTCTGTGATAGGGGTTGACAGACTTCTGATTTTTCGACTAATATGTCAAATGACAAACGTATGACGTGAATGGAAGTCAAACATGTTGGCAGCAGCTACAGCCATGAAATGTTCATGTGTCCACACTGCAGATGTGGATCACATTTAGAGTTGAGTTGAGTTCATTCTGACAGAGACAAAGTCACAGATCCATCTGTATTTAATACATCAAACTGGGTTCAGACAGACATGAATCCAAAGAGTCTGTTATTATGTATGTGTCAGAGTTTTAGTTACAGCATGTGGCTCTAGAGCAATAACTCATCCAGGAAGTTTGAACAGAGGGATGAAAGCTGGAGTGATGGGGGATGGGCAGTAGTCAAATCAATAAGAAATGTGATGAGAACAAAAGGAAAGTGAACAGACGCTCCACGTGTCACTGACAATGATCTTCACAACAACAGCAACAGATCTCACCTGTCACCTGATATTTAAAGACAAACAGCTGACGTTTCCAGACATCCTGTCCTCCCTTGCAAGGACTAAATTTTGATTTCAGAAGTGGGGGGGACACAAGTATTTTCAAGAAAACTCTATGTAAATTCCTAAACACCGAAGCCATGAGCTTGACGCTTTCCTCCCTCGTTATCCACTTAAACGACAAAAAAAAACTCCACAGATTCCTTCGTTTCTTTTCATTGTTTACTCCGAAAAATTGGTCAAAATACAATAGTCCAGCATTATGAAAAATAAAAAAGGCAAGAGCTAAATATAGCGAGAATGCGGAGTCTAACGGTAAAGTAAAGAGCAAAAAGAAGAGAAGAGAAGAGAAGAGGTCAAAAAACTGTGTGGCTCCACTCCATGATGACTGCACCTGACTAACTGCTTTACGTCAACTGCTTTACGTCAACCACGCACACACATATACTCCCCATTAAAGCTTACATGCACGATTTTTAAACCTAAGAACATCCACACATTTTTAAGTGAAATAAATGAAATATTAACTTATTACTATGAACCTTTCACTTGTAAATAATGTAAACACCTCTTTTTTATCATAATTTTTAACACAACCTTTTTCCACATATCAACTTAAATTATTATTCAAACACTAATAAACAACAATAGCGTTTAGGCTCCTATACTCTAATCTTTCAGTTCTCTGTGTTTTCTAGTAGTTCTTCTAGTTTTCTGTTGTTACTTTTAAGTTTAATGTTCCCTTTTTTGGTTTGACTGGTTGTAAAGCATGTAGAAAAACATTATCACCCAATTCTGTGTTTGACCTTGTTAGTCAACTTCACTCCAACTCAGCACCACCAATTTTACACTTATTTATGGAATATATGGTAAACAGAGCTCATTTACATAGCACCACCCAGTGGTGGGCAGGTCAAACTGGCATCACAGGTGAAGAGAAACTGAATCAATGTCGGCACGCACATACGCACATGGACACCGATTCAAACGTTAATGTAAACGAAACCTCTGATATTACAATCCTTCTAGCTGACGTGACCCAGGCAGAACAAACGAACAATTTACAGTAGCAGGTTAACAAGGACTCCTGACCGCAGACTGGCAGACCGGTGTGACAGCAAGGTGGAGTGACAGCGGGGACGGCCAATCACACAAGAAACGGCAGAGCCAATGGAGGAGCTTGTGGGCGGGTCTAAACTAAGATAAACAGGCGTCAGCTTGAGCGGCCGTTTTCCGCTTGGTCCTAGTGCTTGACTTTTCTCTGTTTACTATAGTAACATTGTTTTTGGACGGTAAAAAGTGCAGGGGACCAAAACGGCCTTTTGAAAAAGTGCAGGGGACATGTCGCCCCCCCCCCCATTACGTCCGTGCTGCCTCGTCAAAAACCAAACCGACACCTTCAGCAGTCAGTTACAGTTGTGGATGCTGTCCAGAAACTCGTTCTTCCTTCTTTTTTTGTACACTTTCACTTCAGTGGGAGCAGCTGAAGAGAGGGGAGGAAAGTCAGAAGTGTCTCATGATCTGAAGAAGAGTTCAAACACATCAAATGAGTTCTTGGAGTTTTGACAGGAAGATGAAGACGTTGGTGGTGTTTGTGATCCTCGTTCACGGTAAGATACCCTTAGCAAAATGAAGTTTATTCAAGTGTACTACAAGTATACTTATTTTATACTAAAATTGAGGTAGTATACTTGAAGTTTACTTTTTATATACTATATTTCATATACTTAAGAATAGTATAGTGAAGTATACTTGGCTTATACTGAAAAGTATAAAGAAAAGTCTAAGTCTAAGTATATATATACTAAGACTTACACTTATACTTTAAGACTAAAGCTTATACTTGTACTTTGGTATACTTTTTACTACTTTCTGCCGCAAAGTACTAATACTTAGTATATCTTAGTCCAAGTACAGAATAAGATCAAGTCATTGACTTGATCGTATATTTAATTTAGGAGAATAACATTTTTTTCCACTACACAATTTGAGGTATTACCCCTGTTAGAAACTTACATGTTCAAGATCATATAGTGCTGGACTTTAAAAGTTTACAGTAAATAGTATGTGTGTTCACTATCATTATCTTTATGTACCTTAAAAACATACACAACAACAGAAACATTGACTTGTCTTTATTGATCAAGTTCTAGTCCCTTTCATAAGAGTTTGGCAATGGTGTTAAGTACACATCATCATCTGTTTCAACAAGAACACATTAGTTTTAATCATGTCAGGCCAGACAGCATTAACAGTTTTTTTTATTATTTTTTTTTATTCTCATATATAAAGTACTTTGTACAGTGAATCTTTACATACAGGCCTGTCTGATTCAGTACCTCAACTAACACACAACATAGTTTGGCACATGAACAAAAAGCAGAAATTTGATGTCAACACGTTTGTTTAAAAATAACCAAGTCATTAATTAAACTAAACGTATCATCTTTGAAGCATACAGCACTGTTGTATCTCTTCTTTAGTCTGAAATGTTCACATCCAGTTTACTTGTGGTAGGGTTCCCAGTGTTGACTTCATCATCATCTTCTTCACTGTTGGAAGTGTTGTTCCAGTGTTCTTCTGTGTTGATTTGGTTATCTTTATTATCATTCTACATGTGAACCAAGGAAAGAGAATGAACAATGTAGTTAATAAAACGATGACTGAAATTGTGCAGGTGGTTTGCTGTAGCCTTTGCCTTGTGCTGACAATGTTGTCATTCGTCTACACTTGGGTTAGACTAGAGGATAGGTCAAAATGTACCACAATTAAGATAAACTGTCCGTTAGATGGTATGAATGCACTCAACTATTACAGCAAACCTCTAACTACATGTACAGTAAACTACATGTGTGCACTGTTGACATTTTGAGGGTGTCACTGGAAGCCCTCTGATGAATATTATATAAATCAGTGACATGGCATATGACATGTGGTAATGATTATACCTACCAGGGGAGCTGACAGCACAGTTTAGGGAAGATTCTTATAACTGAATCAAGCAGGATAAGAAAGTTACCCAGATACATGGGGTAATGTATCCTGGCAACAGAAGATGTCCTGGCATATTTCAAGATTGGATGTCTGTAATAACTTGGACAAACTGTGTCATTGTGTATTTACCTGTTGAAAGGCAGTATCCAAAAGCCTAGGTGTGGAGGAGCTCCTACTGTTGAATCATCTCTAACTTCTCTGTGGGAAACAAATAGGCCGACTCATGTCATCTTGTGTGTTGTCCTGTAGTTCTGTCCTGTCCTGGAAAGGTGGGGTGTTCAAATATGAATGTCAATAATTACTCAAGTCATTTCATTCCCCATGGGTATACTGAGTGCATTTTTAACATAAAATCATCCCAACATTTTTTGGGAAGATACCTCCAAATGAGACTGTCCATAGTGCATGGGTAGCAATTACCTTTGAAAATAAAACCAGATTCAACATTTCGCCTTAAATTACTATAAATATTTCTACAATATATATATATATATATATATATATATTCAAAACTAGGCTACAAATTGATGAATTTAATCAAAGTTGCTCAACTAAATGTATTACAAATTAATGCAACCAGTAATTTATATAGTCCCCAAATAAACTAAAATAAAACATTACATTTTAGTCTGACATTTTCAACTGATGATGATTTTTCTTACATATCAAACCAGTTCAACATAAATATGCAACTGGAAACGGTCATTTAATATAAAGCTAGACACATGATAATCTTGGAGCTGACCTCACATCACCAGCAGCCTGTGGAAAGTAATGGAATGGAATATTCTACCAACTGTGTTGAACATAAAGCTCTGCTGCACTGTAAGCAGCAAGCTAGCTGCTGTGTTCTGATCTTAGACATCATGATCATTATCTGTTACTTACTTTTACTTTCCATCTGTACTTGGTAGTCCTTGGAATCTCTGCTGTGTAATCCTCCAAATGTCTTTTATAAGGTCTATGACGTTTCTCCATGTTAGCTCTAATGACCTAATTCAGAAGCTTCTCAGCTCTAGCTGTCACAGTGTCGCGCACATAAACTGTACGGTCGCGCTTCCGGTCCATGTTCCCGCCTCCCTACCTGGCAGCCAATGGGAGCCTAATTTCAAACTGGCGTCCACCGCTGCAGGTAACGATCTTGTTCTCCAAAGAAAAACCAACGGTCCCGTTCTCAACAAGGAAAGAAGGAGAAAACGACATGGAGGTGAAGTGGGACATTAAAGGCAGAGAAAAGTCAGACGGTCCAGCCTTTTTCCCAGCAAAGGTTTTAATGTTTGGTGGTAAGTTGTTGCATTTTATTTCTTCCTAGTTACCTTGATAGCATTGATTTAATCTGTCACTTTGTCATAGCCCAGTTGTTTGCACGTGACGTCACCGCCGGCATGCTGCCCATTGTTTTCCATCAGTTACCACTCTGTCATATTCAGTCTAGATCAGGGATGGCCGGGCAACTGGTGGCCCGGAGGCCGCACACGGCCCGCGACCTCACACGAAGTGGCCTTTAGATTAATTTTTGATAATTATAAAAATGTGTCCTCTGCGGCACTGAATCATTTGTAACGACACAGTTGGCCACTGGATGGCCTCTATGCAGACGCCGCCTCGTACACCCTTCCACCGGGTCTTCTCCACCAGTGAAGAAGAGACATTGAGCCATGGCTAAGAGCGGAGGAGAGAGGAATTTAAAAGCAAACCTATGTGCGTAGTCTGCTTAGAGACGTTATCTGCCATGAAAGATTTCAGTTTAAGTTGCCACTACAACACGTTGCACAAAGATAAATACCAGAAGTATACTGAAGCTGCAAGGGCTGCTATCATAGCGGACCTTAAATCAAAAGTACACAAACAACAGCAACTTTTACCAGTGGCCACTGCTGGTAGTGGTGAGGTAGAGTGGGTATACAGGGAAAATGTTCAACTCTTTCTTAGTGTAAAAAAATCACAAATTAGTTCTTGCAATTAATGTTTGTCTAATGTTCTGCAGGTTTCTGACATCCTTGAAGAGGATGGTGATTTGTAAGTTTTATTCTCATGAGCCTTTTGCACTAAAAAAACATAACTAAGTGGTTATTTTTGTTTGCTTCAATAAACACACACACACATACATATATACACATGTATATATACATATATGTATGTATGTATGTATATATACACACACACACACACACACACACACACACACACACACAAACATATTTAAAATGGCAGTTTTATCATATATGGTTAAGTGTGCGGCCCTAGTTGGCCCTCTGGTAGTGTCGATGAAAAATTGGGGCCCCCTCCATCATTTAAGTTGCCCATCCCTGGTCTAGCTGATTGGGGTGTGATGTATGTGCATTCCCTCTATAGAGTTTTTTTTTCCTGATTGCATTTAAGTTCAGACATGCACCTGATAAACCATCCTTCATGCCTCTTTAACAATTGTGTTAATTGTGGATAGTGAATAGAAACAACACTGAAGTAATGTTTTGTGTTTTTTCCCTCACAGTCCATGTCCAGGCCAAGTTCCCTGACATCACCATGCAAGATGTGAGACCAATCAGAAGATAGAAATGCAACAGTATAAGCTATGCCAAGCAAGTAGCTGAAAAGAAGTTATAAAAGTAACGTTTTTGTTTCTGTCAAGGTATTTATTATTTTTGGTTCCAAAGATGTACACTTTTCTTTTACCTTTGTCTTTTGACAAGGAAGGACTTTGGTTCTCATTTTTACATGTAAATGTGAACTTTTTAATTTTTCAGCAAAGAAGGACTTGATTTTATAGAAGCTCTTTGTTTTTGAGATGCACATCTTTAAGCAGGTATTTCTAAATACACTGTATGGTATGTTATAAAATGTTCTATAAATATATCAAACTTGTTCTCAACATTCTGTCTTGTGATTTTGTAAATACATTGCAGTCTAGTGTACACACAGTATGGGTTAACTTTAAGAATACTTAGAGAATGCTAGAAGAAGTATATTTCAAGTATATAAATAGTATGCTACAAGTGATATGCTAAGCAAACTTACAAGTATACTTGTAGTATAATGACAAGTAAAATACCAAAAAATTGTGTTTTTCAGTTTCAGTAATTCTAAGTTCATACTTACCCTTAGCAAAAACTAGTATACTTGAAGTTCATTTAATTAAGTATGCTTGAGTATAAGTATACGTATAGAAAGTATACTACAGACCATGTACTTGTAGTGTACTAGAAAGTAAACTAATTTAATACTTCTTCGGACTAAATTGGAACATTTTTAAGTTTATAAAAGTATGCTTTATACTTTTTAAGGTCATTTTAAGTTTACAAAAGTACACTTTCAAGTATACAACAAGTACACTCATCTATATACTACTAGTGTACTAGGTATATACTTCTAATCCACATTTTAGTTTATAAAAGTATACTTTAAGTATACCACAAGTACACTCTTCAATATGCTACTAGTGTACTAGTTATATACTTCTAGTCCATGTTTTAGTTTATAAAAGTATACTCTAAGTATACCACAAGTACACTCATCTATATACTGCTAGTGTACTAGGCATATACTTCTAGTCTACATTTTAGTTTATAAAAGTATACTTCAAGTATACTTTAAACGTTCCAATTTAGCCAGAATTAGTATTAAATTAGTATACTTTCTAGTATACCACAAGTACACTCATCTATATACTGCTAGTGTACTGGTAGTGTACTTCTAGTCTACATTTTAGTTTATAAAAGTATACTTAAAGTATACGTTTATAAGTAAACTTAAAGTATACTTTTATATACTTAAAACGTTCCAATTTAGCCGGAAGAAGTATTAAATTAGTATACTTTCTAGTACACTACAAGTACATGGTCTGTAGTATACTTACTATACTTATACTTATAGTCAAGTATTTTTAATAAAATAAACTTCAAGTATACTACTTTTTCCTACCCAGACAGCAAGGTGACATTGAAAATATATTGTTTTTCCATCAAAATCATCAGAATGGTTGACATTGAAATTTCAACACTAAATAAATGTTGAATCACCATTGCAATACTGATGAATGCCTGACCAATGTAATGTTGATTACAGTGGCATTGGAACAATGTTGATCTATAGTTAGGCTTATACGCCCCCCTCCCCCCCTCCCGGGGTGGGGGCGGGGGCGGCGCCCTTATACGCACCTGGTGATGACACAGATGTTGAAAAAACATCGATATAGGGTTGACCGGGAACCGGATTGTTGAAAAACCATTGATTTATAGTTGACCGGGAAATATGATTGAAAAGTCATAGAATTGTAGTTGACCGGGAGACCGATGTGGTAGACCAACTGCACCACACACATCTCATTTCTGAGTCCATCAGGTAAGCAGTGTTGGGAAGGATACTTTCAAAATGTATTCCGTTACAGAATACAGAATACATGCCCAAAAATGTAATTTGTAACGTATTCCGTTACATTACTCAATCTAAATAACGTATTCTGAATACTTGGATTACTTCCACATTGAATTGCATTTTATAAGTGTAGGAATGCGACCATCAAATTCTGCTTACTAAACAGGCCTATTCTGGTGTGTTCTTCTGTTCTGTTATATTGCGTCCCTTTTCTTTCTTGAAGGTGAAATGATCTTTGAATTTTCACGATGAAAACACATTCTTGTCCTGTTGTGCCGGTTCTAGCTCTACCTCTGCTAGCTCCTTTCCCGACTCCATTGTGACTGATCACGCAGCTTTTTTTCGTTTTCATATTGAGGCTTCTGGGAAATGCATGGATCGTTGAGTTAATTTATTTAGAAAGTGAATACCGTATTTCCTCTAATACAGGCCCGGGCCTTTATTTGACTCAAGCGCATAGCGGCCCAGGCCTTTATTGGAAGGAGGCCAGAATTAGAGGCAGGCCTTAATTTCTATTTGAGCAAAACGAACTACGAGTAGAATTAATAAAAACAAGATTTTGTGTCTATTTGAACCTATAAAATACTAGGTTACCGTACAGTTACCATAACATGGTATGCATACAGAACATTAACAACAAATGAGCGCCGGGAGCGAGTGGGACCCGTCCCTCCCCGCACGGAGAGAGGGCGCAGTGAGCACTGATTCCACGACCCCAGGGAAGCGGTGAGGTGAGATGCGGGGGGTCGCTGTAAAGCTCGTGGCCGGAGCCGACGAGCCACCTTCGCCCCGAGCACTAGGCGGCGCACCGCCGCGGAGGAAATGCGCCCGGCGGGGGCCGGCCGACGCCAGGGAGAGGTCCCGCTGAGGGGATCCTCCCACACCGTGCCGCCGAAACCCTGACCTGCCGAGATGGTTCTAATAATAGCCCCGGCCACTATTAGAGACCGACCTTTATTTACCTCCGCTGACAGCGAGACCGGCCAATGTTGAAGACCCGGCCGCTAATGGAATACAGGCCAATATTAGAGGATTTACGGTAAACTCGTGAAACAGAAGTATCGTCATGTAATCCATTGATTTCAAGAATGTAACTGTATTCTAAATACCAGCTATTTAAATTGTAACTGTAACGGAATACAGTTACTCATAATTTGTATCCTGAATACGTAATGCCGGTACATGTATTCCGTTACTCCCCAACACTGCAGGTAAGCATGCATTTTCTCTCATATTTGCTCAATTGTACTAATTGAATGTTCGTGTTTATTTACATGGTGCATTTTTCATCATTTATTTTGTGGTCATGTTTAGATGTTAGACGTAGGATGTTGCTGTCAAAGTTGTGGTAACGCTCCTTACCTTACTGTAACGTTAACGTTAGATAACGGGAAACTAGGATCGGAGGCATGCACAGTTCTGTAATCTAAACGTTTAAAAGTACCGTAGTTTATACGCTGTATAAGCCTTACGGTGTTTGCCGTCATTGTCAAGTTAGGTTAACTTTTCTTCTGATATAGTTAGCATTTATGCTAGTGGAATGTCAGATGATCGGATATTGCTTTTAAGTCGGTATCACCACTACGTTATCCACTGTATTATTTCTGTATTAACTTTGCACAAGTTCACCTAAATTTGACGGAAAGCTATCGCAAGGCTTGTGGAAGTTGCATGGCTAAACGCATCTTTTCTGTCATGTCATTAGCCGCAGTAAAGTCTTCTGATGTGATGTTACTAATTAAAACAAAACGTTCACATGTGCTATAACTTTGAGAACTTTGGAGAACTTTGGGGTTGTTTCGTGTGTGTTATGCCTTATTTACTGTTTTATGTACGTGTTTTAGTGTAGCGTGATTACCCCTTATTCTATGGGGTGCCGTTTGTAAAGCGGCTCATGCTGAAAATAACAGCAACATTTTGCCACATTTAGCTTCAAACAATGTTTAAAAAACTGGTGTGAATTTTTGAGAGTCACTTTTATGCACATTTACAAGAATATTTGTCAACTTAGAGATATTTTAAATATTTAAATCTAAATGCTAAATCTAAATCTAAATGTTAAATGTTAAATGTTAAATCTAAATGCTAAATCTAAATTTAAATGTAAATGTTAAATTTAAATCTAAATCTAAATGTTAAATCTAAATGTTAAATCTAAATCTAAATCTAAATGTTAAATCTAAATGTTAAATCTAAATCTAAATCTTAAATCTAAATGTTAAATCTAAATCTAAATCTAAATCTTAAATATAAATGTTAAATCTAAATATAAATGTTAAATATAAATCTAAATCTAAATGTTAAATCTAAATGTTAAATCTAAATGTTAAATCTAAATGTTAAATCTAAATCTAAATCTAAATCTTAAATCTAAATGTTAAATCTAAATCTAAATGTTAAATCTAAATCTAAATCTAAATCTTAAATCTAAATATTTCGGGTGAAACTAAATATTTAGCTAATATACAAATTCAAATGCCGGTAACCGGAAGTAGCAAAATAAAAGCTCAAAGAAGTCAGAGTGTGTTTATAATGGCAAATAACGAATAAAAACCCATCTTATCCGGGGAAATGGACTCTTGGACGTGGATTATCGTGATAATAACTACCTAAAATAACAAACACGTTTGGATAAACTTTATTTGATGAGTACTTTGAGTTTTTAGTGTCACTTTTATGAAGGGTGTGGTACACTGTACTGTACTGTCGGCCATGGTCGCTCTGCAAACATGGCAATGAATGAATCGGCGTTAGCGGAGAACATCGGCAGAGCCGTTCTGGCGGCGATACGTCTTTCCACAGCGACAGCAACCGCCACAGGGCCACCACAGGCCACCTCGATAAGTACGTTTTTTCCAAATCACGTAGCATTGGATTCTTGTCAAGGCTAACTTAACTAAACTAGCTAACGGTAGCCAGTAGAGATTTGCTACTAGCACCAATGCACTTTATGTGTAGCACATATGTTTCTATAAACAGTAACTCACACCGGTAAGTGACGCAGTGCGAAGTGACGAACTCATGAGCTGAAAAACAAGGTGTGTAAATGTGAGTTCAAGATTACGTGAAGATGTTCTGAGCAGCAAAGCATAAATTGTATAATTTAGCGTTATAGCCGGGCGATGATGACGGGGCTGTACACATGTAAACACGTACACACATAGATGACAGGTGAAAAAAAAAAAAGATGACAGATGACCGCGAAATTTGAATCTACCGGTGTGAGTTTTTTAGATTTAACATTTAGATTTAAGATTTAGATTTAGATTTAGATTTAACATTTAGATTTAAGATTTAGATTTAGATTTAAATTTAAGATTTAGATTTAGATTTAGCATTTAGATTTAAATATTTAAAATATCTCTAAGTTGACAAATATTCTTGTAAATGTGCAAAAAAGTGACTCTCAAAAATTCACACCAGTTTTTTAAACATTGTTTGAAGCTAAATGTGACAAAATGTTGCTGTTATTTTCAGCATGAGCCGCTTTACAAACGGCACCCCATATTATTCTACCCCGTGTGTGACCCTTCGTGTGTGGGTGGCTGCGTCCACCCCTGTGTGTGTAGCGTGTGTGTGTATTTGAGTTCCCTATGTGTACTGTTTTCGTGCTATGTCCTGCTCCCAATCCTTGACGATAAAGCTTGCTTGAACAAAGCATTGACTAAATCACAGTAGGCCTACTTTTGCTTGTGTTCTATTTCAGATGCCTTGACTCAACGACTGAAAACGGTAAACACTGGACTTCGCTCAAGCTGCGCAGAAGTGGCGCTACGCCCCAGACCGAGCGGGAGGAGCTGGAAGACAGACGCAGCAGGAGTTAGCACGTTAAAAGAAAAAGAAAAAATGAAATGATACAATAAAAACGGTTGTTTAATTTTTAAAGAATGTGTGGGGTGTCATTTGTGCTAGTCTAGGTTATAGCCTAAAGGTATAGTTTCTATTTTCTATATTTTGTTAGCCCATCCTGGCTGTCGATAAAGCTATAATAGCCTATAATGTTTTTAATATTATATTAAAATTATAGACCTTCAGATTAAACCTGTGGTATACTAAAATACCGTTGAAGTTTCGTTGATATGCTGGGATTTCAACATTGTTTCAATATCCATTGTAATCGAAATACCATGAAATTCTGTTGATCTCTAGGTATGATTTAAACGTTGTTTCAATGATAATAGAGGGTGCAACATGATGATGAATCAACATCAGAGTTCGACGTTGATTCAATGACTTTATCGTTGACAGCGGGATGTTGATTTAACATCGTTTCAATTACTATTTGCTATCTATATCGTCTTCTTCCTGGATCTGATTATCACTTCAGTCTGATATCATTTCTCTCACGTCTGTCTCTTTAAAGAAAGTCAGTGATGACCTGTTTCAACTTTGATTAGGTCTTAGTTTTTCTGTGAGGGACACGTCCAGAAGCAGAGTCTGATGTTCTGTTCACGTTGATTGTTTCTATCACGGCTGTAAATGTAAAATCACATCAACGAACTAAGAATCAAACAGATTTAACGTGAGCTCAGAGCCAACGACTGCTTGATGATCTGGCTGCAGGTCAGGACTTCACTGTTGGACAGAAACATTACAAATGTTAATGTGTTTGAAAGTGAAACTGTCAGCTAGTGAGTTCTTCATGGGGAGATGTTGACGACTAGTTTCCTCATCCAGATGCCTTACTATTATTTTATTTTATTTTTTTTTGGGGGGGGGGGGGGGGGGGGGGCAGCACAGGTACGTGTCCCCTGCACTTTTTCAAAAGGCCGTTTTGGTCCCCTGAACTTTTTACCGTCTTAACAATGTTATAGTAAACGGAGACTCGTCAAGCACTAGGACCAAGCGGAAAACGGCCGCTCAAGCTGACGCCTGTTTATCTTAGTTTAGACCCGCCCACAAGCTCCTCCATTGGCTCTGCCGTTTCTTGTGTGATTGGCCGTCCCCGCTGTCACTCCACCTTGCTGTCACTCCACCTTGATTGCCAGTCTGCGGTCAGGAGTCCTTGTTAACCTGCTACTGTAAGTTGTTCGTTTGTTCTGCCTGGGTCACGTCAGCTAGAAGGATAATATCAGAGGTTTCATTTACATTAACGTTTGAATCGGTGTCCATGTGCGTATGTGCGTGCCGACAGTTTCTCTCCACCTGTGATGCCAGTTTGACCTGCCCACCACTGGGTGGTGCTATGTAAATGAGCTCTGTTTACCATATATTCCATAAATAAGTGTAAAATTGGTGGTGCTGAGTTGGAGTGAAGTTGACTAACAAGGTCAAACACAGAATTGGGTGATAATGTTTTGCTACATGCTTTACAACCAGTCAAACCAAAAAAGGGAACATTAAACTTACATTTTTGTAAATATTGTGTATAGATTTTTGTTCTTTTTTTTAGTTCTCTATTTTTTATTGTTGATTTTTAGCTTTTTGTTATATTTATGTATGGTGTTGAATGCCTGCACACTGCTGCTGCAACAGAGAAATTTCCCAGTTTGGGATTAATTAAAAAACTATCCATCTATCTAAAAGTAGCAATAGAAAACTAGAAGAACTACTAGAAAACACAGTGAACTGAAAGATTAGAGTTTCATTAAAAATACTTGTGCCCCACCACCCCCCACTTCTGAAATCAGTGGGGGGTCGGGGACCCTATCCTAATGTTTCCAGTGGTGAATATGGGACAGGTCTTCAGTGACTGTAACAAACTGAATGTCCTGGTCTGGACTTCACAGCCTCCGTCCTGTTTATTTCGGTCTCTAGACAAAAGTCTGAACATTGACACATTAACAACAGGTCAGTCTTCAAATGGTTTCTTACTGGAATCAACACAAATGATCCAAAGCTTTCTGAGCACCACAGAGGACAGAACGTTGACTATCACATGTCTGGATGTATCAGATGATCAGAGAACAGTTGGTCCAGTGTTCTGTTCCTGACATTGAGAACTGTAACCAGGTCAGAGGTTAACTATCAAACACAAACACAGTGAGGTACGGTGTCCTGGAGTGGACATAAAGACAAAAATCTGTATAATGACGCCATGTTAACTAGAAATGCTAGAAAGAAGACAAGAGAACAGAACATTGACTTTGGACCCAGCCCCCCTGAACCTTCTAGACAAGCAGACTGTGAACATGAAGGATGTTTCTCAGTAACATCTTGCTCCAATCAGTAGATTTTCTCTCTGTGTTTGCTGCATGTTAGCTTCTTAGTGTTCCAGACTTGTAAATCTGGGAAAGCAAGAAGCCATCTCTCAGTACTTGACATGAATAACTCGGTTCTAGTTTGGACCTTGAGACAGTTTCTGGTTTCGATCAGTGCTCTTAAAGAAGAGTTTTTTCTCTGTGTTAGTACCAGGACCAGAGGAAGCCTTTTACTGATGGATTGTAGTGCAGAGATCAGTCCTGAGAGATGGTGCACCAAGAGTTCATTTATCAGTTCTGGTTGATTGAACTCTAAACTGTTACAGGACTGGAGTAGAGGACAGACCTGATCAACACAATCTTACAAATGTCATTACTCATTACTTTGAGTAAGAGAGGAAGTTTTTCAGCCAAATCTATGAAAACTGTTGAAACACATTCAATGATCTGTTCTTTGACTTCAGTCTGTGAATGAAATTTAGTTTTTCATTGACTGACTGATAGTTCAACTGATTTCTCTGGTCCCTGCAGATAATGTGACCTACAGCCAGTCATGTGTGAAGTCAAACCCACATCATACAGCTGATTTCTGTTTCTCTTTGTGTGTCCTCTCAGTTTCCCAGCAAGCCCTGGCAGGTGTGGTGCAGGTGAATGAGGGGGCGGAGTCTGTCCTGCTACCCTGCAACTACTTGGGTTTTTTACCTGTGGACAACTCCACAGTGGTTTGGACCAGGAACGATCTCAGTCCCAAATCTGTCCACAAACAGCGAGGAACAGATGAAGTTAAAGGTCAGAACCGGGTTCACAGGGGGCGGACATCGATGACTCCTGATGCTCTAGACACTGGAGACTTCAGCCTCACTCTGAGAAAACCCCACCTCTCTGACAGCGGCAACTACACCTGCTCCATCAGTGATGGAAGAGAAGAACGGAGAGTGACAGACGTACATCTACATGTCAAAGGTCAGAAACAAACCTCAACATGTGGTTTCAGAGGGAAACAAAGACTCAAGGCCAAACAGTTTCTGGTCTTTCCAGTAGAAAATCAAAGTGGTGATCAGGAGCTGTTTTATTGTTGGAGTCACTGACACATTTCTGATCTCATCCAACAAGTAGGACTTCTCAAGGACACACACACATCAGTCTTCAGTGTGTCTATCTGGGCTTATGTTGAATAAAAATGTGAACCCCCAGCTTCAGTCAGAGGAAATAATCAAATCAGAACTGTATAAGAAGGTGAGTTGCGGTCTTTAAGTCAGCTGATGAAGAGTTCTGGTTCAGTCTCGTCACATATCAGAACGTTGCCCCTGAGCTGAAGAACAATCTTCAGATATTTAACAAAATCCACCAGGAACTCTGGACCATGTATTAAACATGTTAGGCTGCTTCAGTTCCTGCATGTGACAGTTATTATTAAACCAGATGATTGATGTTTCTGTCTCTTGTGTTCTCTCAGTTTCCCAGCCAACCCTGGCTGTGGAGGTGGTTGATGGGGCGGAGTCAGTCCTGTTGCCCTGTCATGACTCTTCTGTTCCTGAGCGTCCCACGGTGGAGTGGATCCGCTACGAACTCAGTCCATCAACCGTCCATCAGCGTCAGACGACAGGTGATCAACTGAAAAACCAAAGCCAGCGTTACAGTGACCGAACATCCATGAAGACTGACGCCTTGACAACTGGAGACTTCAGCCTGAATCTAAGGAAACCCCGCCTCTCTGACAGCGCAACCTACATCTGCTCCATCAGTGCATTTGGAAACGAACGCAGACTGGCAGCCGTGCAGCTGCAGGTCAAAGGTCAGCAATAAATACTAACACTGTATACAGCAGTATACTGTATGATCACACACAGTTGACATTTGTAGGGTTGTAATCTCTAAGCCTTTTGGCCTGAGTCAGACTAAGAGGTTGAATCCTTTATTATTTTTATTTTACTGTCAGTGGAAGTCTGATCCATTCATTGAAGTTAAAACTACTTTTCTGTCTTGTCAATGTTTTTATTGTTGAGACTTTTCAGTTTCACAGTCTCACTGCAGAAGTAAAACAGCAATGACATTACTGAGCACATGCATGATTCCCATAACTATTAACAGCATAAACCTTCTCTAGTCAATAATAAAACTACCAGAATACGTCAGGATGGTCACATCTTAGCTCTGTTTAATGGGAGAGCCAGTTCCTCTTTATAGTACGAACTGGCCAACATGGACTCAGTCGACCCGGACTCCAGGGAAAAATATCAGACCTGTTTGAACTCTGAGACATTCAGGAGTTTAGACCAGAGTAGTGGTGTTCATGTGGAGCTCATTCTGTTCTTTGTTTTTAACCCACAGAACCGTACATTTTTCCAGTCGAGGCCTGGGTTCTCCTGGTTGTCATGATCGTTGGTGTCATTGTGGGTCTTGGAGTGTATTTGAGAAGATTCTTCAACAAAGGTATGCTGTGTGTGTTAATCTCTCACAGTGTTAGTAGATGAAGACAATAGACACACATAAATAAATAAATAAATAAGGAGTGATATAACCAGTCCAGCATCAAACATGACTGTGGAATCAGTTTGACGCTGATGTGACGACTAAATATCAGAGAAAACTATAACGATAGGCGTCAGTAAGAAACCTTAATCTAAATGACCTCACTGAAAGAACCAGTGAACACCACCAGGGCTGGCTGTGGTCAGACGACCTGAACAGAGGCAAAGCAAACTTAGTTGCACCAACGTGACATTCTCTCCACAATCCTGTGACCACTGGTCTAAAAGGCGCCAGTCTTGATTGACTAAACATAGAGATGGAGGTCAGTACCTTCCTCAGGAAATATTTGGGACTACCAGAGTAACACTACAGCAAACTGTAACTGCCATTAAAGTCCTTGTGAGAAGAGTTTAAGGAGATGAGACCCAGGGAATGGACACAAAGGTGGTTAGAAACAGGATGGAGGAGAGGGTGGACAGGAAGTGGAGGGTAGTGTTTAACATTTACACAGAAACCGATACAATGATTGTTTATCTGGCATTTTATCTTTAATTTCTAATTTCTGAAACTTGACTGAAACCAGTCAAACATGTTTCACTCCAAATATTTCTTTTCAATGTGCTCAGAGCTGCTGCTGCTGTCTCTGCAGCTGATGACGTGATTTGTTGTCCTCTCAGTCCCCCAGGTGGAGGTGGATTCAGGGGTGGAGTCTGTCAAGCTGACCTGCAAAACCACAGCTCACCTGCCTGAAGACGCTAAAGTGGTGTGGAAGGACAGAAGATACTGGACGGTCCATGTGTATCAGAACGGCTCTGACCAGCCTGAAGACCAGAACCAGATTTACAGAAACAGAACAAAGATGAATGAAGACCTGCTGAAAACTGGAGACCTCAGTCTGACCCTGAAATACCCCACATGGAAAGACACCGACATCTACACCTGCACCGTCTACAACAAGGAGAGAAAGATCCTGATGAAGAAACAAGTGGAGCTCAATGTCAGAGGCAGAGGTCAGTCCTGCAGATACAGGTCAGAGGTCAGAGGTCAGTGATTTTCCATCTTTCTGTCCAAACGATTCATGCTGATTGTTAAAATGGATTTTTTCTACCAATGTATTTGTAGTTATTCCAGTTTCCATCTCATCTGTGGTGATTAGATGTTACATTAATGTTCATTACAGATTACACTCAGATCTACTGCTGCAGAGCGTCTCGTCCAGTTTCCAGCTTCAGTCTCTTGCAGTTTACCTTTAGACAAGTTGTTCAGTCAGGTAGGTCATCCACCAGAAGTTGTTCTTTCACAGCTTTTTGATGTGAGGTGACAGTGTTAACCAATGCACCTCATTAAAAACAGAATTAATAAAGATAATAATAATGATAAAAAGAGATTCCTGACTGGTGCATTGATGACTCTGTCTTCTGAGGGTCTTTAGTGGGTCTTTATATACTCTTCTGATGCTTTTAGAGGGTTTTCAATAATAAGTGGTTTGCTGATGTGTGACCAGAAGAACTTGGTACAATGTTAAAGTACAATGCCTTGGGACCTGCACAAGAAGTACACTGGCTTCTGATTCCCTGTGGATGGATTTAGAACAATTCACTTTCAGTCATGGTTATTAATTGGTTTTTGTATAGGTCACTGTATAATGACAGTAAAGGCTAATATGAATTATTGTTGGTAATTAATGATGTTCAGGATGATAACTGAAGATCATTGTTTACATGAATCATACATCATCACAGATTAGATCCTAAACTGATCGTACACACAACTGAAGAACTTTTGTGGCATTAATGAATAATTAGAGAGCTCCTGTTTGTTCTTGGGTAAGAAGACCCTCGACCATACATGAACACAAGAAAGACAATCTGCTGCTGGTGCTGGGGAATAAGAATGAAAAGGAATGAACCTGATTAAGACACAGGGAAATGTTCTGAAATCATTCATTCACTTCATAAATAGATAGTTTAACATTTAACATTTAATACATCAGTAGTTTACACTTCTTAACTTGTCTCTGTTCAATGGAGAATGGGACATATTTCAGACTGGAACCAGTCAAACATGTTTCACTCCAAATATTTCTCTTCAATGTGCTCAGAGCTGCTGCTGCTGTCTCTACAGCTGATGATGGGATTTGTTGTCCTCTCAGTCCCCCAGGTGGTGGAGGTGGATTCAGGGGTGGAGTCTGTCCAGCTGACCTGGAAAACCACAGCTCACCTGCCTGAAGACGCTAAAGTGGAGTGGATGGACAGTTACAACTGGAAGGTCCATGTGTATCAGAACGGCTCTGACCAGCTTGAAGACCAGGACCAGATTTACAGAAACAGAACAAAGATGAATGAAGACCTGCTGAAAACTGGAGACCTCAGTCTGACCCTGAAATACCCCACATGGATACACAACAACACCTACACCTGCACCGTCTACAACAAGGAGAGAAACATCCTGATGAAGAAACAAGTGAAGCTGAAAGTGGAAGGTTTGTTTGTTTTCTTTCTTTCTTTCTTTCTTTCTTTCTTCCTGTCTTTCTTTGTCTCTAACCGTCTTGTGTCTCCTCTGCAGACAGAGTCCAGGTCCAGGATGAGACGTCTCCTCTGATGGCTGAAGAGTCAGTTTGATCAGGTTGTTGATCTTTGATTATTGATCAGTGAAGGATCTGATGATGAATTAAAAGAAGATAAAGCTGCTGGTGGATCAGAGTTCATGTCAGCGACCTCCTCCTGCTTCAAGTAAAACCCTCAAAGTCAGTCAACACGTTTGGAAGAGGGAACTAATGAACTTCATTCAGTTGTCCAGCAGAGGGCAGTCCTGACTGAAACCTTCAACAAGACACAAGTTAACATGAGGTTTTTAACATTTCTGTGACTTCTGATGTGTTGATGAAACCAGGACTGAATGACGGAGGACAGATTTAAATGAGCCTTTCAAAACCAACTGTAGCGCCTTTAGCCTGATGTAAGAACACACTATGACACTAACATTCCCTCTAGGTTCAGAGAGCTGCTAATAGTTAGTCAAGTACAATACCATGAAGTTAACAGTTGACAGTTTATTGCCACAGTATTTTTTTTTGCAGTGCATGAAAATGAAAAATACAAAAAAAAAAATAAAAAAATAGAGTTCAGTTCAGTTCTGTGTTTTATGTGTGCAACGTTCTGATCATGTGGTTACTACCCGGGTAGATTTTTGTGTTATGTTCTTATCTGGGTCACGAGTGAAGTGAGATGATGTCTGAAGTTCCTCTGAATGGATTCCACGGTTGGCCGGGCCGTGCACCGTTCCCTCTGATTCGCTCGTCCTCTCTGGCTCGCCACCGAACCCCCTCGGTTCAGAATCTGAATCAGTTCTAATCCGGCAATAAACCAGTCTACACATAGCCTAGAATCTAGACGCGCCCCTAGCGGCAGCAAATTACATTTGCTTCCAGAGTCAGTCTAGTTACTCTCCGTTGACTTGAGAGTTTGAAAAATCCAAGATGGACCGGGCCAATCACGAGTCGGTGGGCGGGCTTAACACGATGACGACTGACCTGCGACCATAAGTTCCGTGAATTACGCGTGAGTTCCCCATCCTGCTAGAACTACCAGAGCGATGGCTGCTGCTAGCGAACAACTTTCTTTCCAATCGGCTTTGGCCGCCACTCTGAAAGACTTGAAGTTAAGCTTTTCTCTGAGAAAAGAACAAGAAACTGCACGGAGGTCGTTCTTACAGAAGAAGGATGTATTTGGAGTTTTGCCAACCGGATACGGCAAAAGTTTGATCCACAGCTTAAAAATGATTAATGCAGGAGAAACTCAACCTGTAGGCGAACTCATAAAAAAAACAAAAAAAAACAGGATGCAACAAGAACTATTTAATATCTATTAGGATAAGTTTTTTCCACAACACATGCAAGGAACTCTCTTTTCCGTCGCTCTGACTACGTCACCTTCTTCGTTGCTCTGATTGGTTGTAGCGCTATCCTATTGCGTGGAGAGGGAGTTTGAAAGACAACCGTTTATCCCACCCCTCCGGTTGAGCCCTGTCTATGGAGAGTGACCAGACCCTACATTTAATGTGGGTCTGGCTCGTCAGGCTAGTCTACACATAGAGTGCAGAACAAATAATCATTACTCTCATTTCTACTTCAAATCATCATCTTTATTTTAACAAAACACTATTTATATTTTTAAACAGCTCGATTAATCAAAACATCAACATTTATCTTTTTAACCCTTTCAACCGTAAGCTAACAGTGTTAAATTGTTCAGTGCAGTAAACACATTATGCGCATTAACCAAAATACACTTTTTATATCACAACGGCATCATGTGCCATCTCTTTCTCTCTCATATGCTACAGTAGTGGCCATTTAGCTTCACCAGCTACACCATTAGCATTCCCAGTACAGGTAATACCTGAATTAGCTTAACAGCGTCGGCCGCGGTTAGCATTAGATATCGGGGGACTCCGACTGGTTTTATGAATTTTTTCACATCATGCTAATATCAACAGCTAACCTCGGGGCTTAGCCTCGTAGCATGTAGCATCTTTCTTAGTGGAGTTCTCACAGAGGCTCAACACGGTGAAACCGGCTCCTTTCTCTCTCACACACACTCACTCTCTCTCTCTCACACACACACACACTCAGAGTATATCCATAAGTCATTCCCTTTTTACAAGGTGTTGCACTTACAAAATATAAGATTCGAGAGGGTCTTATCTGGAAGCCGAGCACGATGTGGCCTCATGATGATCCCACCATGACTGAAGACCCTTTCAACTGGGGCACTTGAGGCCGGCACTGAAAAAACTCTCATTGCAACAGGAAAAAGTGCAGGGAGGATACCCCTGTTTGCATCCCAGAAGGACAGACAAGCCTGCCCACCACAAAGACCAAAATAGTTATTTACTTGTGTCTCTGGGTTGGTGGTTGTGTCCTGCTTGCGGCGTTTTCTGTACTCTGAGAATAAGCCAGTGCTCTCTTCTTCCTGGTTTTCATTTTCAACCTCTTGGAATCCAGGACTCTGGGATGTTGTGTCAGGTCGCACCTCACGTAGAATCAGATCTAATGAAAACAAAGACAACAAAGTTAATTTAATTAAAAAGGGCAAGTGTGAAAGCCCATGATTGTTAGAAAGTGAACTTCCTCATTCATTATTTCACAGCTCAGTTTGATATGCTTGCAAAATCAGCTCTAAAAATGTAAACTGTTGTGAATTTAATTTCCATAATTTGATAATAGTGACATGCCTAACTTTATATCATGTAAAATAAAAAATCGCTGACCTTTCACCATGTCAACAATGTCATTCTTTATGTCATCACTGACAAGCACATCATGCTGAAGCCACATCATGGAGAAAGCTGGGTCCAGGACAGCTGATCTGATGTAGAGTGGGTCAGCAAATGGCAGCTCTTCCCCTGATGCTGCTGATAACATTCTGACATTAACAAAGATCCCCCGGAATCTTTTCTTGAGAGAGCATTGCAGGCTATGGATCATGCTTCCCAGGAAGCGCACTTGCTGTTTTGAGTTTTTCCCAAATGGTGGTTTAGTGACAATACACAGGGGAGGACAGAGCTGACTGTCACAATCTGCTCTCCCTGAGTAAGATCGGTGGCCTCGGCAAATGGCTGTAGCACATCACAAAGCTCCTTCATCAGATTCCACTCCCTACTTGAGAAGACCTGCTCATTGTGGCCTGTGTCCTGACCAACACTGCACAGTTCCTGATGACTGAATGAGAGCACTGCCTTGACTTGGCGGAGAGTGGGATTCCACCGTGTATTCACAGCAGCGGGTATCCCTCGTTGCCCAAATGTATCTTCAAATGCATCTTTAAAGGTGCTGGATGTATGCAGGAGAGAGCTCAGCTTGGAGCATTTTGCAAAGGTACTGTTCATGATCCGTGCATCCTTGAGACCATCACCAACAGTTAACTGCAGCGTGTGGGCAAAGCATTGCTGACGTTTAGGACTTCCTCTGTTGATCATGCGGTCCACAGTCTCCCATTCACCTCTGGAGAGGTCTTCCCACAACTCTGCATCATCCAGATTGTCGTCATCAGATACTTCACCATCTTGCTCTTTTGGAAAGCGCACTGTGAATGCTCGCTTCATATTAGCGGCATTGTCACAGATAACAAAGTCAAGTTTGTGTCTGATGTCATATTCGTCACATATGGAATCAAAGGCTTCTGATATCCGTTCTCCTGTGTGGGTTCCTTTGAATCTGCTGCAGGCAAGCAAGTATGATTTCAGCTGAACTCCCTGAGATGTTGCCAAAACATGGCCAGTGACTCCCAAAAAGCCACGCATTCTCCTGTCTGACCAAATATCCACTGTAACTGATACATGGTCTGCACTTGCAAGAAGCACTTTTATTTTCTCTTTAGTCTCTGCAACAAGGGATTCTATCTTTAAAGTTATTGTCCTACGACAGGCAGGCTGGTACTTGGAGTCAGCCACAGACATGAAGTGTCGGAAATGTCCATTCTCAGTGATTGAATGAGGCATGCTACACCCTATCACCAGGTCTCTTAGAATGGCATTTGTTATGGCCTTCTGTCTTGGATGATTAACTGAATAGGCTTCCTGAGGACGAGACTGGAGGAACTGGGAAATTGCAGGCTGTGTAGTATCAGTGCTTCAGTTTCTAGTCCTTTCATACTCTGCATATGTGTGAAACAGAAGCAAAAACAAGAATGGGATGTACTGCATGGTCGGTCAGACATGAAAACATGATATATGGTTAAAAAAAATAGTTGTTTGAGGCTTTTTGTAGTTTTTATTTACTGTCTTGCTTAGCATCAAAATCCTCCAGACTTGGCCCTTCTACACTGATTCTTATTAGTGGACAGTGTTGGGGAAGTTACTTTTAAAAAGTAGTGTTTGCTCATTACTCGTTACTTCTTAAAAAAGTAACCCATTACTTTACTTAGTTACCCTCTATGGAAAGTAACTTTTTACGTTTATGTTACTTTTATGTTGCTCGACTTTGGGCAGAACCCAATATCTGTTCCTAAATGTGTAGGTCTACATAAAGTTCTACTATGGAGGACATAACAGGTATTTCTTTTGTGCTCTTCATTATTAAAAATGCCACAAACAGAGCACTTCACAAGAAAACATTGGGCTATTATAGGCTTCAACACCACCACACACCAGCCCTATGAAACAATATCAAATAGCATAGCCTCGATACATCTTAAGGGCATAGGTGAACACAAAATAGGCCTACATGAGGGCTTATTTTGGGTGAAAGACGTGCCGCTCATTTTTTTCTGTCCCTGAGGTTTGAAAAACTTTAAAAATGTGAAAATTTCACAATAAAGTTATAATTTACTTAAAAATATATTTTTCTTTGGCCCCCTATCTTAAAATGCCTGATTTTTATTAAGTTTTGAGATCATATTGAGAGAATAAGGGTAAAATTGTCTAAATGGTGTAACCATAAAAATGCAGCACCAATAATATAAGTTGTTGAAAAAATGTGTAATAATGTTCTAAACAGCCTCTGAAATACATTGGCATAATTTTAAACAAGTATTTTTTAATACCAAATAGTAATAGATAAACATGGCAGTTCTGAATATTTCCATTAACATGGGGAATCATGTCTGCTAAGTCAAAATTCTGGTATGTCAACTGGTGTAACCACCCTTTTTGGAGCAATTTTGAAAATTTTGAGCTAGAAGATCATGTGACAGGATGTGATGTCAAACAGAAGGACCCCTGAAGACCCCAACTGCCACATGTCAATGTTAGTAACTCTCTCTAAAATTTGACAAAATAAAGCATTTTCAGATCATGGTCAGGTATGATTAGAATACATGTCAAATGGTATGACCTCAGTAAAATGTTAATAAACATAAATTATCATAAAATATTCAAATTAATATGAAAAATAGCTTTAAATATACAAACCAAGGTCAAGTGTTTACATAGTTGTCCACAATAATGCCTGCAAATTTTGGTTTCAATTGGAAATGTCAAGTGGTGTAACCGGGTTACACCATTATACCTCTTCATTTACTAGTCTAATCTGATCAATTTATGGACAATAGTTCTACTTTTGTAATGTTTATTATTATTGAAATAATAATAATAATAATAAAAATAATAATACAATTATTAACATGATTGTTGTTAGCCTGTTATTAAAATGATAATATACTATAATGTGCAGCTTGAAATGTATTCTAAAAAGAACTAAAAAATGGAAGATGAATTAAGGCTCTGGACATAAGACTAACAGTTTTATTCATATGTTTTGCTCTTAGCTATCAAAGGACAAAGAGACAGGGAAAGATCACAAACATCCCAGTCGCAGATCTGCCTAGGGAAAAACAGGTGCAGATGAGGGAAAAGTGGAAGCAGTATCAGAGGCAATGGCCACGCAGTTGCTTGGACGCAGTCGTGAGACCGTGATGGTTCTGCGTGGGGTTTACGCGTCGAAATGCAATTCGATGCCACACCGGTAGAGGGCGCTATGATTTTTTGTGACCGACCGACCGAGACTCTTGTGACGTATCTCGCCTCGTATAGTTATTTACCTTCCGGCTTTTGTCGTAGTCACAGTGAACGATGGACACCGAGACAGAGAGACTGTTGTCCATTCTCAAAGACCAACCAAACTGAAGACTTTTTAAAAATGGCGGTGTTTATGAGTGGAAACCGGAAAAGCGGTCTCCAGCGGATGTAGTTAGCGGACCAATCACAGCCAATGCCGCTGCGTTGCTGCTGCGTTGCTGCTGCGTTGCTGTTGCGTCGCGGATTTTTGGGAGGTGCACGTCTGGCCCTTGCGTAGGACGTACGGGGGTCCGCAAGGACGTAATAGGTCCGTACGCCCCCTCGCGCTGTGTCAACGCAGAAGCATAACTTGGGCTTAAGAGTGAAAGAATGAAGGCAAAAAAGCTGCAAAGGAAAGTTGATAAGCTCAAAGCAAAGAAAGGAAAGGAAGTAAGTGTGAGAAACAAAAAGAGAGACACAAAGAAAATTGCAGAGGAGAAAAAGGAGAGGGTTGTCAGCTTTCTCTGTAGAGACGAGAATAGCCGCATGCTGTCGGGTAAGAAAGACACAATTACAAAAAATAAAATAAAACACCAAAGAAGAGTACTTCTTCATTCTCTGAAAAACCTCCACTCCAACTACAATACAACTGCCCTAAAACACCATGCAGTCTCCTATCGACAGTTCCTCAGATACTGCCCTTTTTATGTTAAAAATGTTAAAAATCTATTAGAGTGTACATCACATTTATTAAAATACCTAAATCATTTTACTCCATGACTTTTTATTCAATTTCATGTGTCAATTGGTTGTCGTTGATAGTATGGTCAGTTGGTGTAACCGATAAATGTCAATTGGTGTAACCAATGTTTCTCATAAAAATCTGATATTGCGCAAAAAAGTTACTATGAATATGATTTTAGCAGTCTACTACACTGTAAAAATGAAATTTAAAATGTTTTTAAACCAATTGACCCAAGAATAGAGAGAAAACATTAATGTCTACGGCATACTGACTTGCTCAGTACAACAAAAACCCATATTATCTAAGTTTAGAAATAAGATATTTTAAATATACTTTGAGATGATATTTCATAATAAATAACTTATTTTCATCAGTACACTTGCATAACTTCTAGGGGGTTGAATTATTTAATACTTGTCATGCTTTTGTGGTTACACCATTTGACAATTTAATGGCACTGTGATTCTTTAATTGGTTAAAAATGTTAGAAATGTCATATAAAATACTATGACACCAACAGAAATGCAAACTATACATTTAAACAAACATCTAACATGTTGTTTTAACAAGTTTAAAGCATATTTTTGATTTGGACATCATACCAACCCTTATTTGTCACTGACCCTTTTATAGCCTTATAATCTTTCATTAAACAGGCACTCCTCCGAAATTTGGTGCAAAGCTAGTGTAAATCGTATCAGTAGGCTTGTAGTTGAGTTAACGGCAGTGAACAAAAGTTTCTCACCTCACACTCACATTCCTCCACTTCGTTTCAACGAGTTAGAAGTAGCCTAATGTGAATACCTCCATCTAGAGGCCCTGCATTGGGATTGGGACCCGCCGGGTCCCGCGGGACCCAACGCAAATCTCACGGGAGCGGGAACTTGAACTTTGCTGCGGGCGGGAATTGGCGGCTAAAAAAAAAAAACACTGCGGGATCAGGAGGTAGCCTAGCGACATGATGGAGATGTCATTACTACTACTATTCATCTTCCTGACCAGTGCGTCAGAATACATGCAGGCCAGGGAAACGAAACAAACAACCCCATGAATCTCTTTAATAATAGCAATACAAATACGTTTTTTTTTTTTTTTCCTGCGGGACGGGAGAAGACACAAAATCAATGCATCTCTATTATGTGCGGGAATAAATTCTCAGAGTTTTGCGGGAGCGGGCGGGAGTGTAACACACACGTTGTCATGTGAAGCTTGTGCTAACTACGTTACGTTACCAAATTTTCAGTAGTAGCGCATTACACTACTTTTCACCCGAAAAAGTAGTTACGTTTTACACACAACACTGTTAGTGGACGATGCTGCGTGTGCCTGATGTTAATGGCTACTTTAGCTAATATTACATTAGCTAACTACCAACTAGCCAGATAACATTAACAAATTGACAAGCACTTACTGGGCAGAATGGGTCTTCAAATGTCGGACGAAGTTGGATGTTGTCGTCTGGCTGTCTGCGATGTTGATGTTGCATGTCATGCATAGCGCTGTTCTTCTTTCGCCATCTTGGGAATAATTCTTAAAGCCGAAAGCAATCACCCTAGGTACCCCTCTGGCTGACATGTTGATGTGATATCTCTGATCTAAGTGGGCGTGGTGTACGTAAGATACGAGAGGGCATGACCGGGACCAGAGCCCGTCTACGGAGAGAGCCTCGCCACTCTCTATTAAGTCCCATTGTAACGAACAGTTCAGAAGCCGGAAGTTCACTGAGAGTGGAAGTTCTCCCCTTATTAGACGTTCTCTGCCGGGACTGATGATAGTGTCGTGATTAGAGCCCGACCGATATTAGGCATTTTCAAAACTATCGGTATCGGCATTTATAATGGCCGATAAATGAATATTTCAAAAATCAAATAAAAGCGAAACACCCTTCAACCATGTCATGAGTGTTGGCGTTGTATAGTTTAGTTTGTCCACCAGAGGGCACTCTACACCGTCCCTGTTGGCAACACTCCAGCCAGAGTCGGGCAGAGAGAACCAGTTATCCGCGAGTAAGATCATCGGTGAAGTGTGTTCATGGTGAGTTGGTCACGAGACATACATTGCTTGAATAACAATTAAAAGAACATCCCCATCAGTTCTCTTAACTCAAATAAGCATGACAAAATTCGTGACTATCATGTCCAGTTTTGCTGCTGTTAAATAAGCCGAGAGTGAAGCGGAATTACCTAGTAGCTAATTACGTTACGTTGTTACAGTGTAGTTGACTGACTGTCCTTTTAACTTTTAACAATATGACTGAAGTATTTCTTTAATAGCGTGACAGTTATAGCAATGAGACGTATCATCTCTCCTTGGCCTGTTATATTGAAAATGTATGTTTTACAATTTGCAGTATGACGTTATCCATTGCTAAATTATGGCTCATCATAGACTAGCTAACCACAAAGCTAGCTAATGCCACTATCAGTGGAAGACCGCTAACGTTAACATTAATGAGCTTGGAAACCACAACGAACTTATTCTGCCTAAATAAAGTACTGTAATGATTACTGTATTTATAACTAGCATATCTCTAGTTACAGTCCCTGCATTGTAAAATGTAAGTTAGACTTGCGAGGAGTGAACATTTAGACATAGAGAAAAAGTATCAAACGTAGCTTGTGCATAAAAGTTAGCTTTTCTTTTACACGTGTGTGAAATCCAATGACGCCAAGTGTGCGTTGCAGACTGTCGTTCAGCCGCAGCATTAACGAGTCACATAATGGATTTAGATCGCTAAATAGTAGGTTTTAGAAGGCAGGCAGCAACTGATGATTGAAAATGGTTTGATGTAGCTTGATGGAAAGAATTTAAAAAGTGCAGGTAAAGGGATGCATTATCATATTATTTTAGTTAAAACTCATAAATAACTACAAATAACTAATGTTAGGGAAATCTGTTAATGTTTTGTTGCGCGTTTCTGAAAAAAAAAAAAACGGCCGATATATCGGAATATCGGTTTTTAAAACCAACAAATATTTGTATCGGTATCGGCCTTTAAAATCCTTTATCGGTCGGGCTCTAGTCGTGATCCAGTCATGACACGCTATTCTCAGCCTGCGCTCCAGCTGGGTAATCAACTTTATTTTTTTAAATAATTTATATATTTTATATTCAAACTGAAAACATGATGTGAATAACGCAGGTCATTCAAGTAATCGTGTCTCAAGTCAAGTCAAGTCCCGAGTCTTTAACTTCCAAGTCCGAGTCAAGTCTCAAGTATTTTAGTTTTTGTCAAGTCAAGTCACAAGTCATAAAAATTGCGACTCGAGTCGAGTCGACTCGAGTCCAAGTCACCAAGTCACAAGTCCCCATGTCTGGTAATACCTGAATTAGCTTAACAGCGTTAGCCGCGATTAGCATTAGCTTCGCGCTAGCTCGTTAGCGATCTTTTTACAGTTGGTTTTCAAGGTTCACAATGATACAACAGGTACCACGGTGGGTTTAAAACATTAGGAAAACATATCGGGGGACTCCGACTGGTTTTATGAATTTTCTCACACCATGCTAATATCAACAGCTAACCTCGGGGCTTAGCCTCGTAGCATGTAGCATCTTTCTTACCGGAGTTCTCACAGAGGCTCAACACGGTGAAACCGGCTCCTTTCTCTCTCACACGACTTCCCTTAATAACAGAAGACTTATCAAGATACTGCCCGAGGATTAATCATTGATTTACGTGGTTTTTGTCACGTTACATACCCCAGTTCGTCAGCTTTTACATGCAGCTCAGCTCTGAGTAAGATGGCGCTCGGCGCAGACTGAGGTCACGCACGGGTCAGCGTGAGGTCACGTTCAAGGGTCACGGCACTACGCACAGGGCTGGTGCGCCACTTTGTGGTGGGGCTAAGATACTACACTCAAATAACATACACTGGTTTAGTAACCATGTGGGTTACACAACATTTAAAAGACATGAAGTGTGCAATGAGCCGTGGTCACCAGCAGGAGGCAGAAGACTGCAGAGGAGAGAGTGAAGAGGTTACTGTTATAATTACAGGGTTAATGAGGAAACCACACACATCCTTTACTCAGTGATAAATCACATGTTCAGACTGAGCGTCTAGAAACTGAGGAATCTGTTGAACTCACAGTAAAGTAGCAGTCAGCTTCCTGGCTGCTCCACCCACCTGTGTGTGTGTCATCAGATGTTTTTATTTAACTTTTTCCAGATCAGAGAATAATCAGTGATGAAAATAACCTTCAAACAGTGTGAACAGTGTGGGTGGAGCTGAGGTCTTTCCTTCATGTGATAACTATCCAACTCTTCTTCTGTTCATTCTAACAAGATCGTATTTAAAATAAAATCAACAGACATCACTTCAGTTTACGACTGGATTCTATTTAGTTGGTGAGAAATGAAACGTTTCTACAGGTGAGAAAAAGAAACTCTACCTGCTGCAGTCAGAGATCAGCTGATGGTGGGAGTGTTTAGCTGGTGGAGACCAAACATAGAGCCAAAAGAGACAGAGTACTGGACCTCATCATCAGGAGGACACTGAGACAAACTCCACTGAAGGATGGAAGCTGTTCATCACATCAACTTTAAAAGACGTTACATTGACTTCATCTCTTGTTGGATGGTTTCTGGTGTCGGTTATCATCTCTGGCTCTAGTTTTTCTGCTGTGTCCTGCTCCGTTCTAGTCAGACCTCTGTCTGCAGAATGAGTCGGTCTGACAGATCATTCTGATTGGCTGATCAGCTCAGAGAACCAGAGCCGATCATGATGATCAGAATGAAGAGAAGTTATCAGCTGATTCAGGAGAGGACAGCTCTGAACCTCATTTAGTAGCTTCCTAGCTTCCTAGATTCTTACCTTCCCACCTAATAGTAGCTCTACCAATCTTCCTAGCCTCCCAGCTAATTGTATCTCTTTGTAGCCTCCCAGCTAACAGTAGCCATTTCAAGATTCCTAACATCCTAGCTAACTGTAGCTCTTCCTTGCTTCCTAGCTAACAGTAACCGTCCCCAGCTTCCTTGCCCTCCAGCTAATAGTAGCTCTTCCTGTTTCCTCTTTTGAATGATGAATCCAGACTACTGCCACCTGCTGGTATGAAGAGTTATGTCCTCCAGCTGGTCGTTGGTTTTAGATCCAGACACAGGGGACGTGACAGTCGACCTTCAGAAATCTTCTGATGTTTGATATGTTGGAACATTTAAATGTCAAACTGAGAAACATTAATGTCTGCGACGGGAACAAAGTTCAGTTTTCAAACTTTTTACACAACACACACACACCCATCATCATCGTGAGCCTCACAAACAAATCCCAGTGTGTGTGTGTGTTTCTGTGTGTGTACGTGCTTGTGTGTGTGTTATTTTCCTCATAAGTGATCTATGGACTTCTGGACTTCATCCAGAGATTTTTATGAGACTGAAGCTGAATGTAGAGAGAGACACACCTCGCTGCTCCGTCACTTCACCTGTCAGACGAAAGCTGACACTGTAGAAGCAAACGTGGCTGCAGAGAAGTGTTGTCAGAGAGTCAGCAGATGATCAGCTGCTGTGACCCTTAGTTTGACAGGAAGATGAAGACGTTGGTGGTGTTTGTGATCCTCGTTCACGGTAAGATATCTTCTTGCTGGATCACTTCATTCTGATATCATTTCTTTTGCGTCTGTCTCTTTAAAGAAAGTCAGTGATGACCTGTTTCAACTTTGATTAGTTATTAGTTTGTCTGTGAGGGACACGTCCAGAAGCAGAGTCTGATGTTCTGTTCATGTGAACTGTTTCTAATCACGGCTGTAAATGTAAAATCACATCAACGAACAAAGAATCAAACAGATTTAACGTGAGCTCAGAGCTAACGACTGCTTGATGATCTGGCTGCAGGTCAGGACTTCACTGTTGGACAGAAACATTTACAAATGTCAGCGTGTTTTAAAGTGAAACTGTCAGCTAGTGAGTTCTTCATGGGGAAATGTTGACGACTCGTTTCTTCATCCAGATGCCTGAGAACAAGCATGTAGAACTTTCCAGTAGTTTTAACTATTACTTTATTATTATAAGCTTGATTGTTGGGATGTTTTTTTTCTTGACCTCCGGGCTGTGGGTGGAGCATGCGCAGTTTGTTGCAGTGCGCAGTTGTCTGGTGTTTTTCTCATTTCAATTGATCATAAGGACTGGTACGCCCTGTCGGTTTACAACCTAACTGTCTAATTTACAAACAAAACTAACTGAGCAACTGAGCGTCATTAGTGTGTGTGAGTAATAAAAAGTAAAAAGAGACGAGTTGTTTCCGCCATACTTTCCTGATAACCCTTCCAGAGGGAAGTTGACTAGAGACGATATTAAAATGTGGTCAAAGCAACAGAGACATATTAAAGGTTAATAAATGTTAAGCTTATTAAACACCAGTGTTATAAACTATTAGCTGTTTTCATTCACCCTATCTATCCTGATGTTTCCAGTGGTGAATGTGGGACAGGTCTTCAGTGACAAACTGAATGTCCTGGTCTGGACTTCACAGCCTCCGTCCTGTTTATTTCTGTCTCTAGACAAAAGTCTGAACATTGACACATTAACAACAGGTCAGTCTTCAAATGGGTTTTACTGGAATCAACACAAATGATCCAAAGCTTTCTGAGCACCACAGAGGACACAACGCTGACTATCACATGTCTGGATGCATCAGATGATCAGAGAACAGTTGGTCCAGTGTTCTTTTCCTGACATTGAGAACTGTAACAGGTCAGAGGTTAACTATCAAACACAAACACAGCGAGGTACGGTGTCCTGGAGTGGACATAAAGACAAAAATCTGTATAATGACGCCATGTTTCCTAGAAATGCTAAAAAGAAGACAAGAGAACAGAACATTGACTGTGTACCCAGCCCACTTGGACCTTCTGGACAAGCAGACCATGAACATGAAGGATGTTTCTCAGTAACATCTTGATCCAATGAGTAGATTTTCTCTCTGTGTTTGCTGCATGTTAGCTTCTTAGTGTTCCAGACTTGTAAACCTGGGAAAGCAAGAAGCCATCTCTCAGTACTTGACATGAATAACACGGTTCTAGTGTGGACCTTGAGACAGTTTCTGGTTTCGATCTGTGCTCTTAAAGAAGAGTTTTTTCTCTGTGTTAGTATCAGTACCAGAGGAAGCCTTTTACTGATGGATTGTAGTGCGGAGATCAGTTCTGAGAAATGGTGCACCATGAGTTCATTTATCAGTTAGAACTAAAAATACTTTTCTGGTTGACTGAACTCTAAACTGTTACAGGACTGAAGTAGAGGACAGACCTGATCAACACAATCTTAAAAATGTCATTACTCATTAATTTGAGTAAGAGAGGAAGTTTTTCAGCCAAATCTATGAAAACTGTTGAAATACATTCAGTGATCTGTTCTTTGACTTCAGTCTGTGAATGAAATGTAGTTTTTCATTGACTGACTGACTTCCCTGGTCCCTGCAGATAATGTGACCTACAGTCAGTCATGTGTGAAGTCAAATCCACATCATGGAGCTGATTTGTGTTTCTCTTTGTGTGTCCTCTCAGTTTCCCAGCATGCCCTGGCAATTGTAGTGCAGGTAACTGAGGGGGCGGAGTCTGTCCTGCTACCCTGCAACTACTTGGGTTTTTTACCTGAGGACCCCACAGTGATTTGGACCCGGAATGATCTCAGTCCCAAATCTGTCCACCAACTACAGGAAACAGATGAAGTTAAAGGTCAGAACCAGGTTTACAGGGGGAGGACATCGATGACGCCTGATGCTCTAGAGACTGGAGACTTCAGCCTCACTCTGAGAAAACCCCACCTCTCTGACAGTGGCAACTACACCTGCTCCATCAGTAATGGCAGACAAGAACTCAGAATGACAGATGTACATCTACAGGTCAAAGGTCAGAAACAAACCTCAACATGTGGTTTCAGAGGGAAACAAAGACTCAAGGCCAAACAGTTTCTGGTCTTTCCAGTAGAAAATCAAAGTGGTGATCAGGAGCTGTTTTACTGTTGGAGTCACAGACACATTACTGATCTCATCTAACAAGCAGGACTTCATTCTTGTCTCCAAGAGGAAGTCTCAAGGACACACACACATCAGTCTTCAGTGTGTCTATCTGGGCTTATGTTGAATAAAAATGTGAACCCCCAGCTTTACTCAGAGGAAAAAATCAAATCAGAATTGTACAAGAAGGTGAATTGCGGTCTTTAAGTGAGCTGATGAAGAGTTCTGGTTCAGTCTCGTCACATATCAGAACGTTGCCCCTGAGCTGAAGAACAATCTACAGATATTTAACAAAATCCACCATGAACTCTGGACCATGTATTAAACATGTTAGGCTGCTTCAGTTCCTGCATGTGACAGTTATTATTAAACCAGCTGATTGATGTTTCTGTCTCTTGTGTTCTTTCAGTTTCCCAGCCTACCCTGGCTGTGGAGGTGGTGGACGGGGCGGAGTCAGTCCTGTTGCCCTGTCAAGACTCTTCTGTTCCTGTGCGCCCCATGGTGGAGTGGATCCGCTACGACCTCAGTCCTTCAACCGTCCATCAGCGTCAGACGTCAGGTGACCAACTGAAAAACCAAAACCAGCGTTACAGCAACCGAACATCCATGAAGACTGACGCCTTGACAACTGGAGACTTCAGCCTGAATTTAAGGAAACCCCGCCTCTCTGACAGCGCAACCTACATCTGCTCCATCAGTGCATTTGGAAACGAAAGCAGACTGGCAGCCGTGCAGCTGGAGGTCAAAGGTCAGCAATAAATACTAACACTGTATACAGCAGTATACTGTATGATCACACACAGTTGACATTTGTAGGGTTGCCATCTCTAAGCCTTTTGGCCTGATTCAGAGTTGGACTCAACATGGACTCAGCTGACTCAGACTCCATGTGGTAAGCTCTCCAGGCCCAGGGAAGGAGAATCCACCTTCAGGAAGAACAGGTCACTGTAGCATGCAAAGAAATTAAAGATCAGTTGGAAAGACAGGAGAGTATCCTGGAACAGAACTCAGTGAACAGATGAGTTCTCAGTACTTGTCTTCTGTTAAAACTCCGACCCCAGAAACTTTGATTTCCGCTCAAGCTACAGCCCCAGTTCCTGCCCCTGAGCCTCCTCTCGTCTCTGTTACGGGTGACTGCTGAGCATTCCTGAGACAGTGTGGACTCCATTTTGAGTTCCAGGCCACCTCCTACCCTACCGAGCCAAGGTGGCATACATTATCTCCCTTCTTTCTGGAAGAGCTGAAGCCTGGGCTACAGCTGAGTGGAGCCAGAGGTCTCCCATCTGCGACTCTTTTGAACTTTTCTCTGAGACTTTTGCTAAAATCTTTCAACATGTGGAATCAGGCGACATTATTCTTTATCTGCACCTGAAATGCAAGCCATTAAGGGGTATGTGGAATCATCCTTGGCTGCTGGCATCATACGTCCTTCATCCTCCCCTGCTGGAGCTGGATTTTTCTTTGTGGGCAAAAAAGATAAGTCTATTTGCCCTTGCATCGACTACTGTGGCCTGAACATCACCATCATGAACAGGTACCCACTTCCTCTTATCTCTTCTGCCTTTGAACGGCTACAAAGAGCTAAGATTATTTTTTTCCAAGCTAGATCTACAGAATGCCTACCATTTAAGGAGAGGGATGAGTGGAATGCCTTTTGGACTCACAAATGCTCCAGCTGTCTTCCAGGCCCTGGTGAATGATGTCCTTCGAGATATGCTGAACATCTTTGTCTACTTGGATGACATCCTCATCTTTTCCCCCGATGAAGAGTCTCATGTCCATCCGGTGTGTCCTGCAGCTCTTTGTCAAAGCCGAGAAGTGTGAATTTCATGTTCCCTCTGTGTTCTTGGGATTTATCGTTTTTTGAGGGGAGACTTCTGATGGACCCAGCTAAGATCAGTGCTGTCAAGGATCGGCCCACACCTCTCAACTGCAAGCAATTACAACGCTTCCTGGGCTTTGCAAATTTTTACATATGCTTTATTAGGATCTTTAGCTCGGTGGCTTCGCCATTACATGCCCTAACCTCTGCACATGCCAAGTTTTTGTGGTCCCCACCACAAACAGCAGCCCTGCGCCTTTCTCTCCAGAAAATTGTCTGCTGCTGAGAGAAATTATGATGTGGATGAATAGTCGGCCATTAAAGTGGCACTGGAGGAATGGAGCCACTGGTTGGAGGGTGCAGAACATCCTTTCCTGGTCGGACCACAAAAATCTGGAATACCTCAGGTTAGCGAAAAGACTCAACTCGCGGCAAGCCAGATGGGTCATGTTTTTTGTTTTTTTTCCCCAACCATTTCAATTTTACTTTGTCCTATTCTCCTGGTTCTAAAAATAACAAAGCCTGATGCCATCTCCTGTCTGTCTGCCCTTGACTCTGCAGCAGAGTATCCTTCACATATCCTTTCCCCGTCCTGTATTGTCAGGGCAGTAACCTGGGTAATTGAGGATCGGGTTAAACAAGCTAATGGTTATATTCAGGACACTGACGGTTGTCCCCAGAACCGGTTGTTTGTTCCATCCTGTTTGTCCTGTCTAAAATGGTGTACTTTGTTCCTGTCAAGTCTGTTCAAAGTGTCATGGCTTCCCAAACTTGAAAAAGGAAAGACTTGACCAGACTCAGGATTTCTCTCAATCTTCGGTTTATTTGACCAATAAACTAAGAAAGGTGAAAAACCTTTAAACACAAGAATAAAACAAATGTAAATAAAATTCTGCATTTTCCACCAACCAAGATAAGTACATTTAAATGCATTTTCAGGTAAGTGCATGTAATTTGTTTAAAGGTAAGTATATTTTAAACACACATCAACCACACAACCAGTACTGTTTAAAATAGGAATTGAATAAACAGAAACCTAACCATTTACTTTTAAATTAACCTGTTTTTCCTTTATGTTTTTTTAACCTAAATTATTTTATACAGATTTTTGACGTGACAATGTATTTCTATCACAATTTTAAAATACTAATTTTTTAACTTGATTTTACTGAAATCAAGCATTTTAGACCGATTTCACTGTAGATTTTTACGATCGTTTTTGAACAGAAATACCCTTTTTAATGCATAAAGTATTTTTACTTTGCATTTTAATGAACAAAAAGTTTGCTATATTTTAACTAATACTATTCAAACACTTCATCTACTATTTTCTATTCTCACCAGTAGCCCTTTTGATTTGATCCTCATCCTATGCGCTGATTAATTTGTGAAGTGCTTCTTTAGCTTTGTTTCTGCTGTCCTCTGCAGTCTTGCAATCAGCCAAACAGTGCGTTTTTCGCCACACCTCCAGGCAGATCGCCGCAACAGTTCCTCTGCCTAACTTGCCTACTGCAAAGGAAACGGCAGAGGTTGTCCTGTCCCATGTCTTTCGTCTACATGGTTTTCCTAGCGATGTGGTGTCAGACCGAGGTCCCCAGTTCATTTCCCAGTTTTGGAAGGCATTCTGCTCACGTCTTTGTGCCTCGATCAGTCTCTCTTCAGGTTATCATCCTCAGTCCAATTGTCAGATGGAACATACGGTATGAATCAGGAGTTAGAGACCAGTCTGCGTTGCCTAGCATCTCAGAACTCAACTTCTTGGAGCAAACAACTTACATGGGTGTAGCATGCTCTTAATACACTGCCGTGTTCTGCTGCTGTTTTTTTTTTCTTCTCATTTCACTGTCTGTGGCTACCAACCTCCTGTATTCCCAGACCTGGAAAGAGAAGTGAGTGTACCCTCTGCTGGAGAGGGGCTCATCAAGTGCTTCTCAAGAGTACAGCCCGTTATTAGGCAACTGCTGACCGCCAGTGAATTCCTGCTCCCACCTATCAAACTGGTCAGAGAGTCTGGCTATCTACCAGGGAACTTCCTATACACGCCGGTAAATTGGCTTACCGCTTTATTGGTCTGTTCCTCATCTCTCAGGTGGTTAATCCAGTGGCTGTGAGACTCAAACTTCCCAGGTTGATGAGAATTCACCCAACCTTCCATGTGAGCTGGCTGAAACCTTTTAAGGAGAGCCCTCTGGTTCCCCCTTCCAAGCCTCCTCCAGCACCCCGCTTCATCGATGGTGGCCTTGTGTTCACTGTCAAATGGCTTTTGGTGATCCGTCACTGGGGTCGCAGCCGTCAGTATCTTGTTGACTGGGAGGGGTACGGTCCCGAAGAGTGGTCTTGGGTGTCAGCTTGGGTCATCTTAGATCCTCATCTCGTATCTGACTTCCACCATGATCATCCTGACCTACCTGGGCCTTCAGGTTCTGGCCCTAGAGGTAGGGATACTGTCAGATCTATCAATGAATTAAATGTTTAACCGTTTCTGGGTTTGTTAATTTCTTTGTATTTGTATTTACTTGCCTTTTAGAAGTAAAGACTTTCTATTCATCACATAAGGAAACCCTAGGGGGGGGCATGACAGAAAATAATTTAGAACCACTGCTCTAGATACAGGTCAGAGGTCTGAGGTCAGAAGTCAGTGCTGTAGATACAGGTCAGAGGTCAGAGTTCAACCACATTCTTACCACATCCTGGGTAATCCTTTGGGGCAGACATCCAGATGAGTGATAATGCCAGGTGTTGGTGAGTGAAAGGATCTTACACAATGTTCAACTAGATAAATGCCAACATATCAATAAAGTAACAAGCATTTTATTTACTTAATTTTCTTATTTTCTGTCATTTTCTATTATTTGTGTATTTTTAAATATTTTTTTCTTTTCTTTCTTTAAGGTCTTAGTTTTCTTATAATTCCTCAGTGTCATGTTGTGTTCGATGTACTTCAACCAGGGAAAAATATCAGACCTGTTTGAACTCTGAGACATTCAGGAGTTTGTCTGTGAAGGTTCTCAGTCATCCAGGTCATAGTATATCCAACAAAGGTTCAAAAAAGGCAACTGGACTTGTAGAGTTTTTTGAGAAGACGTTTCACCACTCATCCAAGTAGCTTCTTCAGTCCAGTTGCCTTGTTTGAACCTTTGTTGGATATTCAGGAGTTTGGACCAGAGTAGTGGTGTTCATGTGGAGCTCATTCTGTTCTTTGTTTTTAACCCACAGAACCATACGTTTTTCCAGTTGGGGCCCAGGTTCTCCTGGTTGTCATCATTGTCATGATCGTTAGTGGTGTCATTGTGGGTCTTGGAGTGTATTTGAGAAGATTCTTCAACAAAGGTATGCTGTGTGTGTTAATCTCTCACAGTGTTAGTAGATGAAGACTATAGACACAATGAAAATAAACAGGAATAAATAGAAGAAAATAAATATCTGGTGGGAGAAGGAGTGATATAACCAGTCTAGCATCAAACATGACTGTAGTCAGTTTGACGCTGATGTGAAGACTAAATATCGGAAAGAACTATAACCATAGATGTCAGTAAGAAACCTTAATCTATGACAAAGATCCTCATCTGTATATCTACTGAGTACACTGGACAAAAGGAGAGGAAACTCAAAGGAGAGTCTAAATGACCTCACTGAAAAAAACAGTGAACACCACCAGGGCTGGCTGTGGTCAGGTGACCTGAACAGAGGCAAAGCAAACTTAGTTGCACCAACATGACATTCTCTCCAGAATCTTTTCTTGATTGACTAAATAAAGAGAGAGCCTTTATTTGTCATTATATTATACAAGTATCATATAACGAGATTGCATGGTCAGACATGGAGGGTTGGTCCTGAGCCGCTGCACTCGCACGCGCCGCCACTGTGGCCCAACCTGACCGGTGCCTAACACCTAGCATGTTTTGATGATGGGAGGAAACCGGAGTTCCCGGAGAAAACCCACGCAGACACGGGGAGAACTCCACACAGAAAGGCCTCTGCCCCGGGGATTTGAACCAGCGACCTTCTTGCTGTGAGGCACCAACGCTACCCACTGTGCCACCGTGCTGCCCTGTGTAGAGATGAAGGTCAGTACCTTCCTCAGGAAATATTTGGGACTGCCAGAGTAACACTACAGCAAACTGTAACTGCCATTCAAGTCCTTGTGAGAAGAGTTTAAGGAGACGAGACCCATGGAAGGGATGCAAAGGTGGTTAGAAACAGGATGGAGGAGAGGGTGGACAGGAAGTGGAGGGTAGTGTTTAACATTTACACGGCAGAAAAAAAAATAAACTGATTGTGGATACAAGGATTGTTTACCTGCCATTTTATCTTTAATTTCTAATTTCTATAGTTTGAGTGGAACCAGTCAAACATGTTTCACTCCAAATATTTCTTGTAACTGTGCTCAGAGCTGCTGCTGCTGTCTCTACAGCTGATGATAGGATTTGTTGTTCTCTCAGTCCCCAAGGTGGTGGAGGTGGATTCAGGGGTGGAGTCTGTTCAGCTGACCTGCAAAACCACAGCTCACCTGGCTGAAGACGCTAAAGTGGAGTGGAAGGACAGAAGATACTGGACGGTCCATGTGTATCAGAACGGCTCTGACCAGCCTGAAGACCAGAACCAGTTTTACAGAAACAGAACGAAGATGAATGAAGACCTGCTGAAAACTGGAGACCTCAGTCTGACCCTGAAATACCCCTCGTGGAAAGATACCGACATCTACACCTGCACCGTCTACAACAAGAAGGGAAACATCCTGATGAAGAAACAAGTGGAGCTCAATGTCAGAGGTCAGTACTCTAGATACAGGTCAGTGATTTTCCATCTTTCTGTCCAAATAGAACTCAAACGATTCACGCTGATTGTTAAAATGGATTTTTTTCTACCAAATCTGTCTTCTGAGGGTCTTTAGTGGGTTTTTATATGCTCTTCTGATGGTTTTAGTGGTTTGCTGATGTGTGACCAGAAGAACTTGGTACAATGTCAAAGTACAATGCCTTGGTACCGGCACGAGAAGTACACTGCTTGTGATTCCCTGTGGATGGATTTAGCACAATTCTTTTTCAGTCATGGTTATTTATTGGTTGTATAGGTCACTGTATAATGACAGTAAAGGAATTATTGTTGGTAATTAATAAGGCTGGGCGATATGGACCAAAAGCTATATCCCGATATATTTAGGCTGAATATCGATATATGATATATATCCCGATATGGAGCTTTTTCGGGTTGTGGATGGCTTGCGACTGAGGCTTCTGCAGCGCGCAGTTTCACACACTCTTCGTACTGCAGTTTGTGCCACTGTTTTAAGTGGTGAAAAAGATTTGTAGTGCTTCCACCCCTGGCTGTAACTTGTTTATGGCACAACCTACATATAACCAGGGGTCGCGTTAACCGAATATTTTCCGTTTTTTTTAAACTGTGACGGAGAACTCTGAAGGCCATCTGTCATTTTGACAGATTGCAGTTCATATTCCTGACCACTTGGTGGGGAGTGACATTATTAATTGGCTCTTGTTTCTAATCGCAGTTTGCATTCCAAACATCGCGAAACTTTTATCAGGGCACGATTTCCTGGTACACCGATTATACTGATGCACACGTCAGAGCTCGGCTATCCATAGACATATATACAATATATATGTATATATGTCTTATATATGTCTATGTCTATGTGGCTAACGGCTACCAAAATGGAGGAATCGGATGAAAGCACGTTGCTAGGACTGATGAGTTTTTGTGCAAATTGTGCAAAATGAAAGAGTTTGGATACCACTGAAGCACTTCAACCCTACGGTGCCATCTAAGAGCTGTTAGCACTAGCAGTCCCGGTCCGAGTATGGACAAGACGTGTCGGCAGCCCAAACTTTTGTTTTTCCTACCATTTAAAGTCAATACTGAAAAAGTACTTAAAGTTAATGAAATTTTAATGAAAATTAAATGCTATTGACTTGCATTATTATCATTTTAAAAAATTAAAGTGACGGGTAAAAATAGATTATGACAGGATTTTTATGACCCTGTCAGTCAAAAAAGTCTAGCGCAAACTCTGCATCTAACTTAATTTTGTTGCTCATCTCATACTTTGAATCTGAACCATCTCCAAATTACTGAGCCACTGCTTTTTCTTTTACAAACCAATTTCTCCTCCGCACACTCCGCAGACATTGTTGCACCACTCCTCAAGCTAAATAGTGACTTCACAAACCTAAATGGGTCCTTATAAAATGCTACTCTAGCCCGCTCTTTCCTTTTCCTATTTTTCCTAATGTTCCGCACCTTACTTAGCGCTGCCAACCGCTCCCTCACATCTGCCTGTAAACAATCAATACCTTTCTTCTCCTCATCTGTAGCTTTCCTCCACTGGCTCTTAAGGAGTATCCTCTCCTGGACGAGCCTATCGATCTCTTGCTGACACCTAGATCTAACTACCTGTCCCTCTTGTTTCTTCATTATCAATAGTCGTACTTGTAGTAAGGTAGGGTGTAGCCCATGGCTTATTAAAGCCTGGGCTACTGCCACAATGAGCTGCTAACCCATTGTAGCCCTGGCGGGGACTGTTCCCTCCTGTCAGCTGTCTTGCCATGGTGTCACTAGGTCGTTCCCTAGTTGTCAGCTGCACTATTCGCAACAGTCACTAGTCTAGGCTAGATATAACATTCATTAATACACAGGATTAGATGTTACAATATAATGAAACGCAATGAACCTGATTAAGACACCGGGAAATGTTCTGAAATCATTCATTCACTTCATAAATAGATAGTTTAACATTTAACATTTAATACATCAGTAGTTTACACTTCTTAACTTGTCTCTGTTCAATGGAGAATGGGACATATTTCAGACTAGAACCAGTCAAACATGTTTGACTCCAAATATTTCTCTTCAATGTGCTCAGAGCTGCTGCTGCTGTCTCTACAGCTGATGATGGGATTTGTTGTCCTCTCAGTCCCCCAGGTGGAGGTGGATTCAGGGGTGGAGTCTGTCCAGCTGACCTGCAAAACCACAGCTCACCTACCTGAAGTCGCTCAAGTAGAGTGGAAGGACAGAGACAATGATGTGGTCCATGTGTATCAGAACGGCTCTGACCAGCTTGAAGACCAGCACCAGTTTTACAGAAACAGAACAAAGATGAATGAAGACCTGCTGAAAACTGGAGACCTCAGTCTGACCCTGAAATACCCCACAGATGGAGACAGTGGAGAATATATCTGTTTGGTCTACAACAAGGAGGGAAAGATCCTGATGAAGAAACAAGTGGAGCTCAATGTCAGAGGTCAGTACTGTAGATACAGGTCAGAGGTCAGAGGTCAGTACTGTAGATACAGGTCAGAGGTCAGAGGTCAGTACTGTAGATACCAGAGATGGGACCAAGTCTTTGTCCTCAAGTCCTAAACTTGTCATTTCGAGTCCTTTAAACATCAGTAGTTTGCACTTCTTAACTTGTCTCTGTTCTTATTTTATTTATTTATTTATTTATTTATTTATTTATTTATTTGATAGGGACAGTGCACATTAATGAACATCTATTCAGACAGCAATAGACGTAAATATGCCGGATTATAGCAACAATGCTAATTTGCATCTGCAGTCCCTAGGCAGGTAACACAAAAACATGATAAGACATAGGACAGGACAATAGATCACAATAAGAGGACAACATGAGAATTAAATAAAAGTCAGTAGTTACAAGACTGGTTTGCTTTCAACCACTGCTTGAGGTGATTTTTGAAGGTTTGTAATGTGGTTAGGGGGTTGTAGCGGTGTACGTCACCCCATCTGCTGAGACAGACACAGCTTCTGATGCTCTGCTCTCAGTTACCAGCAAGCTGCAGACACAGCTCCCACAGGCCCTGTTCCTCATCTCTGGAGACTTCAGTCATGTTTCTCCCTCATCTGTTCTGCCCACATACACTCAGTATGTCACCTGCCCCACAAGAGACACTTGTGGGGCATAAAACACTGGACTTGTTTTATGCCAACACCAAGGAGGCATATTACGCATCCCCCCCTCCCTCCCCTAGGAAGAGCTGACCACAACACTGTTCACCTGCAGCCTGTGTATAAGCCTACTGTACACAGGCAGCCTGTGGTCCCACGCACGGTGAAGAGGTGGACTGCGGAGAGTGAGGCAGCTCTCAGGGACTGCTTCAACACCACTGTGTGGACAGAACTCTGTGATCCACATGGGGAGGACATCAGTGCTATGACAGACTGCATAACGGACTATATTAATTTCTGCTTTGAGAACACCGTTCCCTTCAGGGTGGTATGGTGCTTCTCAAATAACAAGCCGTGGATTAACCCTGAGATTAAAACTCTGCTGAAGGAGAGAAGAGGGCTTTCAGATCAGGGAATAAGGAGGAGCTGAGGACTGTACAGAAGGAGCTGAGAAAGAAGATCAGGGAGGGAAAGGCCAGCTACAGGAGGAAGATGGATGAGCAGCTGCCGAGGAAGAACATCAGAGGGGTGTGGAGAAGCCTGGAAACCATTTTGGGCTATAAAACACCCCATGCACAGGTTGGGGGGGATCGCCAGTGGGTCAACGATCTAAATCTACATTTCAATAGGTTTGATCAAGCACCCACTCCTCCCCCTACGCAGCTGGTCCCTCACTTGCTGTCACCTGGCTTATGCCCTCCTCACTCAGCCCCTCACAACTTTGGCTCACCACACCATGTACTCGCATCTTCACACCAAGATGGAGCCACTCATCCCCCACCCCCGTCCTTCACAGCAGACCAGGTGAGAAAAGAGCTCAGGAGGATAAAAGAGAGGAAAGCAGCTGGACCGGATGGTATCAGCTCCAGCCTCCTTAAGTCCTGTCCAAACGAACTGTCTGAAGTTATGGAGCATGTCTTCAACCTGAGCCTTGGGCTGAGAGTGGTACCACAGATTTGGAAGACCTTGCGCGTGGTACCGGTGCCCAAGACATCGCACCCTAAAGACCTCAGCAGCTACAGACCGGTGGCTCTAAAATCCCACCTGATGAAAACACTGGAGAGACTGATACTGGGACATCTCCGCTCTGAGGTGGGCCTCTCCATGGACCCACTACAGTTTGCCTACCGTCCTAATGTTGGAGTGGAGAACACTGTTATGTTCCTGCTACATCGAGCTCTTTCTCACCTGGAAGAGCCCCAGCACTGTGAGAATCACCTTTTTTGATCTTTCAAGTGTGTTCAACACCATCCAGCTGGTGATTCTGAGGGACAAACTGGAGAGGATGGGTGTGGACCACCAGCTGTCCACAGGGATCTTGGACTACCTCACAGACCGACCACAGTTTGTGAGAAACAGGAACTGTGTGTCTGACCTGCTCACCAGCAGCACGGGTGCCCCCCAGGGGACTGTCCTGGCCACCTTTCTTTTCACCCTCTACACAGCAGACTTCAGGCACAACACTGACAGCTGTGTACTGCAGAAGTTCTCTGATGACTCTGCGATTGTCGGACTCATCAGAGATGATGATGACGCAGAGTACAGAGGACTGACGGGCAACTGTGTGGACTGGTGTCAGCGAAACCACCTCCTGAAAACCAAGGAGATGGTGGTGGATTTTCGCAGACGCATTCTGCCCTCCCCTCATCAGTGAACATCCAGGGAATGGACATTGAGCAAGTGGACACTTAAAAGTACCTGGGTGTTCACCTAAACACCAAACTGGACTGACTCTGTAGTTGCATCAGCCATAATGTACGGAGTGGTCTGCTGGAACAGTGGCATCACAGAGACGGAGAGGAAGAAGCTGGATAAGATCATCAGGAAGTCCAGCTCTGTCCTGGGCTGCCCCTTGGACTCAGTGAGGGAGGTGGGTGACAGGAGAGTCCTGGCTAAACTGTCCTCCATGCTGGACAATGAGTCCCACCACCTGCATGGTGATCTGACAGGACTGAGGAGCAGCTTTAGTGACAGACTGCTTCACCCTCGATGTGTGAAGGAAAGATACGGAAGGTTTTTCCTTCCTGCTGCTGTTAGGCTCCACAACGAGCACTCTGACTATTATTACACCTTATGGTGTAATAACACCAGTCAACGAGTGGTGCTCCAATGCTGTTGCAAACTGCAATTTCCCCATTGTGGGACAAAGGTTTTCTTATTTTTATACTTAGACGTATTTCAGACCAGTCAAACATGTTTCACTCCAAATATTTCTCTTCAATTTGCTCAGAGCTGCTGCTGCTGTCTCTACAGCTGATGATGGGGTTTGTTGTCCTCTCAGTCCCCCAGGTGGAGGTGGATTCAGGGGTGGAGTCTGTCCAGCTGACCTGCAAAACCACACCTCACCTGCCTGAAGATGCTGAAGTGGAGTGGGCTGACATTTACAACAGGAAGGTCCATGTGTATCAGAACGGCTCTGACCAGCTTGAAGACCAGGACCAGTTTTACAGAAACAGAACGAAGATGAATGAAGACCTGCTGAAAACTGGAGACCTCAGTCTGACCCTGAAATACCCCACAGATGGAGACAGTAGACGATACATCTGCAGAGTCTACAACAAGGAGAGACACAGGGTGAGACGGAAAACAGTGGAACTGAAAGTGAAAGGTTCGTCTGTTTCTTTCTGTCTCTCTTTATTTCTTACTTTTTTATTTCTCTCAGTACTGTAGATACAGGTCAGAGGTCAGAGGTCAGTAGTGTAGATACAGGTCAGAGGTCAGAGGCCAGTAGTGTAGATACAGGTCAGAGGTCAGAGGTCAGTACTGTAGATAAATGTCCGAGGTCAGAGGTCAGAGGTCAGAGGTCAGTACTGTAGATATAGGTCAGAGGTCAGTACTGTAGATACAGGTCAGAGGTCAGTACTGTAGACACAGGTCAGAGGTCAGTACTGTAGATAAATGTCAGAGGTCAGAGGTCAGTACTGTAGATACAGGTCAGAGGTCAGAGGTCAGAACTGTAGATACAGGTCAGAGGTCAGAGGTCAGTACTCTAGATACAAAGAGAAACCAAGACAGACGCTTTCGTGAAGAGACGCTGTGTTGCTAAGGTGGACTGACAGCATGGAACAACAGGACTGTGAATGGACAGGAAGTGAAAGAGGGAAGTGTGGGATCAGGAAGGTACATGGCAGGAACTGAATCTGGCAGCAGGAGGATGAGGTCTGGAATATTGTAATGTTGATCATGTGATTTGTTGTCCTCTCAGTCCCCCAGGTGGAAGTGGATTCAGCAGAGGAGTCTGTCCAGCTGACCTGCAAAACCACAGCTCACCTGCCTGAAGACGCTGAAGTGGAGTGGAAGGACAGATACAACAGGAAGGTCCATGTGTATCAGAACGGCTCTGACCAGCTAGAAGACCAGAACCAGATTTACAGAAACAGAACGAAGATGAATGAAGACCTGCTGAAAACTGGAGACCTCAGTCTGACCCTGAAATACCCCACAGATGGAGACACCAACATCTACACCTGCACCGTCTACAACAAGGAGAGAAACATCCTGATGAAGAAAGAAGTGAAGCTGAAAGTGAAAGGTTTGTTTGTTTATTTCCTTTCTTTCTTTCTTTCTTTCTTTCTTTCTTTCTTTCTTTCTTTCTTTCTTTCTTTCTTTCTTTCTGTGTTTAAAATGCTGCATGGAGCTGAGATTCATTGACACCACAGAGAGACAAAGAGACTGAAGACATGTTAGGATCTGAACTCTTCTTCTCTTCACTGTCACTGTCATGTTAGATCCACAGATAGAAAAGCAGCAGACAGCAGCTCCACACTGACAGGAGACATTACTGTGAAGCAGCACATGGACAAACAACCAACCATCAAGACTCTGATCATCTGCAACACCTTTCTAGATCTCTGTCCTGTTCCTTCTGCTCTCATCTGCTTCTGTCCTTCAGCTTTCTCTACAATCATTCAATAAAGTCATGAAAATCTGCTGCTGCTGCTGCTGCTGCTGTCTCTACAGCTGATGATGGGATTTGTTGTCCTCTCAGTCCCCCAGGTGAGGGTGGATTCAGGGGAGGAGTCTGTCCAGCTGCCCTTTAGAATCGGAGAGCTGCCTGAAGATGCTAAAGTGGAGTGGAAGGACATTTACCCCAGGAAGGTCCATGTGTATCAGAACGGCTCTGACCAGCTTGAAGACCAGAACCAGATTTACAGAAACAGAACGAAGATGAATGAAGACCTGCTGAAAACTGGAGACCTCAGTCTGACCCTGAAATACCCCATAGAGACAGACAGTGGACGATACAGATGTACAGTTTACAACAAGGAGGGAGACATCCTGAGATGGAAAACAGTGGAGCTGAAAGTGAAAGGTTTGTTTGTTTGTTTCTGTCTCTCTTTCTTTCTTTTTTATTTCTCTCAGTACTGTAGATACAGGTCAGAGGTCAGTGATTTTCCATCTGTCTGTACCAATATAAGTCTAATAACAATCCTCCAGTAGTTGTTCTTTCACAGCTTTGAGTCAAGTCACACCATTAGAATAATACTCACATGACTCTGGAGAAAACATTTGAATTGTTTCAAAACAGAAAATGTGAACCTGGTGTGTTATGAGCTGATTTAGAGAGAATGATCTTGTTTGCATTTAGTCAACAGAAGGTGGCTGTAGTTATTAATGGTTGTAATAACTAGAAAATAAACAGTAGAGGTCAAACCAGACACAAAATAAACCAAAAGAAGAAGAAGCAACAAAGACAGACGCTTTAGACATGTGAAGAGACACTGTGTTGCTAAGGTGGACTGACAGCATGGAACAACAGGACTGTGAATGGACAGGAAGTGAAAGAGGGAAGTGTGGGATCAGGAAGTTACATGGCAGGAACTGAATCTGGCAGCAGGAGGATGAGGTCTGGAATATTGTAATGTTGATTATGTGATTTGTTGTCCTCTCAGTCCCCCAGGTGGAGGTGGATTCAGGGGAGGAGTCTGTCCAGCTGACCTGCAAAACCACAGCTCACCTGCCTGAAGACGCTAAAGTGGAGTGGAAGGACAGAGACAACAGGAAGGTCCATGTGTATCAGAACGGCTCTGACCAGCTTGAAGACCAGGACGAGATTTACAGAAACAGAACGAAGATGAATGAAGACCTGCTGAAAACTGGAGACCTCAGTCTGACCCTGAAATACACCACAGACAATGACACAGAGACCTACACCTGCACCGTCTACAACAAGGAGGGAAACATCCTTATGAAGAAACAAGTGAAGCTGAAAGTGAAAGGTTTGTTTGTTTATTTTCTTTCTTTCTTTCTTTCTTTCTTTCTTTCTATGTTTGAAATGCTGCATGGAGCTGAGATTCATTGACACCACAGAGAGACAAAGAGACTGAAGACATGTTAGGATCTGAACTCTTCTTCTCTTCACTGTCACTGTCATGTTAGATCCACAGATAGAAAAGCAGCAGACAGCAGCTCCACACTGACAGGAGACATTACTGTGAAGCAGCATGGACAAACAACCAACCATCAAGACTCTGATCATCTGCAACACCTTTCTAGATCTCTGTCCTGTTCCTTCTGCTCTCATCTGCTTCTGTCCTTCAGCTTTCTCTACAATCATTCAATAAAGTCATGAAAACCTGCTGCTGCTGCTGCTGCTGCTGCTGCTGCTGCTGCTGTCTCTACAGCTGATGATGGGATTTGTTATCCTCTCAGTCTACCAGGTGAAGGTGGAGGATGGGGTGGAGTCTGTTCAGCTTCCCTTCAGAATCGCAGAGCTGCCTGAAAACGCTAAAGTGGAGTGGATTGACACTTCCCTCAGGAAGGTCCATGTGTATCAGAACGGCTCTGACCAGTTTGAAGACCAGGACCAGATTTACAGAAACAGAACAAAGATGAATGAAGACCTGCTGAAAACTGGAGACCTCAGTCTGACCCTGAAATACCCCACAAAGAGAGACAGTGGAAGATACATCTCTATGGTCTACAACAAGGAGAGAGACGTCCTGAGATGGAAAAGAGTGGAGCTGAAAGTGAAAGGTTTGTCTGTTTATTTTCTTTCAATCTTTCGTCTTTCATTCTGTATTTCATTCTTTCCCTCTTTCATTTTTCTTTTTTCCTTCTGTCTGCTTTCTCTCTGACTTTCTTACGTTCTCTCTCTCGCTTTCTTACTCTCTTTCATTTTTCCGTTTTCTCTCTTCTTTCTTTCTCTCTTTTCTTTCATTGTCTTTCTTTCTTACTCTTTCGTTTTTCGTTTTTCATCTTTCTTTCATATTTCTTTCTGTCAAGACGGGTGGTTGGGAGTTTAGGACCCAAACGCAGGACTTCAAAGGCAGGAGTAGGCAAAAAAGATATTTAATACAAAAAAAAAACAACACTGACAAAAACTAAGGACGCTGCTGACAAGGCAGGAAATCCAAAAACCAAAACACTAACCAAAAAACTGAAAAAAATAGAACAAGACATCGAAAACATGAAAAAACTATGACATGAAACATGGACATGGCAGACAAGCAGTATGACACGACAAGGAACAAAGGGGAAGGCAGGGCTATATATACACACGAGGAAACCCTAACCATTACTATGAAAAACCAAGAACTTAACAAAATACAATAAACAGAAACCCAAGAAACTAAACCATGACAGAAAACATGACAGAACCCCCTCCTTATGGGACGGATCCCAGACTAGCAGACAGGACCGAGAGTTCAGGGGGGCGGCCGGGAGGCCAAGCAGACAGGACCTAGAGTTCAGGGGGCCGACCGGGAGGCTGGGCAGACGTGGCAGAGAGTTCAGGAGGCCGACCGGGAGGCCAGGCAGACGTGGCTGAGAGCTCAGGGGTCTGACCAGGAGGCCCGGCAGACGTGGCCGAGAGTCTTGGGGGAAGCTGGGTGGCCGGGCAGACTGGACAAACCCCTCAGGAGCCGGAGCGGGGACAGGAGCAGAAGACAGACCCACCTCGGGAACAGGGGTGGAAGCCGGAGTCCGAGTCACCTCGGCAACAGGGGCGGAAGCCGGAGTCCGAGCCACCTCGGGAACAGGAGCAGGAACAGGAGCTAGCACGGGAAGAGGAGCAGAAGCCGGGGTCCGAGCCACCTCGGGAACAGGAGCAGGAACAGGAGCTAGCACGGGAACAGGAGCAGAAGCCAGAGTCCGAGCCACCTCGGGAACCGGAACAGGAACAGGAGCTAGCACGGGAACAGGAGCAGAAGCCAGAGTCCGAGCCACCTCGGGAACCGGAACAGGAACAGGAGCTAGCACGGGAACAGGAGCAGAAGCCAGGGTCCGAGCCACCTCAAGAACAGGAGCCAGAGAAGAGGTGACCCTCGGAGCCGGAACAGGAGCCAGAGAAGAGGCCGACCTGGGAGTCGGAACAGGAGCCAGAGAAGAGGCCGACCTGGGAGCCGGAACACGAGCCAGAGAAGAGGCCGACCTGGGAGCCGGAACACGAGCCAGAGAAAAGGCCAACCTGGGAGCTTGAACAGGAACAGGAAGCAGAGCTGGAGCAGGACGTGAGCCAACCCTCGGGGCCGGAACAGGAACAGGACGTGAGTGGACCCTTGGAGCCAAAACAGGAACAGGATGTGAGCGAACCCTCGGGGCTGGAACAGGACCAGGACGTGAGCGGACCCTCAGGGCCGGAACAGGATCAGGACGTGAGCGGACCCTCGGGGCCGGAACAGGAGCAGGAGCAGGGCATGAGCCGACCCTCGGGGCCGGTATGGGAGTTAGAGCAGGTACGGAGGCAGGAGCGGCTCGCCGGGGAAATGATACCAAGTGGCCGGCAGTGCGGGACTCCAGATGCTGCCGACCAGCAGACCTCCCTCCATGGCATCCACGTGGACCCATCCTCCCTGTCGGGGCCTCCATGGCCAAATGCGTGCCCAAAAGAAAAGGCAACAACTTGGGCATGAGCCACGGTCCGTATCTCAATCTTTAGTTCCAGATAATTTGCAACATCTCGCCTTTTGTCCTCCTCCTCGTCAAAAAGAACAAAGTCTGCTGGGTCCATTTGTGGTCGTGTCATTCTGTCAAGACGGGTGGTGGGGGTTTTGGAGTTTAGGACCCAAACGCAGGACTTCAAAGCCAGGAGAAGGCCAGGATGTGAGCGGCCCCTCGGGGCCAGAACAGGAGCGGGGCATGAGCCGACCCTCGGGGCCGGTATGGGAGTTAGAGCTGGTACGGAGGCAGGAGTGGCTCGCCGGGGAAATGATACCAAGTGGCCGGCAGTGCGGGACTCCAGATGCTGCCGACCAGCAGACTTCCCTCCATGGCGTCCACGTGGACCCATCCTCCCTGTCGGGGCCTCCATGGCCAAACGCGTGCCCAAAAGAAAAGGCAACAACTTGGGCATGAGCCACGGTCCGTACCCCAGTCTTTAGTTCCAGATAATTCGCAACATCTCGCCTTTTGTCCTCCTCCTCGTCAAAAAGAACAAAGTCTGCTGGGTCCATTCGTGGTCGTGTCATTCTGTCAAGACGGGTGGCGAGGGTTGGGAGTTTAGAACCCAAACGCAGGACTTCAAAGCCAGGAGTAGACAAAAACGATATTTAATACAAAAAAAAAATAAAATACAAAAACTAAGGACGCTGCTGATAAGAAATCCAAAAACCAAAACACTAACCGAAAAACTATGAAAAAAACAGAACAAGACATGGAAAACTATGGCATGGAAAACCTCCCAGCCGCTCACCAGAACTGTCATGTCTGCGCAGGCTCCCTCCTGCTGTGCCCCCTCTGCCCACCCCGTTGGGTCTAGACATTAGTTTGTGATTTTCTTTTTTAGGGACGTCTGGGATCCGTCCCTTAAGGAGGGGGTTCTGTCATGTTTTCTGTCATGGTTTAGTTTCTTGGGTTTCTATTTATTGTATTTTGTTAAATTCTTGTTTTTTTCATAGTAATGGTAAGGGTTTAGTTTTTCTGTTCTGTTTCCTGTTTTATTTTAAGTTCTGGATTTCCTGATTGTGTTACTCCATGTCTTTTTTCCTTTTGATTAGGTCATTGGTTTCACCATGTCTTTCTTTGTCTCTAACTGTCTTGTGTCTCCTCTCCAGGCAGAGTCCAGGTCCAGGATGTGACGTCTCCTCTGATGGCTGAAGAGTCAGTTTGATCAGGTTGTTGATCTTTGATTATTGATCAGTGAAGGATCTGATGATGAATTAAAAGAAGATAAAGCTGCTGGTGGATCAGAGTTCATGTCAGCGACCTCCTCCTGCTTCAAGTAAAACCCTCAAAGTCAGTCAACACGTTTGGAAGAGGGAACTAATGAACTTCATTCAGTTGTCCAGCAGAGGGCAGTATTGACTTAAACCTTCAACAAGACAGAAGTTAACATGAGGTTTTTAACATTTCTGTGACTTCTGATGTGTTGATGAAACCAGGACTGAATGACGGAGGACAGATTTAAATGAGCCTTTCAAAACAAACATTTGAAACACATGAAGTGTGCAATGAGCCGTGGTCACCAGCAGGAGGCAGAAGACTGCAGAGGAGAGACTGAAGAGGTTACTGTTATAATTACAGGGTTAATGAGGAAACCACACACATCCTTTACTCAGTGATAAATCACATGTTCAGACTGAGCGTCTAGAAACTGAGGAATCTGTTGAACTCACAGTAAAGTAGCAGTCAGCTTCCTGGCTGCTCCGCCCACCTGTGTGTGTGTCATCAGATGTTTTTTTTTTTTTTTTTTACTTTTACATTTTACATATCAAAAATATGAAAATAACCTTCAAACAGTGTGAACAGTGTGTGTGGAGCTGAGCTCTTTCCTTCATGTGATAACTATCCAACTCTTCTTCTGTTCATTCTAACAAGAGCGTATTTAAAATAAAGTCAACAGACATCACTTCAGTTTACGACTGGATTCTGTTTAGTTGTGGAGAAATGAAACATTTCTAGAGGTGAGAAAAAGAAACTCTCTACCTGCTGCAGTCAGAGATCAGCTGATGGTGGGAGTGTTTAGCTGGTGGAGACCAAACATAGAGCCAAAAGAGACAGAGTACTGGACCTCATCAGGAGGACACTGAGACAAACTCCACTGAAGGATGGAAGCTGTTCATCACATCAACTTTAAAAGACGTTACATTGACTTCATCTCTTGTTGGATGGTTTCTGGTGTCGGTTATCATCTCTGGCTCTAGTTTTGATGCTGTGTCCTGCTCCGTTCTAGTCAGACCTCTGTCTGTAGAATGAGTCGGTCTGACAGATCATTCTGATTGGCTGATCAGCTCAGAGAACCAGAGCCGATCATGATGATCAGAATAAAGAGAAGTGATCAGTTGATTCAGGAGAGGACAGCTCTGAACTTCGTTTCGTTTCACTTCCTAGCTTCCTAGATTCTTAGCTTCCCACCTAATAGTAGCTCTGCAAATCGCCCTATCCTCCCAGCTAATTGTATCTCTTTGTAGCCTCCCAGCTAACAGTAGCCATTTCAAGATTCCTAGCATCCTAGCTAACTGTAGCTCTTCCTTGCTTCCTAGCCTCCTAGCAAACAGTAGCCGTTCCTAGCTTCCTTACCCTCCAGCTAATAGTAACACTTCCTGTTTCCTCTTTTGAATGATGAATCCAGACTACTGGCACCTGCTGGTATGAAGACTTATTTCCTCCAGCTGGTCGTTGGTTTGAGATCCAGACACAGGGGACATGACAGTCGTCCTTCAGAAATCTTCTGATGTTTGATGTGTTGGAACATTTAAATATTAAACTGAGAAACATTAATGTCTGCGACAGGAACAAAGTTCAGTTTTCAAACTTTTTACACAACACACACACACCCATCATCATCGTGAGCCTCACAAACAAATCCGAGTGTGTGTGTGTGTGTGTGTGTGTGTGTGTGTGTGTGTGTGTGTTTCCTCATAAGTGATCTATGGACTTCTGGACTTCATCCAGAGATTTTTATCAGAGTGAAGCTGAATGTAGAGAGAGACACACCTCGCTGCTCCGTCACTTCACCTGTCAGACGAAAGCTGACACTGTAAAAGCAAACGTGGCTACAGAGAAGTGTTGTCAGAGAGTCAGTAGATGATCAGCTGCTGTGACCCTTAGTTTGACAGGAAGATGAAGACGTTGGTGGTGTTTGTGATCCTCGTTCACGGTAAGATATCTTCTTCCTGGATCTGATTATCAACTTCAGTCTGACATCATTTATCTCACGTCTGTCTCTTTAAAAAAAGTCAGTGATGACCTGTTTCAACTTGGATTAGTTCCTAGTTTTTCTGTGAGGGACACATCCAGAAGCAGAATCTGATGTTCTGTTCATGTGGACTGTTTCTAATCACTTCTGTAAATGTAAAATCAACGAACAAGGAAACAAACAAATTTAACGTGAGCTCAGAGGTAATGGCTGCTTGATAATCTGGCTGCAGGTCAGGACTTTACTGCTGGACAGAAACATTTACAAATGTCAATGGGTTTTAAAGTGAAACTGTCAGCGAGTAGTGAGTGAGTTCTTCATGGGGGGATGTTGACGACTAGTTTCCTCATCCAGATTCCTACACCATTAGCTGTTTTCATTCACCCTATCCTGATGTTTCCAGTGATGAATGTGGGACAGGTCTTCAGTGACTGTAACAAACTGAATGTCCTGTTTTGGACTTCACAGCCTCCGTCCTGTTTAGTTCTGTCCCTAGACAAAAGTCTGAACATTCACACATTAACAACAGGTCAGTCTTCAACCTGACCTCAGAGAGCGTGAGGGAGTGTACAGCTGGAACAGTTCAGTGGAGCGAGGCCCTGAACACATTTAAAAACAAATAAAAGAATTTTAAAATTAACCCAGAAACGAACTGGGAGCCAGTGAATTGCCGCTAAAATTGGGGTAATGTGTTCTTGTTTTTTTCGCACCAGTATTTTGAACCAGTTGTAGTCGAGAAAGTGACATGTGGCTAAGCCGAACATTAAGTGCATTGCAATAGTCTAAACGAGTTGTGATGAATGTGATGCAGTTGTCTCTGTTGAAAAAAACTGGACTTGGCCACTTATTTAACCTGTGCTTCAAATTTGAGATCGTTGTCAAGTCTTACACCAAGGTTAGTTGCTGTCTGTGTCAGATGTTGATTTAGAGGCCCCAGATCAGCATGGACCTTGGAGGCATCACTAGGCCTCAGTCTTTGCCTTGGTTTCTGCAAAGTACTCTACCAGTCGGTTTGCAGAGTAATCATCTGTTTGTTTAAGTGGCACATAAATTTGACTGTTGTCGGCGTAAAAATGGAATGGAATACCATATTTCTGGAGAATTGATCCAAAAGGATGCAAACAGAGGGAAAACAGAAGCGGGCCAAGTATAGAGCCTTGGGGCACTCCTGATCTGAGAGGTGCTGCAATGGACTCAGTGGCCCCAACACGGACACAAAAACTTTTCTCAGTTAGGTGGGACCTAAACCAATCTAAAGCATGACCGCAAATGCCCACCCAGTTCTCCAGGTGAGACAAGAGGATCTGAGAACTGGGTGGGCATTCATGCCATTGACTGACTGATTGTTCAACTGGTTTCTCTGGTCCCTGCAGATAATGTGACCTACAGTCAGTCATGTGTAAAGTCAAACCCACAGCATGCAGCTGATTTGTGCTTTTCTTTGTGTTGCCTCAGTTTCCCAGCATGCCCTGGCAGGTGTGGTGCAGGTGAATGAGGGGGCGGAGTCTGTCCTGCTACCCTGCCAGTCTTTCGATTCTTTACCTGAGGACCCCACAGTGATTTGGACCCGCAACGATCTCAGTCCCAAATCTCTCCACATACGACAAGAAACAGATGAAGTTAAAGGTCAGAACCAGGTTTACAGGGGGAGGACATCGATGACGCCTGATGCTCTAGAGACTGGAGACTTCAGCCTCACTCTGAGAAAACCCCACCTCTCTGACAGTGGCAACTACACCTGCTCCATCAGTGATGGCAGACAAGAACTGAGAGTGACAGACGTACATCTACAGGTCAAAGGTCTGAAACAAACCTCAACATTTGGGGAGACATTCCTGTAAAGATGATGTGTTGTGTTGCTTACGTGATGAAGTGCTTCTAATTAGGGCTGTCAATATATTCAAATATTTCATTTCCACATTTCAAATTCAATGGGCGGCACAGTGGCGAGGTGGTTAGCACTGATGCCTCACAGCAAGAAGGTCACCGGTTCGAATCCATGGGCCGGCTGGCCTTTCTGTGTGGAGTTTGCATGTTCTCCGTGTCTGCGTGGGTTCTCCCCGGGTACTCCGGCTTCCTCCCACAATCCAAAGACATGCTCATTAGGTTAACTGGTGATTCTAAATTGGCCGTAGGTGTGACTGTGAGTGTGAATGGTTGTCTGTCTCTATGTTAGCCCTGCGATGGACTGGCGACCTGTCCAGGGTGTACCCCTGCCTGTCGCCCGATGACAGCTGGAATAGGCTCCAGCAGACCCCCGTGACCCTTAACAGGACTAAACGGGTATAGAAGATGAATGAATTTCAAATTCAAATGAATCACATATTCTTTAAAAGTCCATTTCAGATTTTAATACACTTCTCAATATCTCAGCTGCTCAGAAAGCTCTGTGCTCTGCAGAGAAGTCTCAGCTCTCAGCTGTTCTTGATCTGGTGGTAACTCCATTCACATCCACAGTAAATGCAGATAACTTTCTAGCAGAGAGGAGACTCTGACAGGATTAACTTATCGTCCAAAAACCTATTCCTTTATCAATTGCTGCTCCTCTTTTTCTGCTTGACTTCATCCTCTTCTTCTTTGGAGAGTTTTGTCAGTTTTGATGCTACAGGGTGTTTTACTGCCCTCTACAGAGTAAAATGATTTACTATGACCACTGTGTTACTGCTGCTTTAATCACTTCCTGATTTCAGTTGACTTTAATGATGAACTAATCCCTGAAAACTCACTATGTTTGTCAGTGAATGTAGAACTCACCGACATGCTGATCATTTATTAATATGGATTCTATGGATCAGTTTGAAATATTCGGGGAGTAATGAAAGAAGAGGGAGCAGTCACAGTGAGCTTTTAGATGAAGAGCTGCAGACTGAACACCTTCAGCTTCTCATCCAGGAAACAAACACCTGCCTCTACAGTTTATCTGCTTTATTGTCCTCTCAGACCAGCAGGTGGACGTGAAGGTGCAGGAAGGGGCGGAGTCTGTCATCCTACCATTCAAAACTAACACTGACCTGCATGAGGACTGCTCAGTGGAGTGGATTCGCTCTGAGCCAGAACTCATCATGGTCCATGTGTATCGAGATGGAAGTAACCAACTTAACACACAGGACAACCTTTACTGTAGTCGAACGAAGATGAACGAGGACCTGCTGGAAACTGGAGACCTCAGTCTGACCCTGAAATACCCCACAGAGAGAGACTCTGGATCATACATCTGCACTGTCTACAGAGGCCAAGACATCCTGAGAGAGAAAGTAGTGCTGCACCACCTCAAAGGTACTGTAAGACTGTAGATACAGGTCAGGGCTCAGAGGTTAGTGCTGTGGATACAGGTCAGAGGTCATGTTGTTCTTTATGTTTCTCCACAGAACAATTTCCAACCTGGGCCAAAGTTCTCATGGTTCTCCTGGTGATTGTTCTTGGTGTCGTTGGGGGTCTTTTGTTTTATTTCCGACACTACTTCATGTCAGGTGAGTTTCTACTACTACACTTCCCATAATGCTGATGGTAACACGTGTCCTGTGGAGGAGACTTGTTCCAGCTGCTGAAAGAGTTCAGAGCTCAAACAGCTGCTGCAGAGAGCTGAAGAGAAACTTCCAGGCTTAGTTCCAGAAATTCTTCATCAAACATGTCTGCAGCAGAGACACAATTCCTATCCCAGTAAAACCACAGCAGAGGGTTAGGGTTCTTCCTCATCCATTCATCTGATTGGTTCCTCATTAGTTCCTAACTTCTTCTTTGGTAACTTCTCCAAATGTCCTGAAGAAGAAGACTGGTGTTCAGTCACAAACTAGTTTCCGCTGGTTTGTGTCAGAGGTGTGACAGACATCAGGTGAGCTCAAGTCACCTGGCTGATCCACGTCCTCAAACAAACTGAACACTGAGAGTCCTCCACCAACATGAGACACATAGACAAGGATGGACAGAGATGTCCTGTTACCATCAGAGCTGCTGCTGCTGCTGTCTCTACAGCTGATGATGTGATTTGTTGTCTCAGTCTACCAGGTGGAGGTAGATTCAGGGGTGAAGTCTGTCCAGCTGACCTGCAAAACCACAGCTCACCTGCCTGAAGACGCTAAAGTGGTGTGGAAGGATGGTGGAGATGTTGTGGTCCATGTGTATCAGAACAGCTCTGACCAGCTTAAAGACCAGGACCAGATTTACAGAAACAGAACGAAGATGAAGATAAACCTGAAAACTGGAGACCTCAGTCTGACCCTGAAATACCCCACAGACTATGACAGCAACATCTACATCTGCACCGTCTACAGCAAGGAGGGAAACATCCTGATGAAGAAACAAGTGATGCTCAATGTCAGAGGTCGGTACTGTAGATAGTAGGGGTGTGACGGTATTTGTATTCGTCCAGCAGTGTCACGGTACAGGTCAGAGGTCAATACTTTAGATAACTCGGACATGTGCTCAGAGCTGCTGCTGCTGTCTCTACAGCTGATGATGTGATTTGTTGTGTTCTCAGTCCCCCAGGTGGAGGTGGATTCAGGGGTGGAGTCTGTCCAGCTGACCTGGAAAACCACCGCTCACCTACCTGAAGACGTTAAAGTGCACTGGATGGACATTTGCAACAGGAAGGTCCATATGTATCAGTACAGCTCTGACCAGCTTGAAGACCAGAACCAGATTTACAGAAACAGAACAAAGATGAATGAAGACCTGCTGAAAACTGGAGACCTAAGTCTGACCCTGAAATACCCCACAGAGACAGACAACAAGACCTACACCTGCACCGTCTACAAGGAGGAAAACATCCTAATGAAGAAACAAGTGAAGCTCAATGTCAGAGGTCAGTACTGTCAGAGGTTCAGTCTCATCCTAAATGCTCTCTGAAGAACCCAGGCTGGAAAGCTCCTTCTCTGATCTAGAGGCTCCTCTGCTTGAATCGAGTGGATTGTGAATGGAGTCTGTTGCAGTAGCTGCAGTGTTTGATTGATGTCCAGTCAGTGTTGGAGCCAGACTTTCTGATCAATGAGAGAAGATGAGAAACACTGACAGTGATCCTTCAGCAGCAAACATGTGATCAGAGCTGGATGTTGATCTAACACTAATGTAGAGCTGAGCTGAGAGTTTGATGAGATGAAGGGTTCTGTGTTTGAAATGCTGCATGGAGCTGAGATTCATTGACACCACAGAGAGACAAAGAGACTGAAGACATGTTAGGATCTGAACTCTTCTCTTCACTATCACTGTGCAGGGAAACCTCTGTGGAGCAAGGCATCAGCAGTAGAAAGGAGAAAGATGGTAGTGGAAGAGGTACAGAAACAAGAGGAAGCAGTTAGATGCTCTGAGGCAGTGTCGCAGGCTAAGCAGGGTCAATGGGTGAACTGGGAGAGTGTGGAGAAAAGGAAGTTGAAGTGGAGAGAGCTTTGGAGCATGGAGGCGAGCAGGATTAGATTTATGTTAGGGGCTACTGATGATGTGCTGCCAACTCCCCAGAACCTAAACCAGTGGGTAGGTGAGGATGCTGCCTGCCCACTGTGCACGTGTGTCTGCACGCTTAGACATATTCTGACAGGTTGTAAGGTTAGTCTTTCCCAAAGACGTTACACCTGGCGTCACAATCAGGTACTGAAATGTTTAGCAGCTGCAATTGAGGAAAAACGGGTGAATGTAAATTCCATGGCCGTTAACAGAGAGAATAGATGCATTAAATTTGTACGGGAGGGAGAAAAGGCTAGACTAGCAGGCATCAGGCATAACACGGGACAGCTAAGAGTAGGAGGAGCCTGGGAGATGAGGGCAGATTTAAAGGAGGACTTATGTCCGCCTGGTGGGCAGTGGGCTGCCGTGGATATGTGGGAAAGTCGGCGATTGCTCCTCTTAGCGAGCTGGGCATACGTGGAAAAAGCCAGAGGACTGGTATGCAACATGTCCCGGACAGCAGAGAGAGCGAGCGAGTGACTATGGGTACGTAGGAAGCATGCTAGCTGGGGAACTAGCTAAAGGTAAGGATGGCTGCGTAACTGTAGTATGTTTGCAAATCATGATAGATGTGGATCAGTCCGCATCAACGGGGCGAATCACGGTAGATTTGTTCGTTTGGCTCGTGGTTCATAAAATGACTAGGCTAATGATTGAAATGTAAGTTGTTGATAGACATTGAATGGTGAGGGAAAACAGGGTTGCGCAGTGGCGGTGTGGAGGGGGGTGACTCCAGGACGCTGGAATTCACTGTTAAGCCTTCTCGAGGTGTCTTGGGCCTAACTTATTAAAACATCGGTGAAGGGAGGTGCCCACTTGAAAACCCCAATGACATGCTGCATACTGCTGTTGTTTAGGCCAGGTTCCTGTTGTCTTCATGTTACTTGGTAGCTATGGTTAGCTGCTGAGCGGGCCATACAAGCCAGCAGCGTTTGGTTATGTTTCACAATGTTTGAATTATCTTCTGCTGTTCTGTAGGCTTACAAGCCAGCAACATTTACTAAGTTCATGTAGATTGTAGGTTAATCATCATATCACATGACCGTAGGATTGGTAGGGTCTCCTAGTTGAACAGGGCCTCTAAATGTGTTTTGCCTGGGATCTTGGCACAAGGGATTGTAACATCTTATCCTGTGTATTACTGAATGTCATGTTAGATCCACAGATAGAAAAGCAGCAGACAGCAGCTCCACACTGACAGGAGACATTACTGTGAAGAAGCACATGGACAAACAACCAACCATCAAAACTCTGATCATCTGGACCACCTTTCTAGAACTTCTTCTGTCCTTCAGCTTTCTCTGCAATCATTCAATAAAGTCATGAAAATCTGCTGCTGCTGTCTCTACAGCTGATGATGGGATTTGTTGTCCTCTCAGTCTGTCAGGTGGAGGTTGATTCAGGGGTGGAATCTGTCCAGCTGCCCTTCAGAACCACAGAGCTGCCTGAAGACGCTATAGTGGAGTGGATGGATAGATACTGGTGGGATAGGAAGGTCCATGTGTATGAGAACGGCTGTGACCAGCTTAAAGACCAGAACCAGTTTTACAGAAACAGAACAAAGGTGAATGAAGACCTTCTGAAAACTGGAGACCTCAGTCTGACCCTGAAATACCCCACAGAGAGAGACACCAACATCTACACCTGCACCGTCTACAACAAGGAGAGAAAGATACTGATGAAGAAACAAGTGAAGCTCAGAGTCAAAGGTTTGTTTGTTTGTTCTTTCTTTCTTTCTTTCAATCCATATTTTTTCTTTCTTTCATTCTGTATTTCATTCTTTCTCTTTCATTTGTTCTTTTTCTCTCTCTTGCTTTCTTATTCTCTTTCATTTTTTCCTTTCTTTCTGCTTTCTTTTTTCTTTCCTTCTCACTTTCTCTCTTTTTCTTCCTGTCTTTCATTTCATTTTTTTCTTTCTTTCTTTCTTTCTTTCTGTCAGTGTTTGAAATGCTGCGAGGAGCTGAGATTCATTGACGCCACAGAGAGACAAAGAGACTGAAGACATGTTAGGATCTGAACTCTTCTTCTCTTCACTGTCACTGTCATGTTAGATCCACAGATAGAAAAGCAGCAGACAGCAGCTCCACACTGACAGGAGACATTACTGTGAAGCAGCACATGGACAAACAACCAACCATCAAGACTCTGATCATCTGCAACACCTTTCTAGATCTCTGTCCTGTTCCTTCTGCTCTCATCTGCTTCTGTCTTTCAGCTTTCAATAAAGTCATGAAAATCTGCTGCTGCTGCTGCTGTCTCTGCAGATGATGATAGGATTTGTTGTCCTCTCAGTCTGTCAGGTGGAGGTGGATTCAGGGGTGGAGTCTGTTCAGCTGCCTTTCAGAACCTCAGAGCTGCCTGAAGATGCTAAAGTGGAGTGGATACTGTGGTGGGGCACTTACCCCAGGAAGGCCCATGTGTTTGAGAACGGCTCTGACCAGCTTAAACACCAGACCCAGATTTACAGAAACAGAACGAAGATGAATGAAGACCTGCTGAAAACTGGAGACCTCAGTCTGACCCTGAAATACCCCACAGAGAGAGACAGTGGAGAATACGTCTGTAGAGTCTACAACAAGGAGGGAGACATCCTGAGATGGAAAACAGTGGAGTTCAAAGTGAAAGGTTTGTCTGTTTCTTTCTTTCTTTCTTTCTTTCTTTCTTTCTTTGTCTCTAACTGTCTTGTGTCTCCTCTCCAGACAGACTTGAGGTAACGGATGTAACGTCTCCTCTGATGGCTGAAGAGTCAGTTTGATCAGCAGGAGGAGAAACATTTAAGATTCATCTTCATCATCACCTCAGTTACTGGCTGTAACTCCTAAAGACTGATTCTTCCTCTGCTGATTAATTTTTGATTAATTTTAACCAAATAAGTCCAAATGTAAGGAGTTGGAGTGTTTCTATCGTGCAACCTCTAGGTGGTGCTGATGTGTGTATATATATATATAGATAGATAGATAGATATATTGAATATAGAATACAGTATTTTAACTTGTTTAAAATAAAATGGTTTGGATTTCCTCTACCTCCATGAGATTAATGTTATTTCATACTCAAGTTTTCTTTCTTCTTTTTACAGAGTTTCTCCAACACATTTTCTGAAACCTTGTAAATCTGAAGACTGCAGCTCAAAAGAAGTTCTGAAACCTAGAAAGTTGAGTTTTGAAACATGAAACATTTTTCTGATACGCTGAAGGATGTGCATTCAATATACCTGCTCTGTCCGTCCAGAGCCCCTTGTTGAGTCTATCGATAATTACGATGAGGGGAGTCACCTCCACCTGTTATGTGACGTCATTTTCCTTATATGGAAGTCGCACTCCAGGTGAGGGGGGTGTTCCCAATGTTTAAAGCTGAGCCATGGAAACGCGCGAGGCGCGCTCCATAGACTGACAAGATTCTTTTGTCTCCCCTTCCCCTTCCCCCATAAGTTTAGTTTGTAAAGAAATAGGCAATAAAAGAGCAAAACGAAAGGACTGCCTAAGGACTGTTTTTTTTCCCTGCATCTAACACCCCTTCCACTTTTCAGAGAACTGACCACGTAGTTATGAACTTTAGAGTCATGTGATTTTTCTTTCTGCTCTGGTTTGAAACTGAAAAAGTTACAAAACCGAATCGTTGTGCTCAATATGAGAAAATGTTCACATCCACACACCATAGGATCATCAAGGTGTTCAAACTGGACAGAAACTAAATTACTCCATATATTACGGTGAGAAAAGTGGGAAAGCTTTCATCAGTATGGAAATAATTGCTTTCATCAATTTGGGAAGAATATCGGAAAGAAAATATATGGGAATAAATTCACTTCAACACACCACCAAATGGGGTCCGCATGACTAACTAAACATAAAGAGACTTTAACTGAATGATTGTGCTGCCCTGGCAGAGCGTTGACTGTAGCAATGCTGTTGGTCGGACCCGCCAGTTAACAATCCCAAGTCCTCCAATAAACACACAGCCTTGACTTTTATTGAATTTTAATAAAAACTTGTTGCTTCCTTTGCTTTGTTTAGAAAACTGAAACATTGCACGAAAGATACAATTCAGTTCAAAACAGTGGAAATCTTTAAAACATGAACATAAAAGAAGAAGTCCTTCAGAAACAAAACATGTAATACTATTATGAAACATTACTTCCAGACACATCGTTTCCAAGTTTATCAGAAAAGAAACCAGTGACTGTTTTACTATGAACTCAATGAAAACTGTTTGACTGCAGTAAATACCTCTGGCCAGTAGGTGTCAGTAAATAACTTTTAACCTGAACTCATGAAGGTCACTTTTAAACTTATTTAACTGAAAGACAGAACAATTATAAACACTGACGCCGGTTATTAATGCTGTAAGAACTTCATTTAAATTCTGAGTAATATGAACATTTAACAACCATTTGTTGTTGTCACTGTGCTCTGCATTGTTCCGGTTTTGGTTTAAAGGACAAAGGGATCAAAGATTTTGCTTTTTCGACTGAAGATTGCGACACTTCCACATACTGGCAAGACTGGAAGGAAAAGGAAAAGAGGAGATTTTCAAGAAGAGAACTTTAAAGATACTTTGCGTTTGTTTAATAGAGGAACATTTGTGAGTCATAGTCAGCTACATGTAGACACTAACAGGAGAGGAGCAGGAGGGAGGTGTTTCCTTTTCTGTGCGAGGAGAAAGGGGGAGCTCAGCACATCAGAGTATGTTTAACAGAGGCTACGTTATGTAAAAATGTAGGCCTAAACATGTGTGAAGCAAAAAGAGTAAAATGTGTGAGTATACTGCTAAAAGACAATGTTTTAAAGAAAAAGCAAAATCTCTGATCCCCAAGTAATAAATTCATAAAATAATAAAACTGTGAGGTCATTTCTTTGTTGTATTCATTGTCACACTGGACTTGACACTGAAATCTGTAAATAAAATGATATAAACCACAGTTTAACACGGTATATCCGCGTTTATCCATATAGTGGGAGTGACTGGGCCACTAAACACAGCTCATCGTATGGATGTAGACTGAGTTTGGAACAGTTGTTAAAAGTGAAGCAGGAGTGGACTAGCTGTCTTTATTTTTCTTTTCTACTGAACCGTGTGTTTCAGAAATGCTCAGTCCTACATTTCCCAAGATGCAATGTAATGAAAGAGACAAATACTGACATCTAGTGGAAGGAGTTTGAGTACCACAAGTCCTAAAAACTTTAAGAAATACAAAATAATTAAACAATTATCAGAAAACGTGCCTGAATTGGTTCCTGATTTAAATATAAACTCGTTGACTCTGGTATTAATGGTTGTTCGCATCACAGCCTTAAACAAAGCACACGTTCTTTTCCAGGCTATCACTTTATCCGCAGGCTGGTTTTCAGATAACAACAACAACAACAGCAGCCGCTCTGGGCCTCATGCGATTTGAATTCGGGTCATACAGTACAGTAGGAGTAAACACATCTGAGCTTACACAGTTTAGTAACATTTATGTTATGCCAGTAAATAAAATCAAAAAGATGGCTGGCTTTGTTTTTTTATTTCAACATTAAAAGTATAGCAGCTGTGGAACAAGTAAACTAAATAAAATGTCCTGCACCCAAATTTAACAGAGAAGATCTGTTGGCTGTTGTGCTTTTTCATATGACAACTCAGATGACGTAAGTATCAACAAAGCATGTGAAGCATGAAGAGGCCGTTTGTTGTTGTCACTGTGCTCTGTGGCAGTGACTCAGATATGCATTGTTTTGGTTTCGGTTTAAAGGAGTTGTTTTGTTTCAGACTGATGTCGGAGTATTTTAGGTGAATTCCCGTGTAAGATAATAAAAGGTCACATGGCAGAGCTAAATTTATTCATTTGCATTTAATATTCTATGCGTGTGTATCATATGTAAACTTCACTAAGGTGCCATTCGCAAAGATAACGATAATTAAAAGTATGTTAATATTCCTTGACTGTATTTCAACAAACTCACTCAATAGACTCACGAGTGAAGCAAAAGAAATGTAGCTTTGTAACTGAGACACTTTTGGTTCAACTAACATAAATAAACTAACTTATTTCTTCTTCCAGTCTACATTCTTTCTGCCCTGGATAGACGATGAAAACTATCACAACACCTCGTCTAAACCCACAGTGAACACAAAACATCCAGTTTTCTCAATAAAACAGAAACAGACTAATCTAAAGAGGAAAGACACAAAAATAGTTAAGGACAAACTGCTGTTGTCTCCACCATGTTACAGCCTCACTCTCCTCCATCTACTACACAACCTGCATACACACTGGCTGCAGATAACAACATCATTTGGAGAGCAGTAAAACACGGAAGTTCTGTGTCTACAAGGAAACGCTCTACTGCATTTGTTTAATGTAAAACTCTGGCTGGCAGCCTGAGAGAGAATGAACAGTCCTCATGTCAACATCCAATATGACAACAACATCAACGCTATGACTTGATAATTCTTCTTTAATACCTGAGAGGAAGGGAAAAGGTGTGGAGCACCACAACAACCAATTATAAATGATTGCAGATTGCAACGTGACCTGACTTAGGTAACTGTCAGGAGAAGTGAAGGAATAGATATACAAGTAGACCTGGGTTTGTAGTTATTAAATCAACATGACTATTAGACACACCCACCAGTATGAATGTGTCACCAGCATTTCTTTCTGTTGGATGGATTATAAAACTATTAGATCACCTCATCTACAGCAGCAGCCTGAAAACATCCAGTCTTCTCAATAAACCAACTCTATGACCCAATCATTGTTCTCATATACAGTAAAGAAATCATTCTGAACCACAACAAACACACGACAACAAAAACAGCTGTTAATATTAGTTATGAACTAGCTTCATCTTGTTTCTAGACATTTTCCTATTATCTGTTCTTGAATATCAGGGTCTTAGAAGAAGAGAGGAACTGATAATTATCATCATGATAATATCAAACAGTCGATACTGCAGCTACAAATATAAAACTAGATAACAGTCATGTTGATTTAATAACTACAGACCCAGATCTATTTCCTTCTTTTTTGCTTTATTCATCCTCAGAGTTACCTCAGACAGGTCACGTTGTAATCTGCAGTCATTTCATACATTGGTTGTTCGGGTATGAACCTACAGGTGTGGCAGGTAGCTGACAGCCACCTATTGGCTACTTGCAGCTGATCTTTGACACACCCTAACACATAACAACAGGTGTCACTCTGAAGGACTGTAGAGGGAGGATTGTGAGGCTGTAACACGGTGGAGACAACAGCAGTTTGCCTTTAACTATTTTTGTGTCTTTCCTCTTTTGATGAGTCTGTTTTTATTTTATTGTGAAAACTGGATGTTTTGTGTTCACTGTGGGTTTAGACAAGGTGTTGTGATGGTTTTCATCGTCTATCCAGAGCAGAAAGAATGCAGACTGAAAAAAGAAACAACAAGACGAGTCAAGAAGAGCCGAAAACGCTATCGAGGTGTGTGAAAGTTAGTTTCCAAGCAGGAAAACCAGAAGTGTCTCAGTTACAAAGCTACATTTCTTTAGCTGGAACAAGTCAAAGTCCTTGTTACACTCTGTGGAAAACATGAACTGAAACAACAATGCAGAGAAGGTTGTTGGACAGATGAGTTTTTCTTTGTTGCAGTAAGAAGGACTTGAAATCCTCTTTCAGATCAGAACTCACAAGTTCCTGTTTTTACATTCATTTAGCTTTATGTCCAGGAAGGTGTTTTAATGCACCAACAGACTAAATGTCTGGTCAAACTAAATGTCCTCACCTCTGAAGGATAAGGAGGCAGCAGTGAAAGAGAAACTCTCTGCAGCATGTTGACACAGATATGGTGTTTGGTGGGGACTGGGTTGTTTCCAGTGTTTACTTATTTGCATGAAAGGTTAACGGAGATGACTCTTCTCTATGCTGGTAACTGAGTGTAACCTTGTATACATTGTTTTAGACTCCACTTGTATGTGGCAGCATATTTATGGGTAGGTTGGCTCAGTAGCGCCCTCTCTAGCGATAAATTCTTCTGGCAGTCATCTTACGTTGCCATTCTATGAGAGCCGCGCTTGATGTACGTTGCAGATCACAGCACCGGGCACAAATACTGTGTATTAATACCTCTATGGTCACTGGTGCAATAAGCAATTACTGTGCTTTGTGGACTTGTCAATATTAAGCATTAAGAGTGTGCTGTTCGACTTGTTACAACAACCTAATGCACTTTTGAAGTAAGCTAGCGAGGGAGTTACAGTGCTAACATAACTTGCTATACGTTTTAGAGTGCTGTGTCTGAGATTCAATTCATGACTGACCACTGTATGCTGTTCTGTGCAGGAATAAAGTTGTGAGCTCTACTTGACTAATAATTCTATCTTATAACAGTTAACAATGATCAGCAGCATTAATGAAACAAAGGCTTTATTCATGTTCTCATAGTTGGGTTAAATAATCATTGTTTAAACACACATTCAAACATATCTGAGCTTAAACAGGCTTAGTAACACTAATGTTATGTCAATGAATAAAATCAAAAAGAGGGAGAATAACAGGTGAGTGTAAATATTAGTAGATCATTTATCTAGGACTCTGGTAGCATATCATCAGACTGAACTAACAAACTCTTTAGCCTCGGATCTTGAAATACTGTAATACCGAGATTTCTTATCATTAAAAATGTTAAAAATGTAGTTTCAGACTGTAGCTGGGGAGTTGAGATTCGACATTATAAAACATGTTTCTAACAGTTTTGAATCATTGTGTGATATTAATTTACAATCAGAGCTCGTTTCTCTCACTGGACAAGAGGAAGAAGAGAAAATTAGAGGAAGTGTTTCTCAAATTAAACACTTTATTTCAAATGTTATTCAATGGATTTTTAAATGCAGAAAAACTATAATAATATGTTTTATTTATAATGATTGCCGTTCAGTGTGAAAACTGAAAATAATTATGGTTTTCCTTACTTTAGTAAATTCATTTCATTTTTCAAGTCTGAATCTAAACTGTCAAAGTTTGCATGAGAATTTGATGAATGCATGTCTTTCGAAAACACTGGATGCATTGGAAGCCACAATAGGCAGAGTGGCGCCACCTTGTGACAGAACAGTACAATAGATAGTCCTTGTTGCATCTGCAGAGAGTGACCTTTGACCTCATGTGTTCATGACTCTTCACCTCTGTCTCCTCTCACAGGGAGAAGATGATCTGCAGGATCCTGCTGCTCATCATCCTCAACTCATGTGTCTGTGGTCAGTTTAGAAATTGACTTGATGAAGTCCAAATCAATTCTCAGTCTTCAATGATGGAGTTGAAAGACTCCCATGTTCCAGTTCTCAGTGTGTCTGCTCCTCTCTTTCTCTCTCTGTCTCCTCAGCAGCAACATTTGAAGTGAATGTGACACAGAGCTCCTATCAGGCAGAGGAGAACCACAACATCACCCTGGAGTGGACCTTCACCACCAAACCTGACTCTTCCACCAACTCTCTATCTTTCTTCTGTAGCTTGTTAACCAATCAGAAGGAGTTGATTCTGTATCATGTATATGAAGGTGTTGAGGTGTCAGAGTCTCAGGATGAACAGTTTTCAGGACGAGTCCAGGGAGACAAAGACGTCCTCAGAGAAGGACGAATCAGACTTCATGTGTCCAGACTCAGGACTGATGACTCTGGTCTGTACCAGTGTGAAGTGAACACAGACTATGGCTCCAGCTCTGGCAGATGTCGACTTAATGTCATTGGTAAGTTCATACAATACTGTATATACACTGATCAGACACAACATTATGACCACTGACTGGAGAAGTGAATAACATTGACCATCTTGTGATAATTCAGTGTTCTGCTGGGAAACTTTTGGACCTGGTATTCATTGGTGTGGATGTTACTTAGACATGTAGCACCCACCTAGACCAGACCAGGTACCCCCACCCCATAGCAATGACACTCCTTGATGGCAGCAGACATCCCCAGCAGGGTGCAGCCTGACACAGACACACACACAGAAATGCTTTAGGAACAACTAAAAAAAACATGAAGAACAGCACAAGGTGTTGACCTGGCCTCCAAATTCACTAGATCCCAAACTGATCAAGTCTGTGGGATGATCCACAGAGGCCCCTCCCCTCAGAAGGCCCATGTCCATTCTGTGATGAGTCACAACAAGGGAGACCTACACAATATTAGGAAGGTGGTCATAATGTTATGCCTGATCGGTGTATGTACAGTATACTGTATGTAAAACTATGTATATAAGAACTATTTTAATAAACAGTCTGCTCACAAAGGTGTTCTTTTGTCAGAATGAAGCCTGGAAATAAAACTTTTCATTTGTCCTTTTCTAATGTTCTCCCTACCTCTCTCTTTCCAGCCGCTGCTGCTCAACCCCAAACTCAGAGAGCGACATTGAGTTCACAACTGACTGGAGGATGGATACTGATAGCATTAACAGGAGCAGCACTACTGATGGCTCTCTGTTTTATATTTTTGTTTGCTCTGGGATATCAACCAACCAGAGAGAGACTAAGCAGGATGTTGAATGTCAGTCAAAGAAACGACCCATCAAGATCAAACAGACCCTGGCTGTTGAATCGTCATTTTTGCGAGTGACTAATTAGAGCTGTCGTTAAAGACCTGAGTCACAAAAACTCAACATCTTTGCAGTGTTGGTATTTTTGTATATATCTTTCAAATTTGTATTGTTTTTTTTTCCTAAATTTTTCTGTGGAATTCGTTGTTGTTTTTTTTCTTTTTGCCAAATTCCAACACTACTGTAACAAGGAAATTTCCGAAACATGGGATAAATAAACAATATCTTATGTCTTATGTCTTACTGATGGACACTGTTACACTGTACTGGCTTCTGTAATGTTACTGTCCAACATGTAATGTTAATAAATCTTTGTCACATATATATATTTTTTTTTTGGACTCTGTGGAGGGGGCGTGGTGCATCGGCTGCAGGAGAGAGGTGTGGAGATGGCTCGGGAGAGCAGCGCCAGGTGAGAGTGATTGGCACACCTGCATCCTGTTGGACTAATCACTCTCTCCTTTTAACACAGTAGCGTGCTGGACCTGAAGGAAGAGGACCAGACACGACATAGAGAGACACACACACTGCTGTTGGCAGCGTGAAACTGAAAGTATGCCTGCGAACAACACCCAAGGATGTGTGTATGTGTTGTGATCTAAAATGAAAGAACTAAAACGTCATCGCAATCTGAGTGATTCTCTGCTGAGGGACCCACAGTGGCATCAGAGTACGTCATAGACTCTTTTTTATTAGAAGCGTTCAACACATGCCAATAATCGATATTGTTCTCTTTCTGACAGATGTCAAAATCCTCATCAGACCACTGCAAATAATGTGTTGGTGCTACAGACAGAAGTCTAGAATGAAAGATAACAGTAAAGATCACAGTTATTCATAATAGACATGCAAATACATTATTATCAAGTATCCATAAAGGAAACTCTGTATTACTGTAAATGCAGGATTAACATTTGAAGTGAAGTACACCTGTTGTGTACTGCAAGTACTAATAATAATTGTCTCAAAACTGGTCATAATTTAAAAAGGGAACAAGAAGATTCTGTGAAAGCAGATTTTAAAGAGAGGAAGATGAAACAGCAAACTCTGTGGAACCAGGAACTTTCCATCGCTGTGAAGCCCATACATGGATGTCTGTCGATATTGACATTGTTGTTGTCAGACAGCTGAAGGTTTCTAGTTCAGGACCAAGGTCATCACTGAAACCTGGCCGATCCCTTTATGTTCTCAGACCTGGTCTGGTCTAGGTGGGCGCTACATGTCTAAGTAACACCAACACTAATGAATGAAGCCTGTCAGCTCTCACACTTCACCTCATCTTGGTTACACCCATGTCCAAAGTGCATATATGAAGGGAAATATCAGGACAGAGTGGAGCTGCTCCAAGAACAGATAGGGGTTATCAGACTTTGATTTGTTCCAGTAAGAGGTGCAGTGTAAAGCTGACACTGTTTACAGAAGAGCACTTTTAAAAAGCTTAATCAGCTCCGCTTTTAAGTGGTAAACTCTACTTGGGATCTCTGGGTTTGGAGATGTTTCCAAAGTTTTCATCATCAGCTCTTCTGTTCTCCTAGAACGACCTTTGACTGAACAGTTTTGATTCTTTATTTCTGGAAGTTTTTATTGTGTTTTAAACAACACACACAAAATCTCTCTGAGACACAACTGACCTGACAGTGAACACGTCGGCCTATTGAACCAAAAACAACAAAAGAAAAGAAGGACGTTGAGAAGTAGATAAACTAATGACTGAGAAATGTTTAAAATCAGTCTAGTAACATTAGTCGTGTCTTTACCTCGACCATGAGATCATTTAGAAAGGAAGCACAAGTATGAAATACATCAGTGGAGAAAGGAAAGTTAAACTAAGATGATTACCTGAAGCTGAATGCTATAGAAAGGAGGACAGCTGAAACATAGTTCAACACTTCCACTGAAAGTATTTGAATATTGTATGTGTTGGTTTACATCTCTGATTCATAAAGATAAGAATAAGATGAGTTCAAAATGATTGGGAATGAAAAGCAGATCAGTAAAATGTTTGGTCAGTCTCTCTTATCAGTGCACGTTGAACTCTGCACCCGTGTCACACATCTTGATAGGAGTTACATAATCAAACAGCTTTGAAGGCTGTTGTCTAATCTTGTCTTTTACTATAGTTTTATTATTTTATTCTGACAAATGAAAGATTGTGATAGACTCTTATGGGTTTATTTTTCTCTTGTCTGAAACGTTACATCACTGCCTGCAGCCTCAGCCTGAACACTGTTGTACTTTTAAGACTTTAGATCAGGGTGATACGTCGCGGTAAAATAAAGGTTTGAAGTAGTTGAAATGGTTCAAATCACACTGGAGCATCTATTTTAATCTCGAGTCCAACAGCTTCCGGCAACAGGTTGATAAACAGATAATAATCCTGAGCACAGCTGGAAGAGCTTTCATCCAGCACGCTGCAGAGCTGGAGCAGGAATCATGAAGAAACTGCAGCACACAATGGATGCCTGTGATCCTTTCATTGACTGATACTGATACTACTGTAGCTCAACTAGCTGAAGAGGTTAATGCTGGTTCTGATAGAAAGAAATACACAGTGCATCACATTTTGTTGCGTATGAGGCTACATAGTCAGGGTGCCCATATTTCATACTTGTACTTCCTTTCTAAATGATGTCATGGTCGAGGTAAAGACACGACTAATGTTACTGGACTGATTTTAAACATCTCTCACTCATTAGTTTATCTAATTCTCTACGTCCTTCTTTTCTTTCGCTGTTTTTGGTTCAATAGGCCGACGCGTTCACTGTCAGGTCAGTTGTGTCTCATAGAGATTTTGTGTGTGTTGTTTTAAATAAAATAAAAACTTTCAGAAATAAGGGATCAAAACTGTTCAGTCAGAGTTCGTTTTAGGACAACAGAAGAGATGACGATGAAAACTGTGGAGACATCTCAAAAGAGATCCCAAGAAGAGTTTACCACCCAAAAGCTGAGCTGACCAACATTTTTAAAAGTGCTCTGTTGTAAAAAGGGTTCAACACACAGTGTTAGCTTTACACTGCTCCTCTTACTGGAACAAATCAAAGTCAGATAACCCCTGGCTGTTCTTGGAGCAGCTCCACTCTGTCCTGATATTTCCCGTCATATCTGAACTTTGAACATGGGTGTAACCAAGATAAGGTGAAGTGTGAGAGCTGACAGGCTCCATTCACTGTAGAATCACATGTGATTCAGATCAGAGCTCAGGCTAGACTCACTTCTATCAAACAGGAACTGACATCGACACTGACAGGTGAAATGGAGCAGAGAGGAGTTCAGCTGGACATAGAAACCTTCTCTTGTTCCATCTGTCTGGATCTACTGAAGAATCCTGTGACTACTTCCTGTGGACACAGCTACTGCATGAACTGTATTAAAAGCCACTGGGATGGAGAAGACCAGAAGGGAATCTACAGCTGCCCTCAGTGCAGGAAGACTTTCATACCAAGGCCTGTCCTGCAGAAAAACACCATCATAGCAGAGTTGGTGGAGCAGCTGAAGAAGACTGGATTCCAAGCTACTCCATCTGATCACTGCGATGCTAGACCTGAAGATGTGGCCTGTGATGTCTGCACTGGGAGGAAGCTAAAAGCCTTCAAGTCCTGTCTGGTCTGTCTGGCCTCTTACTGTGAGAAACACCTCCAACCTCACTATGATGCAGCTTCATTACAGAAACACAAGCTGGTGGAGCCCTCCAAGAAACTCCAGGAGAACATCTGCTCTCGTCATGGTGAGGTGATGAAGATTTTCTGTCGTACTGATCAGCAGAGTATCTGTTATCTCTGCATAATGGATGAACATAAAGGCCATGAAACAGTCTCAGCTGCAGCAGAAAGGACTGAGAAGCAGAAGGAGGTGGAGGTGAGGCTACAAAAAATCCTGCAGGGAATCCAGGAGAGAAAGAAAGATGTGGATCTGCTTGGACAGGAGCTGAAGGCCATCAATGGCTCTGCTGATAAAACAGTGGAGGACAGTCAGGAGATCTTCAATGAGATGATCTGTCTCATCCAGAAAACAAGCTCTGATGTGACGCAGCTGGTCAGATCCCAGCAGGAAACTGAAAAGAGCCGAGTCAAAGATCTTCAGGAGAAGCTGGAGCAGGAGATCACTGAGCTGGAGAGGAAAGGCTCCGAGCTGAAGCAGCTCTTAAACACAGAGGATCACAGCCAGTTTCTACACAACTACCCCTCACTGCCACCACCCAGTGAGTCTACACACTCATCCAGCATCGAGATTCGTCCTCTGAGGTACTTTGATGACGTGAAAGCAGCTGTGACAGAGACCAGAGAAAAACTACAGGACGATCTGAGAGAGACATGGACAAACGTCTCACTGACAGTGACTGAAGTGGATGTTTTACTGTCACAACCAGAGCCAAAGACCAGAGATGAATTCTTGAAATATTCATGTGAAATCACACTGGATCCAAACACAGCAAACACAGATCTGTTATTATCTGAGGGCAACCGAAAAGTAACAAGAATGAAACAACAACAGTCTTATTCTGATCATCCAGACAGATTCACTGGTTGTTGTCAAGTCCTGAGTAGAGAGAGTCTGACTGGACGTTGTTACTGGGAGGTTCAGTGGAGAGGAGGAGGAGTTTATGTAGCAGTCACATACAAGAATATCAGCAGAGCAGGGAAGTCAGATGAATGTGTTTTTGGAGGCAATGACAAATCTTGGTCATTATATTGTTTCACAAACAGATATAGATTTTACTACAACAAAGTCTCTACTGATGTCTCAGGTCCTGGTTCCTCCAAAGTAGGAGTGTACCTGGATCACAGAACAGGTTTTCTGTCTTTCTACAGCGTCTCTGAAACCATGACTCTCCTCCACAGAGTCCAGACCACGTTCACTCAGCCTCTCTATGCTGGACTTCGTCTGTTTCATTTTGGATCCACTGCTGAGTTGATAAAAGTCAAACAGACAGAAGTCACGTCAGGGACAGTTGGTTAAAATGTGTCTTTTAGTCTCCAGGTGATTTGGTCTCCATTGTTGTAGCTGAGAGCTCATTGTTGTGTCATGACTTCACTGCACAGAGATCAGCTGTCAATCACACTTTCTGGGCGGCACTTTGACGTCTACTGGCTTATTGCCATGGAGGCTCTCGCTGCTCACCATGACTTTGATGCAGCTAAACTGATATTTGTCCACACGGAAATCTAAACTTGTCTGTGCTCTAAATGTCTCATGAACATTTGTGTTGATGTGTTTGTATGTTGTTGTTTCTCTTCTGCTGCATGGGCCTCAACAGAGAAATCAGCAGACCTTCCTTTATCATAGAGATTTAGTTCTGACTTTGGGAAGAAAGAAATCTACAATTACATCTCCATTGAATGGTTTGTTGTTGAGACGAGCTCATGTCAACTGTAGTGATCATGATCATCATCAATCAGGACATCAGTCATTATTTGATTGTACATAGCTGATATTCTGAGTCCAACTAACTGATTGTGTGGATGAAGTCAATCTGTGAATCATGAAATCACTGAACAAGAGTCATTTATCAGACTTTACTGATTTAATGGGAGAACAAACTGAAGCTTCACATGATGAATAAAGCTGCTGTTTGTCAAACATGAAGAAATGACCGTCTCCTGTCTTTATTCCAAATAAAGGTAATGGAGCTAATATGAGAGTATAACTGAGAGAGTTTTCCTCCTGAAACACCACAAAGTACAGAGTTGACATTTAGAGCAGAAGAACGTTTGTCAGTCAGTCAACTCTCTTCAATGAAACAGCTCAGTCACAGAGAAATGAGCAGATTTAGTTCTTGATCTCGGTCAATAAACAGGTTTCATTCCACAATACTTAAAAATGTTGAAAAGACTCCAAATGAAGTGGGTGAAGTTTGGCGATGCACACGTTTAGTCCTCAGCAAGATAGTAGATATGGTGAAGACGTGGACTTGATGATGATTTATGGGACATCTGACTGAACTGTACTCTCAGACCAGCGTTAGCTTTGAAAAACATCCTGACAAATAAGTCATTGTGTGCATCATATGAAATTATTTGAACACTCAGAACAATGAGCACCTGACTTGAACGCACCAGATCATTTCTCAGCTTCTAAATGTGGTTTGATGTCCCTGATAACATGTGATGAAGTCAAACTGTGGACAAAGTGAGTTTAACCTCCACTACATCCCTGGTTAGCAGGATGAAGGCGCCCTCTTGTGGTCTTCATCACATTTCAGAACAGATCAGATTTGTACCTGAAGTAGCCTTGGATGAGTGCTGGAACGTCTTCAAGAGGCAGTGAACTAACACAAGTTCTGAGTATGTGATGTTTACGTTATCAAAGCAGCAGATGATGGAGAAAAACTCTGACCTTCTGGCCTCAAATGACCCTTTAAATCAGAGGTCCTCATTTAGCAGGTCATGGACCAGTACCAGACAACAAACCATTTACTACTGGACCATGAGGAGACAATATGATCCTGCAAACTCCCTGAATAATGAACACATCATTGTAGGTTATCTGTGCTGCAGACTCACTGAACTTGTCGTGTCCTCTCACCACCAGGGGGAGCTCTCTGTTTATGAGCTGCTGCAGAGAAACAACAAATGTCAGTGTGTGATAAATATGGGAATACAACCAGATCTCTTTTTACAGTGTTCCTCCAACACATTTCACAACTTTTAAACTAGTCTCGTTTCTTTGACTGGATTCAAACATCCAGAGCTCATGTTGTCATAGAAACTGAGTCAATGCTTAACTTCACATAAACATCTGGATTATGGCTGATACACATGTCTTGAGAAGTAGACTCTTACTTTCACACTGTCATTCTACACACACACAAACAACAAAAACACTGCCCACATGGTGACAGATAGATGACTTTCAACTAAATATAAAGAGACTTTAATTGTGCTGCCCTGGCAGAGGGTTGACTGTAGCAATGCTGTAGACAGACAGTTAACAATCCCAAGTCCTCCAATAAACACACAGCCTTGGCTTTTATGGTATTTTAATAAAGGCTTGTTGCTTCATTTGCTTTGTTTGGAAAATTAAAACATTACAAAAAATATAAAATGCAGTTCAGTTAATTGAGTAAAACAAAGAAAACGTTTATCACATTTAAAAAAATACATAATAAATATAATATGAAAACATATAATACTATTATAGACGTATTACTTCCAGATACATCGTTTCCAAGGCAGAAGTTTATCAGAAAAGAAACCAGTGACTGTTTTACTCTGAGCTCTATGAAAACTGTTTGACTCAGTAAATACCTCTGGGTATTTAGGTGTCGGTAAATAACTCTTTTATTAACCTCTGAATTTATGAAGGTCACTTTTCAGCTTATTTAACTGAAAGAACAAACACTGACATCAGTTATTAAAGCAGTAGGAACTGTATGTCTCTTGAAGACGTTCCAGCACTCATCCAAGGCTTCTTCAGGTACAAATCTGATCTGTTATGAAATGTGATGAAGACCACAAGAGGGCACCTTCATCCTGCTAACCAGGGATGTAGTGGCGGTTCAGTGATTTCATGATTCACAGATTGACTTCATCCACACAATCAGTTAGTTGGACTCAGAATATCAGCTATGTACAATGAAATAATGACTGATGTCCTGATTGATGATGATCATGATCACTACAGTTGACATGAGCTCTTCTGTTCATCCATTTGAACAACAACAACATGTTTCCAAACCAGTCAATGGAGATGTAATTGTACATTTCTTTCTTTCCAAAGTCAGAACTAAATCTTGTGATTAAGGAAGGTCTGCTGATTTCTCTGTTGAGGCCCATGCAGCAGAAGAGAAACAACAACATACAAACACATCAACACAAATATTCATGAGACGTTTGGAGCACAGACAAGTTTAGATTTTCGTGTGGACAAGTCATGGTGAGCAGTGAGAGCCTCCATGGCTAAACAGACATAGGAAGGAGCGCCACCCAAATAATGCAAACAATAAAAGCAAACAACAAACCAGGAGACGTCAAAGTATCGCCCAGAAAGTGTGATTGACAGCTGATCTCTGTGCAGTGAAGACATGACACAACATGAGCTCTCAGCTACAACGATGGAGATGAAATCACCAGGGGCCTCATGTACAAAGGATGCGTGCGCACAAAAACGTTCTGTACGTACTCATTCATGGAAAAGCTCAAATGTATCAAGAGTGAAATTGCTGCGAAGTTGTACGTGCCTACGCCAACGACATGGCTGGTGTACGCTGGCTTCTACAGCTGTTGATCCTTTGGCGACACTTAGAGGTGATGCCGGGACTGGGAACTGTCATAAATGTGAATTAAATAATTCATCAATTAGTCCAACCGATCGTGACTGTGCCGGTCGAATCCAAGCAGAGCGGAACCATGCAAGCAGTGTGGCACGGAATTATCCGCATGTCAGCCAGGTATATCTAATTCCCATACAATGCATCTGAACAGGTCAACATTAAAGCACAATTTGTAGCGAGAGCCGTTTTTACAAATGTAATTGGAGCTATTGACTATACACACATTGCTATAGAAGCGCCATCACATGATGAATTTGTAAATGCCAACAGTAAACATTTTCATTCATCAATGTACAGATGCGCAAATGCATATTTAAAAAGGACAGGGAGGGGTCGGGTACAACATGAGTGCTCAATTCCATTATGACTGGGATGTACAAAGGAAATGTGCTTCAGGATCTGAGTGTTCGCCACACAAGTCTTTGTACATGAGGCCCCTGGAGACTAAGGGCGTATTCACACCAGGAAGGTCCGTTAGTTCACTTGCTTTGGTCCGGACCAATTTTTTTTTTCTTTTTTTTTTTTTAGTGCGGTTCGCTTTCACACTGTGATTAATTGCAACCGGACCAGAATTTATAAACAAAAACACATGTGCTAAGGTCGTTCAGCCATTGGCTGGTAAACGTATAGGCGGGGTAAAGAAGGAAGCCAAATGTCCCACGTAAATAGGCTACAATGGAGACTTTGCGTACTGTAGGTCTACTTGTTATTATGCTAGCAATATGGTTTATAAACTGAGCGCTGGAATCCCCTCTCTCTCATTTGTTTACTAAAAATCTTATATACTTGTGCATTTTTATGTGTTTTCTCCAGCATTTGAGATATCTGGACATCTGCCCAGATATCTAGGAGGCAGCGTGTCTCCTCAGAGCTCGGTTAAGCCACGGCTCATCTCTACCTAACCTACCTGCGTTTGTTTGCTTCACGTGTCTCTCTCTGTTGTGTGTGTCACTGGGCTATCCTACATTTCCCATAACTAGTGCAGTGCCCGTCGGAAGTATGTATTCCTATAGTGGGAGCTGAAGAAGATTTTTCAGTTGTGACCATTGTCGTGACCCATGTCTCCTCCCCACAAAGACACCTGCCCAGTTTCAAATCAGCGTGCCACAGACACACACAAACTCACCAAATAAGTTAAAAGAAATTCTTGATTTATAGATAGATGATCAAATCACTCATGTTTTGTCTGTAAACTGTAAAATAACGTTGAGTCTCCGTTGCCATGGTTACCATGTAGCGTTTGAGCCAGCGCAATAATTTCGAACTGTCATCAGGAAACTGGAAATATTAGAGCGGAGAAAACCTATTTTACCGATATATTTTACATTTCTTATCCAAACAACGTCAAACTTAGCAGTGCACATCTTCGTGCCCGTAGCGAGACACCTGCCCAGTTTCAAATCAATCGGGCCAACGGTTCGCGACATATGCGTGCCACAGACAGACAGACACACAGACGCTTCTTGAAAGATGCGCGAAAACTACGGGAGCTCGTCAAATCCAAAAAGGTAGATTTTTGCAACTTGGGTCGGATCGAGGTCGGGCTGCTTTCACACCATAAAGGAACCGCACCAGGGTTCGGTAGGAACCGCTCCGAGACCACCTCCTCAGCTGGGTCTCGGTCCGCTTGTTTGGTCCGCACCAGAGTTCGAGTGATTGTATTCACACCAGTCAAAAAGGTCCGAACCAAGCAAGGAAACGAACTTGAGTTCGTTTTAATCGAACTAAACAAGGCAGGTGTGAATACACCCTAAAAGACACATTTAAACCAACTATCCCTGAAGTGACTTCTGTCTATTTGACTTTAATCAACTCAGCAGTGTCTCCAACAGCACGAGGACGAAGTCCAGCATAGAGAGGCTGAGTGAATGTGGTCTGGACTCTGTGGAGGAGAGTCATGGTTTCAGAGACGCTGTAGAAAGACAGAATACCTGCTCTGTGATCCAGGTACACTCCTACTCTGGAGGAAACAGGACCTGAGACGGGAGTTGAGACATTGTTGTAGTAAAATGTATAACTGTTTGTTTCACAACGTAATGACCAAGATTTGTCATTGAATCCAAATCTACATTCATCTGATCTGCCTGCTCTTCTGATATTCTTGTATGCCACTGCTACATAAACTCCTCCTACTCCTCTCCACTCCACCTCCAAGTAACAACGTCCAGTCAGACTCTCTCTACTCAGGAATTGAGGATAAATAGTGAATTTGTCTGGATGTTCAGAATAAGACAGTGGTTGATTCATTACTGTTACTTTTCGGTTGCCTTCAGATAATAACAGCAGTGCGTTTGCTGTGTTTGGATCCAGTGTGAGTTTACGTGAATATTTCAAGAATTCATCTCTGGTCTTTGGCTCTGGTTGTGGCAGTAAAACATCCACTTCAGTCACTGTCAGTGAGATGTTTGTCCATGTCTCTCTCAGAATGTCCTGTAGTTTCTCCTTGGTCTCTGTCACAGCTGCTTTCACATCCTCAAAGTTCCTCAGACGATGAATCTTGATGCTGGATGAGTGTGTAGACTCACTGGGTGGTGGCAGTGAGGGGTAGTTGTGTAGAAACTGGTTGTGATCCTCTGTGTTTAAGAGCTGCTTCAGCTCGGAGCCTTTCCTCTCCAGCTCAGTGATCTCCTGCTCCAGCTTCTCCTGAAGATCTTTGACCCGACTCTTTTCAGTTTCCTGCTGGGATCTGACCAGCTGCGTCACATCAGAGCTTGTTTTCTGGATGAGACGGATCATCTCAGTGAAGATCTCCTGACTGTCCTCCACTGTTTTATCAGCAGAGCCATTGATGGCCTTCAGCTCCTGTCCAAGCAGCTCCACATCTTTCTTTCTCTCCTGGATTCCCTGCAGGATTTTTTGTAGCCTCACCTCCATCTCCTTCTGCTTCTCAGTCCTTTCTGCTGCAACTGAGACTGTTTCATGACCTTTATGTTCATCCATTGTGCAGAGATAACAGATACTCTGCTGATCAGTACGACAGAAAATCTTCATCAACTCATCATGATGAGAGCAGATGTTCTCCTGGAGTTTCTTGGAGGGCTCCACCAGCTTGTGTTTCTTTAATGGAGCTGCATCATAGTGAGGTTGGAGGTGTTTCTCACAGTAAGAGGCCGGACAGTTGAGACAGGACTTGAAGGATTTCCGTTTCCTCCCAGTGCAGACATCACAGGCCACATCTTCAGGTCCAGCATAGCAGTGATCAGCTGGAGCAGCTTGGAGTCCAGTCTTCTTCAGCTGCTCCACTAACTCTGCTAACATGGTGTTTTTCTTCAGGACAGGCCTCGGTATGAAAGTCTTCCTGCACTGAGGGCAGCTGTAGATTCCCTTCTGGTCTTCTCCATCCCAAAGGCTTTTAATACAGTTCATGCAGTAGCTGTGTCCACATGGAATAGTCACAGGATTCTTCAGTAGATCCAGACAGATGGAACAAGAGAAGGTTTCTCTGTCCAGCTGAACTCCTTTCTGCTCCATTTCACCTCTCAGTGTTGACGACTGTGTGAGTTTCTGTTTGCTAGAAGTGAAACTAGTCTCAGCTCTTATCTGAACAACATGTGATTCTACAGTGAATGGAGCCTGTCAGCTCTCACACTTCACCACATGCTGGTTACACCCATCTTCAATGTAGAGATCTAAAGGGGAGGGAACAAGGAAACATGAGGAAATATGAGTGGAGCTGCTCCAGGAAGAAGGAGTGGTTATTAGATTTTAATTTATTCCAGGAAGAGGAGCAGACTACAAAACAAATCCGAATAAAATCCACATCATTTATCGTCTTATACTCTACAGACATGTTACACACTAATTCTACTGGATGGGCTTTAAATGCTGATTAGCTGAACTTGAAAAATGTAAATGTACTTTATTTATATAACACCTTACAATGACCCACAGGTGAACCAAAGTGTTTTACAAAAGCAACTATTAAAAGAACACACTGGAAAACAAGTACTTTAGTAAAGGAAAGCTAAAAAATTAAAAACAATAAATGAGAGGATAAAAAGTAATATTAAATAGAATAAAAATAAATATAAAAGTGTCACCACACTACTGGGTACTAAAAGCCATTTTAAATAGATACGTTTTAAGTTTTGATTTGAAAAGGCCCAGGTCAGTAATGAGATGTAATGAGATCAGTTTTGACCTGGGCACTTCCAACAAGAGTTGGTTTGGCGACCTCAGTGCCCTACCACACTCGCGAACAGTCAACATCTTAGACAAATAAGATGGGGCAAGGCCGTTAAGAGCTTTAAAAACAAACATTAAAAGTTTAAAATCAATTCTAAAATGGGCCGGGAAATGGACTGTGAAAACGCAGTAACACTCATTTATACTGAAGCTGCAGCTAAAATACTGGAGAAAATCATTACTGGAAGATCTGAAGACTTTAAGGAGACTCTAGATATAGTGTCAGTTTATGCAAAACCAAAATCTATGTTCTTTCATGGGTCAAGTCAGTTTTCAAATCTTTATGTTTAAAGGATCGAATATGAAAACTTTCGATTTGATCTGATTTCCTGATCTGAATGAACGACCCACCATCAGTCAGGTAAATAATCTACAGTGAATACAAACGGTTAGAGCCTACTCACTTGTTTGTAGCTGCATGGAGGAACTGCTTCACTACACAGCAGTAAAAGAAATGTTTCAGAGGAGGAAGTTGCTGCAGGTTTGAACTTTGTTCAACAGTTGCATCATAAATCTAAACTTGTGACGAAGAAGGAGGGACTGTGGTTATTTCCTGGACAAACTCTCTGTTTTATAACCAATACAATACAAACCATCAACGAACGAAAGAATGAATTTGTTTTCTGAAGATAATGTTACGTCAACTCTAAAACTACAAACTGTCCTCCACGTCCTCATCTACTGAGGCTTTCAAAAGTCAACTTCTAAACCACTTTAACTCAACTGTAGCTCAGCTCAGCTGCTATAAATGTCCATTGAGTCTCTGAGTGTAAATCTCTCTGTCCTGATAGAGTCTGAAGGCTGCCAAAGGCTCAGTAAAGTTTCTTTATGTCTTCCTGCAGTGAACGTCACAGCAGATGAACAAGTGAAATGTGATGGCTGGACCATTGGGTCAGAGCATCTCCAGAACTGCAGCTCACATGAAAGGTTTCTGGTTTGCAGTGATCAGTATCCATCAAAGTTTACTCAACTCAACTTTATTTATAAAGCACTTTAAACAACAACCACAGCTGAAACAAAGTGCTGTACATTGGTGAGACAAACTATTAAAAACAATAAAACAATAAAATTAATAAAAACAATAAAACAATAAAAACAATAAAAGCACTAAACAAAAGCACAAAAACAGGGTCTCATGCTGGGTCAAAGGCCAAGGAATAAAAATGGGTTTTAAGACAAGTTTTGAAAATGGACAGTGAGGGGGCTTGTCTGATGTGGAGTGGTAGGTCGTTCCACAATTTGGGAGCAGCAACAGAGAAAGCTCTGTCCTCTCTGAGCTTACGTTTAGACCTTGGCACCTCTAGGAGCAGCTGATCAGCTGACCTGAGACACTGAGCAGAAGTGTAAGGATGGAGAAGCTCAGAGAGGTAAGGTGGAGTGAGATCATTTAAAGATTTAAAAGCAAATAAAAGAATCTTAAAATGAACTCTACAGTGCACAGGCAGTCAGTGGAGGGAGGCCAAAATGGGAGTCATGTGGTCCCTCTTACGTCCTCCAATTAAGAGACGAGCAGCAGCATTTTTGACTAACTGGAGACGTGCGAGGGACGACTGGCTGACCCCTAGATAAAGTGCGTTACAGTAATCCAGCCGGGATGTGATGAAGGCATGGATTACTGTCTCAAAGTGCTGATGTGTAAGGAAGGGCTTAACCTTTGCCAACCACTAAGGTGAAAAAAACTGGACTTAACCACTGCACCAATTTGCTGATCCAATTTAAAATCACTGTCCATCTTGAAGCCCAAATTTGAGACTACTGGCTTTACATACGGTGACAAAGAGCCCAAATCAACAGGGTAAGGTTCACAGATCCCACTAGGACCGAACACCATCACTTCTGTTTTATTTTCATTGAAATTTAAAAAGTTTAAGGTCATCCAGGTTTTAATGTCTTCAAGACACAACAGGAGTGGTTTGTGCGAGAAAGCATCCTTCTTCTTTAGTGGCATATATATCTGACTATCGTCAGCATAACAATGAAAGTGAATGTGAATAATACAGTTCATGCAGTAGCTGTGTCTACAGGAAGTAGTCACAGGATCCTTCAGTAGATCCAGACAGATGGAACAAGAGAACATTTTTTGGTCCAGCTGAACTCCTTTTTGCTCCATTTCACCTCTCAGTGTCGATGTCAGTTCCTGTTTGCTAGACGTGAAACTAGTCTGAGCTCTGATCTGAACAACATGTGATTCTACAGTGAATGGAGCCAGTCAGCTCTCACACTTCACTTCATCTTGGTTACACCCATGTTCAAAGTGCAGAGATGACAGGAAATATCAGGACAGAGTGGAGCTGCTCCAAAAACAGGGAGGGGTTATCTGACTTTGATTTGTTCCAGTAAGAGGAGCAGTGTGAAGCTAACACTTTTTACAGCAGAGCACTTTTAAAAACATTGGTCATCCAGGTTTTAATGTCTTCAAGACACAACAGGAGTGGTCTGAGCGAGAAAGCATCCTTCTTCTTTAGTGGCATATATATGCTTCAGTATGGTGAAGCAAGTTGGGGCTCCATAGATCGGACTTGTTTGTCCAGCACCCCACAGATGCTCGACTGGATTGAGAGCTGGGGAATTTGGAGGCCAAGTCATCACCTCAAACTCGTTGTTGTGCTCCTCAAACCATTCCTGAGCCATTGTTGCTTTGTTTGCTGAAAGAGGCCATTAGGCCTCCATCTCCATGAAAGAGTGTACAAGGTCTGCAACAATGCTTAGGTAGGTGTGTCAAAGTAACGTCCAGATGGATGGCAGGACTCCAGGTCTCCCAGTAGAACATCACCCAAAGCATCACGCTGCCTCCGCCGGCTTTTTGGCTCCATTAAAAAATTTAAAATTTGGAAAAAAATCACAAAAGTAAAAAAGTCTTCTTATGCCCTACATTAACACTCTATAGTTGAAATTTAGAATTTCCAAGTATTTAGTGCCTTATAAAGGGTTAACTCTTTATACTATGCAAAAATATCAGCAAATAATGACTTCTGCTGCACAGTTTGTGATGAAAAATTGGTCTGGAGCCATTCGGTTGGAAAATGATTATGCTCCAGCAAAGATTTACCAGGCCAGTCAAATGGTTTGGGTTACAGCGAAATACTCGTACACGTCATTTAGGAAACAAAATTGCTTGGAATGTACAATGTACTATACAATTGCGTGCAGAGTTTTTTTTTTTTTTTTTTTTTTTTAATTCTTGTTCTCTGTATTGGTTGAAACATGCCCATAATGAAATCCAAATGGCGTATCAGTGTCATGGTTTGTTTAGTTTCCTGTTTTTCTGTTTATTGTACTTTGTTAACTTTTTTTTTATAGTCATGGTTTAGTGTTTAGTTTTTCCTGTTTTCTGTTTCCTGTTTTATTTTGTTAAGTTCTTGATTTCCTGTTGTGTTACTTCCATGTTTTCCCTTTTGATTAGGTCATTGGTTTCACCTTGTTATTTCTTGATTTGCTTCACCTGTGTCTCGTCACCCCTCTGATCCTTGTGTGTATATATAGCCCTGCCTTCCCGTTTGTTCCTTGTCGTGTCGTACTGTTTGTCTGCCATGTTCATGTCTTTCATGTCATAGTTTTTTCATGTCTTTCCATGCCACAGATTTTCATGTCAAGTTGTTGTTTTGAAAGTGTTTTGGTTTTTGTTATTTCTTGGATTTCCTGCGACCTCAGCAGTGCTCCTAGTTTTTGTAAGTTTTGTCTTTTTATTAAATACTTTTTTGCCCACTCCCGCCTCCTAAGTCCTGCATTTGGGTTCAAATCTCCAATCCCCGATACCCCATCTTGACAGTCAAGTGATGTGTTTATCTAAAGCATCATGTTTCATCAAACTGCTGTAACAGGTGCAATTAAAATAACGCAACCATGAACACAGACGCATTCAAAGTTGACCGGTTCATTTGATTACTCACAAAAATGGTCTGCAGCTCATTTGAATTATGTCAGATTAAATAAACTACAGATGGATTGACATATTGTTGAATACATTGATGGAAAAAGGAATTCTTAGTTTTACCACATTTCACTGCATATAATATATAATGATATAATGATGACATAATTGCCATCAGAATAAATATATTTAGGAAATTACAGATGTTATTGGAGTCTTCATTGGATCTGTACGTGTTTGTGGTCACATTTCGCAATGAATGCAAATTAAACATATTTGAATTGAACTTCTGAAAACAAAGATAGGTGGAGTTGAGCTGCAACATATTGTCAGTACAGAATATTTGAAGCAAATACCCAGAGTCCGCACAGAAGAGACACAAAGGCAGGAAGCTCAGACACAAACACTGATAAGGTTGGTGTTCTTTTAATTTTTAATTTTTTTTTAACCTCAGCATCACATATGGTGTGGATAACTGAAATGATCAGAAGAAAACTAAATGTTTGGACCACATTTGCGCAGTTAATAAGGTAACCTATATTATACTCCTATACTCACCTTTCCTCACAGACTTATTAAACCCAAACCTACCAGTCTAATTTTAAAACGTGATACATGACAACTATATTTTTATTATTTTACTGTTCAAAAAGTCTTATCAGCCAGTTTTTGAAACATTGCCATGCTCATATTAATAACACACATAATATGGGCAAGAAAGTAAAGCTAAAACAACAAGAAAAAAGAGAGTAAATGGAGAAAAAAAGCACTAAGAAGAGAAACAGAGAAAATACCTTGTCACATAAAATTGATTATTTTAGTCGATTTTATGACTTTTTCTCTTTCAGATGTCAGTAAACTCCTCCTCTGCCAATGACTCCCTTCTTCATCCACAACTTTCGTCCATCAAGCCCTCCCTCCATTTAGACATGTATTGTCTCATGTCCAGTCCAAGCTGCTTCATCTTCATCTCATACAACATCACTAACATCATCCTCCACCTCCCTCTCTCTATCTTCATCCTCTACCATGGTTTCCAACAATGGCGCTCCACCTCCTCAGCAGCAACAATGAGTCACTCCGACAGCATTACCTACCACATGGTTATCATGGAGCTGATTTGTGTCAAAGCATGTAGCCTCACCTGTTATGGTATCTACAATGATCACTTAAAGACGTTCAAGGTGGGGTTCTATATTTTGCCTCTGACCTGGTTTGGAGAAATATTGTTTCATATATTGACATGTGTGGAGCGCTACCTGGCTGTGGTTCATCCCGTCACCTACCTGAGCCTGAGAAAAGAGAGAGGAATCAGAATCAGAAATATCAGTATTGGCTGTGTCTGGCTGACTAGTTTTGTAGGGATGGGTTTGATGGCGATGGATGAAGCCTTCATCATCGCAAATTTCTTCCTCTTGATATTATCATTTATTCTCATATCCTTCTTCAGCCTTTCTGTTCTCCGTGTTTTGATGCGTTCAGGTCCAGGGGAACAGGCTGGGAGAAGGGAGAGGGTTGACCAGTCAAAGCTGAGAGCGTTCTACACCGTTGTGACCATACTGGGAGTGCTGCTGTTGAAGTTAACTTGGAACATGGTCTGGGCCATAAATGTGTCTGGCGAAAATAGCGACTGTGTGACGATGACATGTGATGTCTGGTTTAATCTGCTCAGCAGTCTGGTGCTACCTGTACTGTTCCTGCATAGAACAGGAAAATTAATGTGTTGTAAGAACAACATCAAATGAGGGCAAGGGCTAGATTTGCATTATCAATTAGTAATTGATAGGTTGATGCAAACCACCACCACCAAACCTCTGTCACGGGTGTGATTAAGATAGCACACCGATACACACAAAAACACAAATGGATTGATTTGGATAAACAAAAGGCTTGGGTAGCACATCATTTGAATTCTGTCAACTGTTTGTTTTCATTGCCTGATAAAATAGGCTGTACATTTAAATAATAAACCAACAATTACATGAATTTCTTAAAAATCAACACCAGAGAAAATTACTCTTAATCTATTTATTTTAATCCATAAATTACCATTTCAGATTCTTTTACAGATGGTCATAAACCCCTCCTCATTCATTAATGACTCCCTTCTTCATCCACACGATTCCTTCATCAACCCCTCCCTTCCCTCTAGACCTGTATTGCCTCATCTCCAAGCCAAGCTCCTTCATCTTCATCACATACATCATCACCTGCATTCACCTGCATCTTCCTCTTCCTTCTCTGTATCTTCATTCTCTCTCATGGTCTGTAATAATGGCGTTCGACCTCCTCAGCAGTAACAATCAGTCACGTGAACTGCTTCACCTACCACATGATGACATGGACCTGATTCATGTCTTTGGCTGTACACTGTGCTGTTGTGGGATATACATGGATAATGGAAACCTAATAGTGGTGGGGTTCTTCCACTTGCCTTTCACCTGATATAGAGAGACATTTTTGTACTGAGTGTTGCCTGGCTGTGGTTCATCCCATCACCTACCTGAGCCTGAGAAAAGAGAGAGGAGTCAGAATTAGAAATATCAGAATCGGCCATGTCTGGCTGCTTTGCCTCATAGGGACAGGTTTGGTGATGATGGAAAAAGTCTTCATCATCATATATGTCCTCATTTTGATATCCTTGTTAACAGTCATCTTCTTCTGCATCTCCTTCGTCTTTTTGTTATCTGTGTTTTGATCAGTTCAGGCACAGGAGAAAAAGTTGAGGGTAGGGTTGACCAGTCAAAGCTGAGGGCATTCTACACCATTGTGGCCACACTGGGAGTGCTCCTGTTGAGATTTGGAGACTTGTCTGGGCCGTGTTCACGTCAAGGAGAAATATTCAATGTGTGATAATGACATGTGATGCCTGGGTTAATCTTCCCAACAGTCTGGTGTTACCTTTGCTGTTTCTTCACAGAGAAGGAAAATTAGTTTATTGTAAGAACAACACTGAGCGTAAGGGACAGATTTGCATAAGACCAAACCATAACTCCCAAAACAAGTTTTATGACCAACCCAACTGTCAGCTTAAACCAATTTATAGCTACTCAATGAGCTGATAAAGTTACTAAACTTGTTAGGACATGAAAGTTGAGGAGTAGGACAGAGTCAGTCTAGGCACAAGGCTTGAGTGAAAAAGCGTACTTGAGATTTGCACAAAAGTCCAGCCAACACGTGTCCCCAAAAGCAGAGAAGCCAACTTTGTGAAATATTTAAAGCTATATCTGTAAATGTAATATACTTGGTATCTTTATTTCTCTTTGAGGTTTTCTAATTGCGTAAAAAGAGTGATGATCCCACGAAAGAAGCTGATGTGATTCTGATTCTTTAATCAGGTTCACATAAACATCTGTATGGTACCTAATTGTGCTATTTTCTCTTCAGTTAATTTCAGTTGTGTTCCTTTGTCATCTGTTTCCTGTAAAAATTGTTTTAATATAAACAAAAATTGTATGCACACAGTTTTCTCAAATAAAAATCTACAAGCAATAGTAGTGTAATTGTTATAATAAAGCACCATATTTAATCAAACTACAGTCACAGATATGATTGAAATGAGACAAGCTTGAATGTAGGAACACTCACAGTTTATGAATCAGATTTGAATAAACTCAAAACTCATAATCGCACATAATTAAAATTTTTACACTCTTCATCCAAATGGGCTGACAAAATAAACGACATGTGCACTGGCAGTACTGGTGGTATGTATGTGACAATTAGTATGACCGAGAAATAAATGCAGGACATCACCGACACCAATGAGTCTGATGCAGAGTATCTATGTGTGTATGTCAATGTTTTTTATTTTATGTTTCTGCAGTCACGAGTCATTCAGTCTGTCAGTGTTTTTCTTTTTTTTTTTCATATGCAAAACATATTTGAATTAAAGTTAGAGACACTGGCAAGAGGTGGGAGTGGATCTGCAATATACAGCCAGTACATTAAAGCTGATGCGGACACTCTTGAGTCCACAGAGCAGAGACACAGAGGGAGGAAGCTCAGAAACAGATGCTGATAAGGTTGGTGCTCGTTTCCCTTTCTAATGTCTGCATCATGTTAAATGCACAATACAGTGTGGATGACTAAAATGTAAAGAAGACTCATTCTCCGACATACGGTATTTTCTGAAGAATGCAATGCAATCCATATGTGCTTTATCTTCCTTTAAAAAAATATAATACGTAAAAATTTTGGTCATATTTAGCAAGTCATATTAATCACCTTAATAATGCAGCCACTCTGCACAAATTGAATCATTTTAATGTATTGGTTGAATATTCAAGTCAGCTTTTATATGTACAGATCAACAACACTGATCAACAATATTACCATCCATACAGCATTCAGCATCTTAGACCCTCAACTTGGACTCTTCAAAGAGAGAAAGAAATGTATTTCATGTTGTTTTCTCTTCCAGATATGTCAGTAGAGTTCTCCTCCACCAATGACTCTCTCCTACATTCACAACCTTCCTCCATCAACTCGTCCGTTTTCTTGCATTGCCTCTTCTCCAGACCGATGTCCTTTGTCTTCAACGCGTACAACATCACCATCATCTTCCTCCTCCTCCCTCTCTCCATCTTCATCCTCTACCATGGTCTCCAACAATGGCGCTCCACCTCCTCAGCAGCAACAATGAGTCACTCAGACTGCTTTACCTACCACATGGTGACCATGGAGATGATTCGTGTTATTGGGTGTAGTATCTGCTTTTATGGTATCTGTAAGGAAAATGTAAACATATTAATGGCTGGGTATTATCTTTTATCTTTCACCTGGTATGGAGAAATGTTCTTTCACGTCCTGACATGTGTGGAGCGCTACCTGGCTGTGGTTCATCCCATCACCTACCTGAGCCTGAGAAAAGAGAGAGGAATCAGAATCAGAAATATCAGTATTGGTTGTGTGTGGCTGCTTAGCTCTACAGTGATCAGTTTGGCAGTGATGGAAGGAGTCTTAACTATTGTTACTTTTTTCCTTTTGATATTATTTTTAACAGTCATTTCCTTCTGCAGCCTTTCTGTTCTCCGTGTTTTGATTCGTTCAGGTCCAGGGGAACAGGTTGGGAGAAGAGAGAGAGTTGACCAGTCTAAGCTGAGGGCGTTCTATACCATCGTCGCCATACTGGGAGTGCTGGTGTTGAGGTTCAGTTTGAGTATGACTTGGGCTGTACTCTACTCGGTGAAAGGAAGTAATGAATGTGTAATGATGACCTGTGATTACTGGATCAATCTTCCCAGCAGCCTAGTTTTACCTCTGCTGTTTCTCCAAAGGTCAGGAAAGTTAGTTGTTGTAGTTAATTGTAAGAAGAACTTCCAGTGAAGATAAAATTATATAAAATAAAATCACTTCACGTACAAGAAATCAAAGACACAGGGTATGATAGACCAGAAATAGGCCAGATTTGTTAATAACAGAAAAGAAAGATAGAGAATCTATGTGACATCATCCAACAATATGGTGAATAATGAGGAAAACTTTATGGGTGTGTGTTAAATTTATCCTGTGTTATGTACAGTTTAATTTTAAAATGCAATAATACCATGAAATGTATGAATATATTTGTTATCAGTTTCCCTGTAAAAGATCACAAAACTGTTATCTTAATTCTGTTTAACTGAATACTTATGATTAAACAACTATGAATGACATTTTTAATGGTTTTGTTTCAACATTTTTTGTGCTCACCTTCTCCAGTTTCCCGTAAATATACAAGCAATAATGGAACAGGAACACTTACAGTTAATGACTCTGATTTGAATAAACACAAAATAGTGTTTACACATCTTTTCACAGACATCGATCATATTTTTAGGCCTCACTAAGAGCCATAAAAACATGCATCCACTGTATGTGCGTGTGTTTGTGAACATATCCGTGGTATGTTTTCAGAGTGGTTACTCATTCGTCTGTCAGTCTGGGCCTTTTCTTTATGCAAATTCAACGCACAGCCAGTATAGTATTAGTTGAAGAAAATACTCATACTCATTTGCAGAGAACAGACACAGAGAGAGGAAGCTCAGAAACAAACATGGAAAATGGTGGTATGTGGACAACTGAAATGTGCAGATGAAAATTTTCTAAACTTTTTTTTACCAGCCTAAACGATAATGTCGTCCAAATTCAGATGTTAACCCATTAGCCAAGGTGCAGGCCCATTACCTTTAAGATATCCTTTTTCAGTCTCCACCAACTGTTTAACATCCTATCAACATACTCCCCATGCCTATACATTTTAAAAAGGCTTTCTCTCCATGGATGCAAAGAAGGCTCTCTGCAGTGTAGAATGGGACTGCCTTTTAGAGAAATTTGGATTTGTTGCAACCATTCTAGCTTGGATTAAACAGCTATATTCCAGCAACTCAGCTATGATTTCGCCAAATCATATGTACTTCTAGCCCCCTTAGCCCTTCACTCTTTGTGCTGGCTATGCTAGAGTTATAAGGTCCAGTCTTGGGGAAACAAAAAGTTATCCTTGTATGCTGATGATGCCATACATACATCTCAATCCTATACATCTCAAATTTCAAGACTTTTATTCTTTAGGTTCTTGAATATGCTGCCTTGGGTAATTCTTAATCAGAATCAGAAAAATCGGCATTGGCTGTGTCTGGCTGCTTAGCTTTGCCATGATAGGCTTCGTGATGAAAGGAACAGTCTTCATGATCATGACTGTCTGTACTATTTATTTCTGTTTTGCCGAATACTCATGATGAACTTGATCGAGAAAATCGTGTCTTTCAGGTGAAAGAAAGTTATCTGTTCACAGAACGTAAAGGCAAACCTATGTGCTTAGTCTGCTTAGAGACGCTATCTGCCATGAAAGATTTCAATTTAAGTCGCCGCTACAACACGTTGCACAAAGCTAAACATGAGAAGTATACTGAAGCTGCAAGGGCTGCTATCATAGCGGACCTCAAATCAAAGGTACACAAACAAAGGCGGCTTTTTACCGGTGCCCACTACTGATAGTGGTGACGTAGATTGGGTATACAGGGAAAATGTTAAACTCTTTCTTAGTGTAAAAATGCACAAATTAATAAAAATAAAAAAAATAAAAAATCACAGTACCGTATTTTCCGGACTATAAGTCGCTCCGGAGTATAAGTCGCACCGGCTAAAAAATGCATAATGAAGAAGAAAAAAACATATATAAGTCGCACTGGACTATAAGTCGCATTTTTGGGGGAAATTTATTTGATAAAATCGGAGACCAAGAACACATTTCATCTTGAAAGGCAAGTTATAGTACTAACAATAGAATAACGGGCTGAATAGGTGTCTGGTATGTTAACAGCTATTCAGATAACTATAGCATAAACAACATAACATAACAAGTTTACCAAACTCTCGATCTCACTCCAAATCACTAAATCCATTGAATTCTTCATCCTCTGTGTCACTTCTAAGCAGCTCCGCGAACTTCGGAGGTAGACGGCGCACCGCCGCTATTACGCAGGAGTAAAAGAAGTAGCAGATACTGGCACACAAGCCTAGAGTGCCCTCTCGCAGCTGTCAGTGTGAAAATAACGAACACGTGAAATTATATATTTTAATATATAAGTCGCACCTAGGTATAAGTAGCAGGGCCAGCCAAACCATGAAAAAAAGTGCGACTTATAGTCCGAAAAATACGGTAAGTGGTTATTTTTTGTTTGCTTCAATAAACACACACATATATATAATTATAAATATATATATATATATATATATATATAATCTAATTATACACACACAAACATATTTAAAATGGCAGTTTTATCATATCTGGTTATGTGCGCGGTCCTATGTTGCCCTCAGGTAGTGTTGATGAAGCATTGTGGCCCCCTCAATTATTTAGGTTGCCCATCCCTGCAATAGATATATCACCAATGATAGTGTGCCTGTTATTACAGAGCACCATATTTCAGATATCAGACTGCTTTGACAGGTGTGATTAAAATAACACAACCATGAACACAGGAACACAGGAACACGCACGGTTAATGACTCTGATTTGGATAAATACAAAAATTTGTGTGCTCATAATTTAAATTCTGCCCACTGTTCGTGCTAATGGATGGATAAAATAAACTGCGTATTTAAATTAAACTGATAGAGGTGGAGTGGAGCTGCTATTTACAGCCAGTGTAGTATTGGTGAAGGAAAGAGTCACAGAGTAGAGGCACGGAAGAAGGAAGCTCGGAAACAAACACTGAGAAGGTTGGTGATCTCTTCCTGATCTTGTTTTTAATTATCATAACATTAATTGTGCAATAGTGTGAATAACTGAAATGCACAGACAGAAATCCAATGATTGGACATTTGCACAATTCATGAGGTATTTTTTAAATTTAGAAGTTTTCTCACAGACTTAGTAGACCCAGATTAGATTTAATAGCACTCCACAGTGTGTTGTTAGATGGGATATCATAGCAGGGTATTTCTCTGAAGCCTTCTTCATATACTGCAGCTAAAGCTCTAATAAATCTGACAAACTGTTGATGTACAGCCTCCTTCTCTCGGTTACTGGTGAAGTGACTGCTGTCCAGAGGATTTGGACTGTTCCTCTGCTAGCGTTAGTGGATGTCTTTTCAGATGCATTGCAGTAGTACTTTAGTTGTATTTCAGGACTGACATGTCACGGTACTATGGGCTTCATCTTTAGTGAAGTATTTCCACACACTTGATGAACTGCTGCTAGATTGCCGCAACGACCCACTGGGCTCCTCACCTGTCTTCTAGGAGGCGTCCACGTTGTTATTGTCACGTGATCAGTGACTAGTTGACATGATGCTTAAAGTGTGAAGTTGACAAAGTGACTAGTTGCCAAGTCTGTAGAATCCCTAGTATATACCAGATGTAATTTAAACATCTAATTCATTTGATACTTTTCTCTTCCAGACATGTTAATATACTCAGCCTCTTCCAATGACTCCCTTCTTCATCCACAAGATTCCTCCGTCCCTCTGGACTTGCAGTGCTTTTTCACCAGACCAAGCTCCTTCATATTCATAATGTACAGTATAACCAAGATTGTCGTCCTCCTCCCTATCTGCATCTTCATCCTCTACCATGGTCTCCAACAATGGCGCTCCACCTCCTTGGCAGCAACAATGAGTCACTCAGACATTTTCACCTACCACATGATGATCATAGGGTTGATTCGTGTCTTTGGGACTTGTTTCAACTGTTGTGGTATTTACAAGGACAATTTACACATATTTCTGATGGGGTACTTTTTGTTAACTTTCACCTGGTTTGGAGAGATATTCTTTCATGTCCTGACATGTGTGGAGCGCTACCTGGCTGTGGTTCATCCCATCACCTACCTGAGCCTGAGAAAAGAGAGAGGAATCAGAATCAGAAATATCGTCATTGGTTGTGTCTGGCTGCTTAGCTTTGCAGGGATGGGTTTGGTGTCGACAAAATTTGTCAAAATTGCAATTGATATCTTCTTCTTGACATTGTCCTTCATTGTCATCTCCTTCTGCAGCCTTTCGGTTCTCCATGTTTTGACTCGTTCAGGTCCAGGAGATCAGGTTGGGAGAAGGGAGAAGGTTGACCAGTCAAAGCTGAGGGCATTCTACACCATCGTGGTCATACTGGGAGTGCTGCTGTTGAGGTTGGCTTCAAGTCTGATCTTGGTTGTGTCAAGAGGAAGAAATGAATGCATGTTGTTGTCATGTAACACCTGGTTTAATCTTCCCAGCAGTTTTGTGTTACCTTTGCTGTTTCTTCACAGAACAGGAAAATTAATGTGCTTTAAGAACATCCAATAAAAATAAAAAATTAAGGTTACTAGCTGAGAACGTTTGTCTATTTAAAATTTTAGTGCACATTTTGCTTAGCCTCGACTGAAGTCTACACTCGTACATACACTGATAGGCCACAACATTATGACCACTGACAGGAGAAGTACCGTAATTTCCGGACTATAAGGCGCACCTGAATATAAGTCGCACCAGTTAAATTTTGGGGAAAATACAGATTGTTCCATATATAAGCCGCACCCGACTATAAGCCGCTGGTGTTTTAATGTTTAATTACCGTAAGGGTTTCTTCTACCACGGAGGGGATTGTCGGGGACAGAAATGACTGTTTGGAAACGCAAAGCGTCCCATTTATTTACATTTGAGAAACACAATAAATCTTTCAATCAATCGATCAATCAATCAATCGATCAAACTTTCACATCTTTGACATTACAAACAGCATTCGTGCAGTGCACAAATAATACAACGGTGCGCTCCTAGCGCACTTCCTGCAGTCATAGTACCGTAGTAGTGCAGTAGCCTATAACAAAAAACAAAGCTTACAACGCTTGACGAGGCAATAACGTTAAATGGCTAAATTTAACTCGTTTTTAAAAGTGCTTGCCTGTAACAGGGCAGCAAAAGTGCAGTAACCCGGATGCTCAATAAAATAACCAGCATATTTTTCGAAAACAGTCAACACAGCAGTAAAGGTGCAGTAACACGGCCGTTTACTGTATCAAAATAACCAGCCTACTATACCAGAAAAGCCAGCCAGATCGATCGCCTTTAACTTAAAAGCAGCTCTCGTACTGCATTTGGGCTCACTTGGTTTGTTTTGCTCTCGTTACCTGGCGCGAACTGTCTGTCTCGCTCTTGCGCTTCCATGATAGTGCGCCCCTGGTGACCGTTAGCTGTAAAAATCCATATATCCATTGTATAAGCTGCAGGGTCCAAAGCAAGTGACAAAAGTAGCGGCTTATAGTCCGGAAATTACGGTAAATAACATTGACCATCTTGTGACAATTCAGTGTTCTGCTGGGAAACTTTTGGACCTGGCATTCATTCATGTGGCTGTTACCTAGACCCACCTAGACCAGACCAGGCACCCCCACCCCATAGCAACGACACTCCTTGATGGCAGCAGCCATCCCCAGCAGGATGCAGCCTGACACAGGAAGCCACACAGAAATGCTTTAGGAACAACAAAAAAAACATGAAGAACAGCACAAGGTGTTGACCTGGCCTCCAAATTCACTAGATCCCAAACTGATCAAGTATCTGTGGGGTGATCCACAGAGGCCCCTTCCCTCAACCCATAGGACCCAAACACCCCCACTAACAACATTCTGTTCCCAGACACCACAGGACACCCTCAGAAGGCCCATGTCCATTCTCTGATGAGTCACAACTGTTTTGGAGGCACAAGAGAGACCTACACAATATTAGGAGGGTAGTCATAATGTTATGCCTGATCAGTGTATATCTGTACCTGCAAAATACTTTATCAATGTTTGTGGTTTTACTGTTGTGTGAAATGAGTGACAATCTCATGACGAAAACTGATGTAATGCTTTGGGTCAGTTTGAATAAAAACCTCCTTCTTGTAACTCATCATGTTGTGAAAAAGCACATAAAGCCTGTTATATTACTGGTGCTTCATGTAATACTCATGATTATACAACTGTGAAGCAGAGTTTGAATGGTGGAAACATTTTTTTTGTACGGTAACTTCAGTTATCCCTATTAAAAAAATATAATGCAATAACCTCATGATTGTTATTATTAAGCACAGTATTCCATCAAACTGCGGTCACAGGTGTGATTAAAATAACACAACCATGAACACAGGGACACTCACGGTCACTTTGGACCAATATAAGTACCTGGGAGTCCACATGAACAGCAGACTGGACTGGAGGGACAACAGTGATGCTGTGTACAAGAAGGGACTGAGTAGACTCTACTTCCTGAGGAAGCTTAGGTCTTTTAACGTATGCAGCAAGTTGCTGGAGATTTTCTACCAGTCTGTTGCTGCGAGCGCCCTGTACTTTGCTGTGGTTTGTTGGGGGAGCAGCAGCAGCAAAAAGTAGGATCGACAAATTGATCCGAAAGGCTGGTCATGTGATTGGCAGTGAGTTGGAGACGTTTGTCTCAGTGAGGGACAGGAGGACACTAGACAAACTGCTCTTCGTCATGGACAATCCGTCACATCCATTACACCAAACAATAGAGGGGCAGCGGAGAACCATTTTCTGTCCAGCTGTACAACATCTCACCTTTCTGTAACAGATAACTCCATATTATTCATGGACACTACTGCACCTTACACCTTACCCTGTGTATATTATATATATTCTTCCGTCTCTATTTCTTGTACATTTGTCCATATGCTAATTTGTACATTTTTGCTAATACTATTTTTATTTTATTTTACTAGATTTTATTTTACTTATTTTTATTTTATTTAATCTTTCTTTTATCTGTGGTTCTTACGAGTGTTTTTTTTTTTTTTTATGTACAACTAAGCAACTGTGACCAAGCAATTTCCCTTGTGGATGAATAAAGTTCGTCTAAGTCTAAGGTCAATGACTCTTACTGATTTGGATAAGTACCAAACCTTCTTTACACATGATTTGAATTTGTCCACTGTTCGTGCTAATGGACTGATAAACTAAACAACAGGTGGAGAGACAGCGGTATCGGTATGTAAATGATAATCAATATGACAATGGAATAAATGCAGGACATTAAGAACACTAACAACGCTGATGCAGAGGATCCGTGTGTATATTTCACCTTATCGTTTATCCTTCCAATGTATGTGTATATTTACGTCTATTTCTGTTTCTCGTAGATTTGTACATATGCAAATTGTGTTTATTTTATTATTAATTTTATTAATTTTAATTTATTATTTTTTTTTTTATTATCTTTAACCTATGTTTACTTTTTTACGAGTGTTTCATGTGCAACTGAGCTTCTGTGACTGGTTCAATGAATTCTGTCTGAGTCTTTTCATGCTATGCTTCTGTAATTTGTCATTTTTGATGTGTTTACTAATTTGTCAGTCAGCGTGTGCTTATTTTATGCAACTGAGATTTGAATTTAGCTAAGAGGTGGAGCTGAGCTGCAATTTACACTCAGTGCAGTGTAGTCGAAACAAATACTCTAGACTCCACAGAGCAGAAACACAGACGGAAGAAGCTCGGGAAGAAACACTGATAAGGTTGGTGGCGTTCTTTTTATGTTTTTGCATGTTGAATGTTAAATGCACAGATGACTGAAATGCAAACTGACTGTGTATTTGGACACTTTCACTGGTGATAAGGTGTTTTGTAAACTCAGAAGCTTTCCCACACACTGTCCGTCTGAATGATCGATTGATTATAATAATATCTGCCTTGTGTGATATCCTGAGACCCTTAGATAAGTAAAAAACAAAACAAAACAAACAAACAAAAAAAAACACGGAGTGAAAAGTTTTTAATCTGTTCATCTTTTCCAGACATGTCAGTACACTCCTCTTCCGCCACCGACTCCAATCCTCGATCAAACCTTTCCTTCATTAGGACATCAAGAGACTTCTATTGCTTCATCTCCGAGCCAGCCTCCTTCGTCTTCGTCTCATATAACATCACCACCATCTTCCTCCTCCTCCCCCTCTGCATCTTCATCCTCTACCACGGTCTCCAACAATGGCGGTCCACCTGCTCAGCATCAGCGATAAGTCACTCCGACGGCTTTACCTACCACATGGTGATCATGGAGCTGATTCGTGTCTCTGGGTGTACCCTCTGCTTTTGTGGTGTCTGCAGTCATAATTTTGACGTATTACTGGTGGGATTTATTCTTTTTTCTTTCACCTGGAGTGGAGAGATATTCTTTCATGTCCTGACATGTGTGGAGCGCTACTTGGCCGTGGTTCATCCCATCACCTACTGGAGCCTGAGAAAAGAGAGAGGAATCAGAATCAGGAATATTAGCATTGGCTGTGTCTGGCTGCTTTGCTTGGCAGGAATGAGTTTGATAGAAACAGGAATGTTGTTCATTATTGTGGGTTTCTTCCTCTTAATATCATCATTAACAGTCATCTCCTTCTGCAGCTTTTCTGTTCTCCATGTTTTGATTCGTTCAGGTCCAGGGGATCAGGTTGGGAGAAGGGAGAGGGTTGACCAGTCAAAGCTGAGGGCATTCTACACCATCATGGCCATACTGGGAGTGCTGGTGTTGAGGTTGGCTTGGGGTCTAGTTTGGGTCATACTTTATATCTCAGAAATCAACCAAGATTGTGTGATTATGATATACGAACTCTGGGTTAACATTCCCTGCACTCTGGTGTTACCTCTGCTGTTTGTCCACAGAACAGGAACATTAATGTGCAAGAACAACATCCAGTGAACATATGGGCTAGATTTGCTGACAGAAAGATACAAACAGTGACAAGACTAGGAAAGTTTTAATGACAAACTTACTTGTGAATTGCAAAACAATGAGTTGGTTCAGCCTCTGATTTTTCTTCATGTCGAGCTAATAATTTCCACAGGAGGCATCTGATATGATGCTTATTATAGTTTGAGGTAATATGGTGGTGTTACGCCTGATGTCGTAATGGCTATTAGTTGTTGTTTGTTTTTCTTTATATTGAGTAGGTGTGGGGCGGCACAGTGGAGAGGTGGTTAGCACTGATGCCTCACAGCAAGAAGGTCACCGGTTCGAATCCATGGGCCGGCTGGCCTTTCTGTGTGGAGTTTGCATGTTCTCCCTGTGTCTGCGTGGGTTCTCTCCGGGTACTCCGGCTTCCTCCCACCATCCAAAGACATGCTCATTAGGTTAATTGGTGATTCTAAATTGTCCGTAGGTGTGAGTGTGAGTGTGAATCTGTGTCTGTCTCTGTGTGTGGCCCTGCGATGGACTGGCGACCTGTCCAGGGTGTACCCCTGCCTCTCGCCCGATGACAGCTGGGATAGGCTCCAGCAGACCCCCGTGACCCTTAACAGGACTAAACGGGCATAGAAGATGAATGAATGAATGAATGAATGAGTAGGTGTGTGCGACATCTGTGAGGTGATTGGTGGGAAGGTCCCGGTCCTGGCTCCCGATTGGCTGCAGCACGGAGCTCCCTCTTTAAAAGCGGCCAAGATGGCGCGCCTGCGCGGGCAGCAGGATTCTCCTCATCCTCCTCATCTCCCAACCAGCCACAGTTTTTGCTTCTTTGTTCTTCATTAGTTTTGTTTGTTCGTTTACTTTGAGTAGTAGGGGTGGACTGCCAGTTTTGTTCCCTTATTTTTTTCTCCTATTTATTTAGATAGGGAGGTAAGTGTTTTGTCTTTTGTTTGCATTGTTTAGGTTATTTGCTTTATTTCTAAGTAGGGTTGTTTTGTTTGTTATTTTGGCCTTGGTCCACCCCGAAGACACATCCACTCATTGTTAAATAGATTTATTTTCTGTAAATAGATCCTTTCTTTACATTGCAATCGATAGTGTTTTGGTGGCTACTTGGGACTTGGGGAAGGTGGGGGCCTTTAATCATGTTGTGTCCCAGACACCCCTAGACGGGGCATAACAGGTGGTAATAGATTATGGTAAATCTAATCCAAAATCTTTTCCTCCTCCCAGTTTTGACATATTTGAATGTGTAGTTCTATGTAACAAACAAATGCATGGCAAAGGTCTAATTATTTAAATTAAATGTTTAAAATACATGTATTTTGATATTCATGTTTTTGTTTGTAGTTTCATAATTGTGTTAGATAGATTATTGTATCGTGATAAAATGGGATTCTGATTATTTATGCCAATTTATATAAGAGTCTCCATCCTGTAAAAAACACCATAAGCCTGTTGTGTTACTTCAACTTCACTGAACACTCATGATTAGACTTAAAAAGCATGGTTTCACTGATTTTCAGTGAACTTCTTGTGTGCAAATCTTGGAGTTTTTGTTCTTAAATTATAATATACAAGCAATAGCAATGTGACTAAAAAGATATTGTTTTTTTGAAACGCTGCATTTGATTGAAAACACTCACAGTTAATGACTAATTTGGGTAACCACTCACATTTGTTTCCATATGATCTGAATTCTGTCCATGCTAACAGGGCTGGTAAATGAATCTACAGGTGGACTGACTGCAGTATGTTTGTGTTAATCAATATGCCAATGGAATAAATGACATTAAGGAAACCAACAACACTGTTGCTGATGATCTTTGTGTGCATTTTTTAGTTTAGTTTTCAGTAGTATTTTTTAAATTTTTTAATGTGTTTACTCATTTGTCACTCAGAGCGTGCTTGTTTTATGCAAATGAGACCAATCTGAATTTACCATAAAGACACAGAGAGAGGCGGAGTTTACAATTTACACTCAGTGCAAAATACTTATCCTTAGTCCACACAGCAGAGACCCAGACGGAGGAAGCTCAGACGCAAACACTCGTAAGGTTGGTGATCTTTTCAGATTTCATCATAGTAAATGTACAACAGCGTGGACAGCTCATGTTTGGGACACTTGCAAAGCTATCCCACACACTGTCCACCTGAAAGAAGTCTGATGAAATGATTTTAATTCTCCTGTTTATGAGAATATTCTGTAGATTACCATGATAATCTCCACCGAGACTAATAGTCTGACACCAAATCCTTCTTCTAGGATGGACAAATGGACACCACTTATGTTTTTCATTCCATTTTTCTTTTCCAGATATGATAGTGAACTCTTCTTCCACCACTGACTCCCTTCTTCATCCAAACCCTTCCTCCAACAAGACAGATGTCTCTCCATTCATGCGCTGTGTCATCTCCAGTCCAAGCTCCATCATCTTCATCTCATACAACATCACCATCATATTCCTCCTCCTTCCTCTCTGCATCTTCATCCTCTACCATGGTTTCCAACAATGGCGCTCCAGCTCCTCGGCAGCAAAAACGAATCACTCTGACAGCTTTACCTACCACATGGTGACCATGGAGCTGATTCGTGTCTCTGGGTGTACCATCTGCTGTTGTGGTGCTGTTGTCTACAGGAATAATTTTAATTTATTTATAGTGGGCTTCTTTCTTATCACTTTCACCTGGTTTGGAGAGATATTCTTTCATGTGCTGACATGTGTGGAGCGCTACCTGGCTGTGGTTCATCCCATCACCTACCTGAGCCTGAGAAAAGAGAGAGGAATCAGAATCAGAAATATCAGCATTGGTTGTGTCTGGCTGATTAGCTTTGCAGGAATGAGTTTGGTGTTGACAAAAGTCGCCTTCATCATCATAGACATCTTACACTTGATATCATCATTTACCATCATCTCCTTCTGCAGCCTTTCTGTTCTCTGCGTTTTGACTCGTTCAAGTCCAGGAGAACAGGTTGGGAGAAGGGAGAGGGTTGACCAGTCTAAGCTGAAGGCGTTCTACACCATTGTGGCCATACTGGGAGTGCTGGTGTTGAGGCTGGCTTGGAGTCTGGTCTGGGCAGTGTACACATCAAGAGGGGGCAGTGACTGTGTGATGATCACGTGTGATGTCTGGTTTAGTCTTCCCAGCACTCTTGTGCTACCTCTGCTGTTTCTTCACAGAACAGGATCATTAATGTGTTGTAAAACCATCTTCAAGTGAAGACAAGGACTAGATTTATAGAACCACATCTCATACAGCGTAATAAAACAGAGAAAACAGAGATTTATCACTGATCTGGACTGATAATGCTTGCCTGTCTTAATTTGTTGAAAAGCTCATTATGGCATGTTGGGACTTGAACCTCAAAGCTTAGAACTTGCCAAACAATGACTTGGTCCCACCTCTCATTTACCCTTCATGTTAACATAGTAATAACAATAGGAGGTGTCTGATAAAAATGCTGATTTGGTCTGAGACGTTTGAGTGGTGGGAACATTCCTGTGTAGATGATATATCGACATAGAATTTAAATGAGTTATTTTCTCTTCAGTTAATTTCACTTGTTGTGTATCCTTTTAATGTGTTTTCTTTAAAATGCACATAGAATTTATTACTCATGATTAAACAACCACGAAACATAATTTCAATGGATTTCATTTCTGTGCACATTTTCTTTTTTATTATTGCTAATTATAATATGCAGTAAATAAGCAATAATAGCGTGACTGTGGTTTTACGGTTGTTGTAAAATCAGTGACAATCTCATGATGAAAACTGATGTTATTCTGATTCTTTGGGTCACTTTGAATAAAAACCTAATTCTTGTAACTAATCATGTTGTTAAAAAGGACATTAAGCCTGTTATATTACTGGTGCTTCATGTAATACTCATGATTATACAACTGTGAAGCAGAGTTTGAATAGTTTTACTGAAAC